>NC_141904.1:22458333-22790000 GCF_057802395.1 Ceratotherium simum simum
CAAGAATTCCCTGAGAAGTTTAGTGCATCTGGGTTAGGTGACAGGGAATGGAGAGAGGTGGGATGGGAGAGTGAGCAGGTGCTAGATTGTAAAGGGCCGTACAAGTCATGCAAAGGAGTTGGGTAGTATTCTGTTGGTGTAGGGGAGTGTGGTGAACGCCAGGTTGTGCCGTCCAGATTCCCTTTCAGGATTGAAGGGCGGATTCTCCTGGCCTCAGGGATTGCTGCTGGCAGATAGCCATTACTCTCAGCCCTCTTCCGTTCTCTTTCTGAAGACAACCACCGTGCCCAAGCTCAAGGCAGCTTTCTGGGGCAGCTCACATCCAATGACTGGTCTCCACAGGAGTATAAAGGCTCTGTCATCTCACTCCAATTCAGGAGAACTCTGAAGGGTCATCCCGGCTTCAGAACTCCTCTTGGGGTTAGCTGAAGCCTTGTTGCGATGACTTCTCTGTGTGTCCAGTCCTGCCTCCTTCCCTCCCTTCCACAGGCGTTAATTTCAAGGGTCCTCCCTAACAGACATCCTGCATGCTAGTCTCTGTCTCATTCTGCTTCCCTGGGAACTCAACCTGCCAATATGAGCTAAGAGGTCTTTAAGCAAGAGAATGCAAAGTCAGATTGGTTTGGGTGGTGGTAGTGAAAACTCAGATGAGTTTGTAAGGATGGGCGAGGCTGGGGAGAGACTGGAGGAGAGATCAGTTAAGAAACTGGGGCAAAATTCCACGTGAGAGATGAAGTCCTGGACAAGAGTAGAGGCAAAAAGAACTCTGTGTGTGGTCATCAGCTCTTCCATAAACAGCCTCATGGTGAGAAGGTCATTATTCCCAGAGGAGCCTAGTCCACAGCATGGACTTAAAAGAAGTCCTTTCTCACCAGGGCCCAAATCATTGCATTTTGTCCTTCATTTCTAATCTAGTTTTGTAGAACGAGCCTGCTTTCTCACCAAAAATATGTTCTCTGTTTCCCTGGTGAACAATCAACTTTGGGAAGCAGCAGATTTGATCAAACATTCCTCCCAGAATAAGAACCCTACTGTACTAGGAAGCCTTTGCTGGGAAGTTTTCTTTCAACTTCTCCTTGAATTCCTCCAACATCGGGGGGCTCATTAACTTATTACAAGGTGATGTATTCTCCCTCTGAGCAGAGATCCTTATATTAAGCCTGAAACTGCTCATATCTTTCACTTGGTTCTAGTTCTAACTGAGACATGATCATTAGCATGGAACAAAGAGTTTAATGTTTGACTCAAACAGAGCTGGGTTCAAATCCAGACTCTGCTCCTTGTAGTGACCTCGGTCTGTTTATCTCACCTAGTTTGCTGAACTGTAAAATGGGGATAAAAATACAGTCTACTTTGTAAGGTTGTTGTTAAAAAAATATGCTTAAAACATGATGCCTGGCACATGGTAAATGCTTTATAAATGGTAGATAATAGTATAGATGTTCTATGTCAATTGAATACATCTCTTCAAAAAGCATTGCATTATGATATGTGCCCTTTTCATAGGACAGAAGGAGAAAGAGACAGAAAGGGAAAAAGTTGTCTTCCCTTTGAGTTATGAGAAGATATGCACCTGGCCTTTTCGAATTAAGTGTGTGTTAGGCACAAATATGGTATGTGGACTCTCATTCAGAACATGCAGAGGATATAATCAAGGTGTCTCCCAGGGCTTATTTCTGCCTACTTAGGAGAAAGAATTTGCTTTCCATTTACCAAACAGCAGGCCTGCATAATAAGAAGGGATGGATTTTCTTGGCATTGCATTAGCTCCAGGTCTTTAAAGAGAGCATAATGCACTCCAGTGGGGAGACGAATTCATCGTTCGGGAGCTGGAAAGGAACCCCGAGAGGAATCAGGCTGGAGTCGTAGCTTTTAAAGGGAATAATCCTCCTCTCCTCCACATTTACCATATACGTTTTTCTTTAATTTTTAAAGTCTGGCAGTTAATACCCACATTTCTGATCCAGACACATGTTTCATAACCAACTCAACTGCCGACCCAGTTAAATAATAGTGAGTGATTTTCATAAAGCTAAACTTTTTCTCTCAGAAGAACCCAGCGGAAGAGGCTGCAGGGCAGTGGTAATGGGGGAGAAGTCATCAGTGGCGATGTCGAAACCCATTTGATTGATGGCGCTAAACGCTAGCTGTCTGCACACCGTCAAACCACTGATGGGAAAGAAAGAAAAACTCAGTTAATCCACTGGTTGTTTTGTCCACTTGGAATCCACACAAGTGAAAGATAGAAACTAAGAGAAGAAAAATGCTGCTTTCTAGAGAATTGAGTGAATTTTCTTCCCCATTGAAGAAAGCTTGATTACTGGAGGTTTTTGTGAGAGATACAGAATAACCAGTGGTGAGATGGCAAGTGTCACAGCAGACTCGGGGGAGGAGGGAGCCCTGATTTGTAGAAACTGCTCTTTTCCATGCGTAAACACTCTCACCACAGCCTATTTCAAGCTGCCAACATGAGGTCACTGAACGAGATGTTGGGAAGAGGTGCCCACACCATGTTACTGTGTTTCCACCATCCACATACAACAGATGGAAATAAACTCAAGAGGGTAGATATTAGAAAAATGTAGTAAAATAATTGGGAAGTGGAGGATTTTGAGTATTTATTACTGTTTAAAAATATAATTTATTTAGGTGTAAGTTTAATTTTGAATTATGGCTGTGTTTAACAGCCAGCTCTCAGAATTCCTGAAAATTTGACAAGTAGTTCATTTAGGCCAATACAAGCAGCTCACCCCTGACCTTTGTGGCACTTGAAGACAAAAGACCACATTTTCCTGGGGTATTGGGGATGGGAGGTAGGGATGAGAGGCATTTAAACTTCTCTTAGGTCCACCCCCCATCCTTAACCTGTGCAATAACCACTCACTCATTCATCTTTTATTTATTCAACAAACATTTATTTAGCATCCGCTGGGCACTGAAAATACTGCAATGACCAAGAGGAGCTCGAGATAGACAGGCAGCTGATTACTGGGGAGTGTAATAAGATATATGACAGAGATAGAAACAGGCAAGGTGACACAGAGGAAGGAAGAGTGGCCTCTTGGACCGGGGCCCGGGGAGATCTGGCCACTCAACCCTCTGGCTGCTTCACTAGAGGTGTGACCTCTGAGACCTTTTTAACACAGCAGATCTTTCCCTTTAATGATACTCTCTCTTCCTGCAGCTTCCAGGGCAACACCCTCTCCTCCTACCTGTTAGCTGCTCCTTCTCAGTCTCCTGTGCTGGTTCCTCCTGACCCCCATGACCTCCAAATATTACAGTGTCTCAGATTCCAGTCCTTGGGCCTCTTCTCTCTCCTACCTCCCTCACTGGATGGTAATTTATTCAGTGTCTTGGCTGTAGATCACCAGCCTTTGGCTCTGACCCCTCCCCTGAACTCCAGATGCGTCTTTCCAATTGCCCACTTGAAAACCCTACTGGATGGCTAGTGATCATCTCAAACTTAACATGGTGAATCCCTGACGTTTTGTCCTCTGAAATCGCTCCTTCTCCATCTTCCCCATCCCAGGAAGCAGCAACTCTATCCTTCTAGTTTTTCAGGGGCTCAAAACCTATAAGGCATTCTTGATTTCTCTCTGACACCCCAAATCCAATCCATTGGCAAAGGTTGTGGACTCAATCTTCAAAACATCCAAAATGCAACCATGTCTTACCGCCACCACCACCTTTGCTACAGACTAAGCCATCATCATCTCTCACCTGATATTGCAATAGCCTCCTAATAAGTCTCCCTGCTTCCATCCTTGTCCACCACCCCCCCAACCCCCACCACCACCTATAGTCTCTTCTCAACATAGTAGCCAGAGTGGGCCTGTTGAAAAATAAGTTAGATCATTTCATTCACCTCATAGGATTGTTGTGTGTATTACAGTGTCTGGTACATGGCAAGCATTTGGTTTTTGTTAACTATTATTGTTGCATTTAAATTCACAAGGTATTTATTCTGCTATGTGATGCCATGATTTCTAACATTAGATTTTGTTGGTTCTCAATGACAAATATCTTGTGCTTAGAACAGGACACCCATGATTGTAGCTGAGTAGGTTTTTAGTTTCAGAGCTGAGGAGATGCTGGGCTGCAATACAAATGATGCCCTGGGAAAATCTATTTTAATAACTGAGACTAACTTAGTTGTTTTATTTAGAGAGTGAAAACTTTCCAATTTAGCAAAATGAAAAAGAAAGTCTCCCTGTCCTTTTTTCCTTACCAAACATTTATTCAATATCTGTACCCATATCTGTGTTCATTTTTTAAAAATTGTGGTATAATTTACTTATAGTGAAATTCACCCCTGTTTAGTGTACAGTTCTATGAGTTTTGACAAGTGTATACAATCAGGTCACCACCACCACAAATTATCAATAGACTTTACATTTCTCTGGAGTAAAATAGGGATTTCTGGGTATACCTGTGTTATTGGAAAGCCTATATTTTAGAATATTCTTGAATAAATGCAGAACTCTTCCTCTCAAATCCCTGACTAACACTGATGTAAAAGCTGGAATCACTCTATACCTTGGAGGATCTTCTGTGTTTCAATCAATAGGAGGAGTGATTTGTAAATTAGGAAAGTCATCATTTGGTCAACCAGGTCTATTCAAAATAATTTTACAAGTACTTAAAAATAGTTTGTTGGCTTTCCTTTTTAAGAATAATAAACATTTCCCTTGTTTACACATTGATTTGCCTTACAAGCATTTTTCCCACTGAGAGTACAAAAGTCCAGTTACTGGAACACTGATTACCTTGCGGTGGGTAAGGTCTTGCCATCCTCTTATGGTCACAGTGCCATGAGCAAATTGGGCCCAGGGTCTTTATCTAGGCTAATGTGCTCCCTGCTCATTTTTATTTTTGTTTTTTTCTTGAACAAGATAGTTCTTTATGGATGCAGACAATACACTGAATTAACAATAACAATGGAAAAAGACACAAACACTAATGTTCAACATAACATCATAAGGAGGGGCATAAACAAAACCTGCCCCTCCTTAACTACTATGGTCTTTTACTAGCACAGTTATTACTATTGTTATTGTTATTATGCAATGGTTCTCAATGTTGGCTGCATGTAATTATAGAGGAACTTTAAAAACAAATAAACAAAGATGATGTCAGGGCCCATCCCAGAACAACTGAATTAAAATCTGAGAGAGTAGGAACCAGGAATTAGAAATGTTTAAGATTCCCTCCTAACGTGCCACCTAGATTAAGAACCACTGTTCTAGCTGTGCATAAAGCTTCCTGCTTAGTTTTGAAGGTCTTTCCTCGGAAGGGTGGGCAAAGCTGGAAGTAGCTTACTGTAGGAGGAAGATTCCAGAGCAGGAGTTAGAGGTCCTGTATTAGTTCCAGCTCTGATGCCAACTAGCCAGATGAACTTGACCTCTTTGGGCAGTAGTTTCAGGACCAAGACAAGGGTGAGATGAGGGAGGTGGCTAGGGTGCAAAATTTAAGGAGACACTCTCAAAGCTGACTGCGCTTGATCCTGAGAATACGTGCCTCCTTAAATTTTATCCTCCAGGTATCTCACTTGTCTTCCTCTAGTCCCTGATCTGCTCAGTTTTCTCATCTGTAAAATGACAAGATGGGCTTGCCTGTCTACTATTTTTCCCACTGCTAACACTTTATGTCCCAAACCTAAAGCTTAGACCAAAATAGAACCAGTCAAAGTAAGACTCGTTTAATTATCCAGTTGAGTTTGGTGAATAGCCACGTTGACTAATTCAGACCAAAAGTGCTCTCTTTTTCTGCAACAGGAGGGTGGATTTTCTTTGTTCTGCACTTCAGGAAGATTGTATAAATAATGCTCAATCACCTTCTACCTTAGTTATGTCAACAGTCTTCAGCCCGCCGCCTCCAGTGCTTTTCTTTGAGTTTTAGCCCAGGCCATCCACAAAGTGCTGTGCCTTCTCTTGCCTCATGATGATACATTCACCAGTGCAATCCAAAAATTCTCGAAATGTGTGTTGGCTGGGGAGGCTGGTGTTAAAGTGTACAACTAGTTGTGCCCCCTAGGGGGTCATATTTATTTTATTTTAAATTTTAAATAACTTGAAAGGAGGGCTTGGGTCAGTGGCGTGCAGAGTTGGCTCCTACTGACTGGTGAGAGTCAATTGTTAAATTTTCAGGAATTTGATTCATTGCTTATTAAATACAGCCATCATTAAAAATTAAATCATATAAACTCACAATTAAATAAATTATATTTAAAAATAAAGGTTGGGCCGGCCCTGTGGCTTGGTGGTTAAGTGCGCGCGCTGCGATGCCGGTGGCCCGGGTTCGGATCCCGGGTGCGCATCGAGGCACCACTTCTCCGTTCATCCTGAGGCCGAGTCCCGCATACAGCAACTAGAAAGATGTGCAGCTACGACATACAACTATCCACTGGGGCTTTGGGGGGAAAAATAAAATGAATAAATAAAATCTTTAAAAATAAAGGTAATAAATACTCAAAATTCTTAACTTCCCAATTATTTTACTACATTTTACTATTATCATGTTCTTGAGGTTTATATCTATTGTATCTGTATGGTTAAATACTAAATAATGGTGTGCTACTGCACATCTCTTCCCATCTCTGTGTTCCATGACATCATGTGGGAGCTGGAAATCAGCCACAGTGGGAGTATTTACACCATGGAAATTGGCAAATGTTACAAATCAGAGCTTTTTCACTTGAAGATCCAGTTGTTAAACATTTACCCTTACACCACTGGCTTGGGTTAACTCAAAAGTTGAAAAATATGGTACTCATGATTTAGCCTTGCCCTACATAAAGCAGCTTCATGTAGTGGAGAGAGCTCTGCATTGACTAGTTCTGAAAATAATTTGAGAATACCACCTCTGTCCCTCAATTTCCCCCATCTCTGAAGCAGGCAAAAGTATAATGCTTGCCCTTGTTGTCTCATAAGATTATTGTGAAAACAAAAACTTATTTTAACTCTTAAAAATAGTTCTATGGTTTATCATTTATGGTTTAATGAAAGGGCTTCAAAAAATTGAATACCTTATATAAACGCAAGGCATTGTTACAAAGCCTCATAGAGTCTCAAGAGAACAGTCAACGGACATGAAGGCCGATTTTGCTATTTTCCTTTAACCTAGTATTTGGCTGGATGTGAGGAGTGAGAGGATAGTGTTCCAATGCCCATATCTGGAATCTGTGCCCTTTTGGGGGAAAACTCCACACACTGATGGGGTTGTTGTTTATTTGTTTGTTTGATTTGGTGAGGAAGATTGGCCCTGGGCTAACATCCGTGCCCCTCTAATTTATATGTGGCACGCCTGACACAGCATGGCTTGCTAAGCGGTGCGTATGTCCATGCCTGGGATCCGAACCTGCGAACCCCAGGACCGCCGAAGTGGAGCATAGGAACCTAACCACTAAGCCACTGGGCTGGCCCCTGATGCAGTTTTTAAGGTGGCACATTTTGGTTATGCTGGGATACTTGAGTGGCTAAATTAACTCATGGCTAAAACTAAGTGTTATTAATAACTCAGAATTTTATGTTAAGATTATTCATTTGTAGGCCTTTTTTTTCCCACAGAAAAATACATGTGAACAAAATGTAAAAGGATACATTTAGCACCAAATCCTGTGATTTACTTGTTGGGGCAAAGTGGTAAGGTGCCATGTTACTGCCTTCCCCAATTCTCACACTTGATCTACATTTGTGAACTGAGTTTGGGCCAGAGAGAGACAATATCTACTCTTGATTCCTGCCCCCTTGTGGCCTTGAGTGGTCTGAACCCGGCCGTGGGGTACAGACCCTTGGAGAGGGGTAAAGTTATAGTAAGAAGTCTCTGATTCCATTTCAACCCTCAAAGCTTTTTTTCTTTTGCCTTGTCTGTAGAATAAAGAACGACTATTTTTCAAATTCATCCAGACACTGTTTTTATGAACCAAATACAATTTTATTTCAAAGCCTTACTGAATCGACAGAGTTTTGGGGACATCAGCGCCTCCCTATGGTTGCATCCATTGTCCTTTGGCCAAGGGCACCCAGCTGAGGGGCTCATACGAGGGCTGAAAACCAGCCCCAACTCCCTTCCATGAGCCATCTGTCCTACTTTGGAGCTGAGTCGTCCCTGAGAAGAAGTGGCACTATTTTCTAATTGATCCATCTAGAAGCCCTCTTTTACCTCAGTTTCATAAAGGCATGTAAATACTAGCAGGGGCTCTATGGACATTATATATGTTCTCAATCAACAGATAGATATTAATAAATAACTACCAGAGTACCGGTGTCCAAGTGGCCATCAGAAAGAGAGATCTTTATGCCCCAAAGGGGTGGAAAATCCTGTGTGCGATCTTCAATTTGTCTGGACCAACATTTCCAATTCTCATGAGTTGTGTGGTGTGTGTATGTGTGTGTGGTGTGGCGTGGCGTGTGTGTGTGGGGGGGTGTATGTCAGTGTATCTGTGTGTATGTGTGTGTATGATGAAGTTGCAAGCTCATCCCTTAATAGAGACAGATTAACTGGATTTTACTAGTCTCCATTCTTCCCCAGACTCTGGTGAAGATTCTACTAATATCATGGTTCTCATGGACCCACCCATACTCTACTGGTTAATTTTTGCTGCACAAGACACCCCAAAACTTGTGTTAAAACAATAGACATTTATTATTTCTTGGGATTCTGTGGGTCAGCTGGACCAGCTCACTTGGGGCTGGATGGTCTAGAATGGCCTCATTTGCATATCTGGTGGTTGACTCCAAGTCAGCTGGGGCAATGGGGAAAACTTGGCCATGTGTCTTTCTCATCCAGAAGGCTAGCTTGGGTTTATTCACTTAGTGGTGGTAGCAAGGTTCCCAAGAGAGCAAGCTCTGATGCATAAGCAGTTTGACAGCCTCTGCTTGGGTCATGTTGTTAATTCCCATTTGCAAGGCAAGTAACAAGTCCAGCCCAGAGGCACAGCGGGAGGACACAGCCAAAGGGCATGGATAGAATTTGTGGCCATGTTCACAAATTACTACGCTCACTGATTTTAAAGACATTAAGGGTACAAAATCCTACTTCCAGTTTCCATTAGAGAAAAAGAACTGTTTCCTGCTTTATCTAGAACTATGGCTAGGTAATTTCAAATTTTCTAGTAACTACATTAAAAAAGGTAAAAAGAAACAGATACAATTAAGTTTCATAATGTATTTTGTTTAACCCAATATATCCTATGTTATCATTTCAGCATGCAATCAGGAATTATGACATATTTTTCTTCCTTTTCTTTTTTTCATGCTAAGTTTTCCAAACTTGGTGTATATTTCATACTTACAGCACATCTGAATTTGGACTAGCTACATTTCAAGTGCAATAGCCACAAAGGGCTTGTGGCTACCACAGTGGACAGCACAACTTTAGAATATAGACTTCATTTCTTTATTTACATAAGAAAACTGAGGCTCAGAGAGGATAAGCTGCTTTCCCAAGGCCACAGAGCTGGTAAGTTGTTGAACCAGGATTCAACCCCATGTTGGTTGGACACCATAAGTATTTCTCTTTCCACTACACCACACTGGCTGCTTCAACAGGCATAAATTTTTGGGAGGTGGGAAGAAAACACCTGTATAACACCCCTGCTTTTGAGATGTAGACTGTTTCCCTTTTTCTTAGCCCACTGGGTCTAATTCTATCTCTGACTTCCAAGGCCTTCCACAATGTAGCCTTTCCTTTACTCTTTCCTTCCCACAGTTCTCCATTCATGGTGGTCTCTCTTCCCATCCTGCACACATACCATGTTAACCTGGGAATTAGAAGACATATTTCACTTCTATACTACCTACCTTTTGAGTCTCGATTCATCAACTCTTTGAAATGTATGTGCTCTTCTTTTTTTCCTGGTGGTGCTATATCTCCAGGAAGGTTGTGAGGGTCTCAGGAAAAAGAGTTGTCAGTGATTTCTCTCTTATCTTCCCACACAGCATTTTGTACTGTTCTTTCTTGGTAGAGGGAGCTCAATAAGTTAGTGACCTGTCTGAGCTGACATCAGAGGAAGGATCAAGGCTGCTCAGAAGAAGGATCTAATGTCCCTAGGCCATTGAATGACGGCCTCCACGACACCCTTCTCCTCTGAAAGGGAAGGAAAGCAGCTGTCTGACCACGTCACTATGCTACGGGCACAGGGCAGCCTGGTACATGAGAGGCCCTCAATAGATGTTTTGTTGGAAGAATGGATCAACTGTACTTCTAAGTCAATTTGAGCCTAAAGCAAGGAGGGGTTGACAGACTGCTCACCACACCCACAAAACTGATAAACATAGTCTTTTGAAAACATTACATAAATTCTGAATGTTAACTTGGTGGCAGAATAAAAATGGATATTAAGGATTGACAATTAAAAACTGTTCAGCCTCTGATGGATCTTTTCCAGCAGTATTTCTTTTTTTCTATCTGAAGAGTACATTTTCCAACTTCTTTTGTGTTCTTCTGGTGAAAAAAATAGCAATTAAAGACCATTTCACTTCTGATTGATCCTTTCCAACATTTTGCCTGTTTTTCTGTTCGAAGAAAGTATATTTTTCATCCTCTTTCATTTTCCTTTAATGAAACATTGGAGCAGTTTTGGTTCTTTTGAGTTGTTTTTTTCCATGTAATTAAGCTGATTACTATCCCATATGGCATGGAAACAATTGGTTTCACATATGCTGGTGTACAGTGACCCACAGAGCTGTAATTGTTTACATGTTTCTCATTTCCTTGTGGGAATTTTTAGACTTTGTTAGATAAAGATCTGGCAGACTTGAACTCTGTGAACGTTACAGCCTTTGGTTATCAGATATAGCCGTATCCTGTTCAGTGGTCTCCAGGATGAAATAGGTATTCTAATATTTAGTATGGAATGAACTTTGAAGATGCCTACCCAGCATCCATTTCCTCTTGCCTGTTTCTGGCAGCATCCTGATTTTTGCTCAGGGTACCTCCACCCTCCCGCAGGCTTGAGGTTTGGGGAAGCTGACTCCACCTCCAGTTGCAGTGTGGGCTTGATTGGTCTATGGGTAATCCTGCCCCCTTGCCACAGAGATTTGTTTAGGAATCCAGATCTTAGAATAATCAGTGTATGGCGTTCTTCAGGCCAAGGGGATTGGTTCAGGAGTGAGCACCTGACTGAATTCTGGCCAATGAGATGAAATGGAAGATTTGGTAGGAATTTCTCAGTAAGAGGGTTCCTGCTCTTAGGAGCCGTGTTACTGGACGAGATGGTCCCTCTTCTTTTGGATGTTGTTTTGGCCAGACTGCAAGGCCAGGAAATGCTACAGTCACCTTACTGTTAGCCTAAGTACAGTGCTAACCCACAGAAGAGGGAGGGGCCCAACAAATCAGAGAGAGGCAGATTTGGAGGCTGATGGAACAACACCTGATGGCTACCCAGCATCTGAACTTCTTCAGTTCCATGAACCAATAAAGCCCCTTTAAGGAATGAGCCAGTTGTAATGGAGTTTTCTGTTATTTGCTGCCAAAAGTGTCACTACTGATATAGACAATTTTATCAAAGAAATATGAATCAAAAAATGAGAACTCAGTCTTATAAAAGATAAACACAAATGTGTGAGTACATATGGAAAATATAATACAGCACAAGCCTGGATGTAGTATAGGCCTCACCTCTTTTATCTTCCAAATGAAGAAATAAATTCCAAGAATTTTGACAAAGCTTCTAAGGGGCAGAACCAGAATTCCTGCTAGGTTTATAAATCCTAGATATCAACAAAAAGCTGTACTTTAACAAGGTCCTTCAGAGAAGCCCTGTGGGCAACTTGGTCCCAGATCCACCTCCACCTAGTCTTAACAGCTCAGCCCAAGGCCTCCTACTCTTTTGCTATAGTTCTTAGAAAATATCTGAACAGAAAATAGTTCTGTGTGTCTTCTGGTTTTCTACGCAAGGTTCTGTCTTGATAACCTTGCCATTTTTCTTTAAGTGGTTTGGTGTTTCTTTATGAGGAAATGGTTAAGAAGATAAGTCCTCCACTTACCTAGACATGAGCATGGCACCCTGATACAAACAGTGTGGTTAGATTCTGTCTGAACCTCACTCTCTATCCCAAAGCAATTTGTCAGGATATTTTCCTAAATATAGAGAGTTCTCTTGCCAAGAATTCTGATGGCAGTTGTCAGGCAATAAAATTTCAACCTCTTGGCTACAAATGAAAGAATGAACGAATGGTGTCCCCACTGATAGATGACATCGGATTGTATAGATTTACTGGTACTCTTTTGAAGAACCTGTTGCAGCCCTGGTTTAGAGTGCTACTGCTTTTATCTTTTAAAAGAGTTTTGAATTTTCTGAAGTTTAATAATTAGAATGGAATAGTTGAAAGAGTTTCCCATTCAACAGTGGTATTATATCATTATTTACCATGCGAGAGAATTATTGTGGTGCATCGCAAAGCACTGGTAATACAGCCACAACAGAATTACACTTGCCTAATTATTTAACCCTAAATTTTCTTTTTAAAAACTGACTTATAATTCCACAAGCGTGTAGAATTTCAGAGGAGAAAACAGTCATTGTAGCCTAGGATGTTTAAGAAGATGTCAACAGTGAGGTATGAGTAGGCCAGGTAGGATTCAGACAGGAGAGAGAAAGCAGAAAGGTGTTCTTACCTGGGGGAATGGTGTGGACAAACGTGTGGTGACGGGAATGCATAAAGCATGTTTCAGGGGACAATGAGTCAACCAGTCTGGCTGGAGCAGAGAATAAGGGGCAATCCTTTTCAAAAGGTAATGTTGTAGAAAATCTTAAAACACAAACTAAGAAGTTTGGATTTTCCTCCTATAGACATATGGGAGCCTAGTCCTAGACAAGGGAGAGATGAGGACTGTAGGCTTTAAGAAGGTGAATCTGGTTGCAGAGTGTGTGACCTTGGAGGCTGGGGCCCATTTCGGATGAAATGAAGTGGTCCACGTGCAGCTGGAACAGCATGACTGAAGGAGTAGTGAGAAGAGTGGAGATGATAAGCCCGAGTGGGAGATGTTAGAAAGACAAAAACCTGCCTCCTCTTGGGGCCCAACTGGATAAAGAAGTCCAGACAGAGAGGGCACCGAAAGTGATTTTGGTTTGCAGCCTCCATGATGAGTGGATGAAACTACCACTGGAAAAGTCAGGAAATGTAAAAAAAGAGAGCTGGTATTAGGAGATAAGAAAAGGAGTTTGTTCTCTGACAGACTGAGTTCCAGGTGACAGTAGGACAATGAGGTAGTGCTGCCCAGCAGGCAGTTGGAAAGATGTTAACTGGAGGTGAGAAGAACAGTCAGGGCCGAAAATAAGGATCTGGGAACTGTTGCCTCCTCAACAATTCCTCTTTCCTTCTGAATAGAATACCACCTGTGTTTGGGTTGGACCAGACTGAGAGGATAAATCACGATGGGCCTAAGGGCCTAAGTCCAAATACGGTAACTCATTTCCCTTTGATTGGTCAAGGGGTGAGCATGCGATCCAGTTCTGGCCAATGGGACTAACGGGCTTCTGGGAAGGATTTTCTTCCTAATAAAAAAGACCTCCATGAGGAGGGGGACAGTTTTGTTTCTATCTCCTTCTTTCCTGTTCATGACCCTGTCAGGAGAGAATGGGATTGTTGGAGAGATGTGGCTTGAGAGATATGGCTTGACATCTTGAGAGATGTGCTGACACACTGATGGTCACAAAGCAGAAAGATGGTACAAACTGTTGGTTACTGGTGCCCTTGTCGATCTGCTGGACAAAGTCTGGAATGGCCTACCTCCAGACTTTTTGTTACACATAACTTTATTAAATGTCTTTGTTATATAAGTCACTGTGAGTCAGTATTTTATTACTTTCACCTGAAGATATCTTACTGCTATAGATATAATTATTTATGCCTGTGAGAATGCATGTGACCTGAGAGAGAGAGAATAAGAGAAAGAAAAAGCCTGAAGATATACCCATATTTTGGAGATGATATCAAACTTCAAGGTTTTTAATAAAAAAGCTACATAGAAAACTTGTTTTAATCATGAAAACATACCACACACACACACACACACATACACACACGCACAGTCCTGCAACCTCCCTCCTTGAACCACATTCTCCAGAGAGTGTATGTCCCAGACAAAAGGTCAAAAAGGAGATCAGTTTCAGTTTGGAGCTAGAGGAGGATGATTATTTCTCTAATGTCATTTGCTTCCTGTTGCTAAAACAGAGTTCCTTCAAATGAGATTGTATGCTAAGTCACGCCTCTCCTTCCTCCTCCTCTCTTGGATAAATTAGAGAGTAAGAGGAATCAATCCGGGGTTCCTCGCTGTGATGGACTGAGGGGCTCTATTTATTCCCTGCGGAGAGTGGCTGGCCACGGGAGAGGCCACAGGCTGGAGGACGGAGCTGACTCACAGCGTAGGGAGAAAGTGGCCTGGATCTTTGACAGAAGTGAGCAGTGTCCGATTCCGCTGGGGGAAGGAGGGAGAGGTTACGACAAAGAAAGCCATATCTATTCCACTGAGCAATTAATGCCATTATTTTTCTTGAAAAAGCATTTTCTCTCAAGCCATGGAGGAAAATTTAGCCCCCCATCTTGACAGAATGTACTAATGACTGCTAATGGATACATTCTTTTAATAAATGAAGAGGCACAAGAAAATTGCCAGATATTAAACAGAGTCCCGCATGTCTTATCTGAGTCTATAATGGCCCTATCAAGTGACCTAAGTGAAAGAAATGTGACTCTTCGGGAGTTAAAGAAGTCTATTTTCCTTAGTGCAATATAAATTCATTGCTGGGAAGAACAGTAATTCATTGGTCTAGCCTAGGAAATGCTTAAAAGGGGGGCCATATCTCAAGTTAAATGATGCATTTCCTACTGATAGCAAAGAAAATATGAACTAGAACCTCCGTGCACTGTGGATTTATGTAAATAGCCTCTAAGAGCACAAGCAAAAGAGGCTCTGTTAGGTCTCTGATCCTTGGTATTTTCAGCCAAGAAGTCAAAGAGCCTGTTTAATTTGTTGTTAATTTTGTTCGTTCTTTTTTTCAATACCTTCCAGGGTGTTTTTTTGTTTGTTTGATTTGGTAATTTTAAACTCTATTCTTGGAAATGTTACTCAAGATTCAAGTAATTCCTAGTATTGTACTGTGGAGGAACATTTCTTAAAATTTATAAAGAATTCCAACAAATCAGTGATAAAAAGTTGAGCCAGCCCTGATGGCCTAGCAGTTCAAGTTTGGTGCGCTCCGCTTCGGCAGCCCGGGTTCGGTTCCCGAGTGCAGAACCACATCACTCGTCTGTCAGTAGCCATGCTGTGGCAGTGGCTCACACAGAAGAACTAGAAGAATTTACAACTATACATAACTATGTACTGGGGCTTTGGGGGGTAAAAGGAAGAAAAAAGAAGGAAGATTGGCAACAGATGTTAGCTTAGGGCAAATCTTCCCCTATAAAAAAAAAAAAGAAAAAGACAGCCCAAAAGAAAAATGGCCAAAAAGAAAAATGAACCAGAACCTCAAAGAAGAACTGCCCAATAATCACATGAAAAGATAAATGATCTACATTGCTGTCTTCTGTAACTTGCTGTTTTCAATACAACACTATGGCTCTAAGCTTCGTCCATCTATGGTATTTCGTGTGGCAACATTCATTTTCACTGCTGTAGTAATATTTCATTGGGTGAGTATTCCACAATTCCATTCTCCCTACAATACAGGTAGCATGAGTCTATATTTATAAAGCTCAAAAACAGCTCAAAATAGATTGCAAAAAAATTTACATACTTGATAGAATTATTTTAAAAGAGCAAAGTAATGATAAAAACAAATTTCAAGATAATATTTCCTTGGGGGAGGGGGAGATTCACTTTGGGGATGGGATGGGAGAATGTATCAGTTATCTATTGCTGCATAACAAACCACAACAAAACGTAGTGGCTTAAAACAAAAACCAATATTGTACCCGATTCTCTGGGTCAAGACTTCAGGCAGGGTTCAGCAGGGTTGGCTTGCCTCTGTTCCACATAGGACCATCTGGCTCACTCATGTGGCTGCATTCAGCTGGGCTGGGCTGGAGGGTCAGGATGGCCCCACCCTCAAGGCTAGGGCATCTCAGACCTTTTCCACATGGCTTCTCTCTTCATGTGGTGTCTCATCCTCTCCAGGTTCTCTTTTTCCATGTGGCTTTTCCCTCCAGCAAGATAGCCTGGAGTTCTTTACCAGGGGAAAACACTTACGTAACACTTGCGTACACAAAACTTGATGGCAATTAAAATATAGTACCTAATGAAGGAGTGCTCTGTGGTCAAACACTATTTGGAAATGCTGCGTATGGCATCCCCCCTTAGAGATTTGCAATGCAAAATATAAGCTTGCTAAAAGCTATGAGAGGTCCTGGAAGGAGCAAAGAAGAAAGAACTTTTTTGGAGAGAAAAGGTGGAGATGTTCCATCTTCTCTTTCCTCAGGGATATATGAAAGGAGGGCTGGGTTAGAAAAGCTAGAAGGCCTGCCTTATGAGAACATCCTCATCATCTGAGATGGGCTATTCCTGCCCCCATCAGAGTCACAGTGTAACTGCAGGTGGCTCTTTCTGATTGCTGAGGCCTACCGCACACGTGTAAGGCCTGCAGGAAGTGGCCTCGAGGCCAGAGGGTCAACAGTGGCTCTCCTGGATCAGGTCACCTATGTCTCATGCCCTCCCCACTGCCCTGCCATGACCTAATCTTGGTCTTAGCTCACCTTCCTGAGTCCTGGCTCTCATTTGCTTTAACCCCTCTGACCTGCTTTGATCAATTATCTTGACCTATTTGGACTTGTCAACCTTCAGTTTGTCCCTGATGCCTGGTGACCATAAGCTCCTTAGAATTTCTTTTCTCTCATTTAATCTGAAGGTTAATCCATGCCAGTTTTAACAAACTCAGGCAATACCAAAAAGCGAAAGCCTCCCCTTGTCTATTCCAATCACACAGTCCCGCTGTCAACAGTTGAATTTCCTTCCGGATGATCTTCTACGTTTCTATAAACACACACGTGTGTGTGTGTATATTTGAACAAAATGGGTATGACTATGTCAACATAGTTCTGTAATCTCCCTTTCCATTTAATATTATATCATGTACATATAGTCTTCCCAAGTCTGTACATATAGACTGACGTAACTCTTTTTAATAGCTGCAGTACTCCATAGTATGGAAGTTTCTTTCTTTATTTAGCTGTTTCCCTCTTGATCAACATTTATGTTGTTCCTTATTTTCTGCCATTGTAACCATCATGGCAGTGATCTCCCTTATATGTGAATCTCTGCACATTCACGCTAGGGTTCTGAGGAACAAGTTTCCAGAAGAGGCAGTGCTGGATCTTAGGGCACGCCTGGCCTTCCCTATCTCATTATCCTCTTGACACTGATGTCTTAGAGACCTCTGCTGTCACCTGCCTGGCTGCCCAGACCACTCCATGGTCCACCCACTCCAGGGCCTGTCTTTGCTGCTCCTCCTTGTAGCGCCAATCCCTCATCACCTGCTCTCTGAGGCTTTGTCTGGCTGCCTAAGTTGCTCTCAACCGTTGACAACTATGCTTCAATTACAGCACTTGCCCCATCGTGTTATCATGATTTTTCTACTTGTCTAATTTCCCCTAGACCAGAAATTTCCAAAGGCATCATCAGTGCCTGGCACAGGGCTTGGCACTCAACACATGAATGAATGAATGAATTCATTAGTAAATTTAATTGAACTCACACTGTGTACTAAGCACTGGCACTGTGTACACACAGCTATGAACAAAACCAAACTCCCTGCTCTTGAGTGGGTGGAGACACACCTCAAATAATTGTAAATAACTGATCAGATGATAATAAGTGCTATAAAGAAAAATAAGGCAGAGGGTGGCGCTAGAGAAAGCTATGGTTCACAGGTGGGTGACATTTGAGCAAAGACCTAAATGAGGTGGAGGATTGAGGCTGCTGATTGTCTGGGGAAGAACATTCCCAGTATGAATGTATGAGTGACCAAAAGGAGACCAGGTAGAGGGCTCCCCACTCCCTGGTATGACAGGAAGATTCCTCAAAGGCCAAAAGGATTGAAACAAAGTTCACTCGATTACAGAATTTAACGTGAATGCCAGCTCAGGTTCCCCAGGAAGACTCCAAGATGAAGATTCCTGTGTAGGAGGATTGTGAGGGAGTGCTTGTGGGGAAAAGAGGACAGTGAGATTGGGCAGAGGAAAAAGCTGAGCTGTGGTGCAGTCTTAGTGGAGGTGTCCATCAACCCTTGGGGAGTTCTGAAGCTGGATGACACTTCAGAGCGGTCTTGAATTGGGGCGAGGGGGCTGGACCTTTTTGCCTCACCTCAGGCATTGGCCACCGTGGGAAGGGGTACAACCTTGGGTGCAATGGCTCTTCTTAGCCATTGCCATCCCCGAAGCGGGTCACAGCTGAGGCCTATCTGCCAGTGGTACTCCCAGCTGCTGAGGGGGTGAGTCCTTCATTCCTGAGGGAGTTGCTGGGTGGGTCAGCACAGTGTTCATCACGGTGAGACAAAGCGGCCTGTCGTGATGGGGAGCACAATAGGCTGGGGGTGGATGGTCAGTAGGCCCGGGTTCTAAGCCCTGTTGCTTTGGAGAGAAGATAAGAGGAAAAGTTGCTCAGATGATTTCCTGGGCCTATTTGCTCATGGGGTCCTTTCCCCTCACTGGCTCTTTCCTTCTTAAGCTCCCTGTCAGCTGTTTCTGACCAGGTCTGGCCAGTAGGAGCTGATCAGACACTACAAGCAGGAGGAAGGGAGAGGCCAGGTATTTCTTTCCTTCTTCTCTGCCTTGGACTGGATCTCCATTAGCAGCTATGTCTCTTCCTGGCTCCAACTCCCTTGTTCAGTCCCAGTATGGTTCCAGCCTCCATCAGGGACCCTCAGCCCTTGGCTCTGGTGACACTACTGTGGTAGACACGAGGTGCTCTGGTCTCCTTCAAGGAAGGGCTTGCTGCCCAACGGCAGGGGGCGCAGCCAGCAGCCAGCCTCCAGCTGTCAGCTCCTCCAGGGTCAGCCTTTCCTGAAGCAGCCCACATCCAGTGAGTGAGGGAGTGGGTATTAAAGGCCCAGCCATTTTGGCCTGATGTGGACACTGGTGGGCAACACGCCATACGTGGCCGAGGTTTAGTTCGTCTGCGTCACTGTGCGCCTTCTTCCTCTGCCATCCTGCTGCTTCTCCTTTCCCTTCCCAGGGGCTGGCCGCTAACAAACGTCCTGCACCCCATATTATGCTTCAGTGTGCGCTTCTGGAGAACCCAACCTGCAACACCACTCCTTCCCTCTGTCCTTCCTGCTTCAAAGGCTAGCGGCTTCCTTTAGTGCTAATCTCTGGGTGGCCTCGCCATGCCCCATTTGGACACTCAGATTTTGCATCACCTGTGTAACCAATTTACCGCATTACATTCCCATCTGTTTAAATACTTAAAGTTCTGTTTTCCCAGTTAGACTCTGCCTGATATACTGAGTTTCACATCTAAATTTAAGTTTAGATTCTGGTCTCTCCTCCTAAGCAATCGTGTTAAAGGGCCCGCTAACTCACACAAAAATATTAAAAAATATAGTCCTTTCCTTGGCCTCAGGGCCACCTGTCAGTTGGAAACTTGTGACATTGGGCCCTTTGAAAGAGAGGGCAGAACCAACTGTGGAGGTACAGCATGAGAAGAATAACCAACAAGCAGCAGGTGAACCATAACCCCCCGTGGTCCTCAGACCCAGTGGCCCAGCACAGCTCCTCAACGCCACCTGCTCTCACCTGTGACTCCAGCTGAGGCTGGACATATTCAGCACCAGTGATCCCTGAGCTGGGCTCTGGCTTCTTTGCACTGCCCTCCCTCTTCCTCCCCCATTGTCGCTGTGTCTGGCTCTGAGGATGGCTGGCGTCTCTGATCCACACTTCCCTGGCTGTCTCCTGAGGGCAGGCTGGGACTAGGGTGAGGCCAGCAGGAGCCTAGGGCACACAACCTCAGGAGGATTCCCTTGTAGGGTCGTGCAGGTGCAGGGAGGGCCGCTGTCTCTGGAGGGTAAGATGGGAAACTGGCACTGAGCCTGTCCAGAGGCTGGGAGTAGAGGGGTAACCCCTGTATCAGCCAGGGTAAAGTCAGGAGACAGAAATCAGGTTGTTTTCATAACAGAAAGAATTTAATAGGCATAAATGTTAATTAGGTAAGTGAAATGGCAAACCAGGACTCTAAGGAGGTAGCCTGGAGGTAGCAACTGCAGGAAGCAGCCGCCACTCCTAGGGCTGGGGCCACAAAAGGAAGAGATTGACATTAGAACTTAGAAAGTCAGAGGAGGTCCTGGCGGCTGGAACCCAAACCTCTGAGAAGTGGATGCTACTCAGCTGGTGCTGGTGTCTCTGGGGGGCCCTGTGAGGCTGGCTCTATAGGTGTTGAAGACACTACAAATTGTATTCAACTGCTGCTGCAGGCCCGCTCGCTGCAGCCGGAACAATGCTTACAGGCACAGGAGGAAAAGGGAAGCAAACGAGAGGGAGCAAGTCCCTGCCTCCTCCTCCAGCCTAGCAATCGCCCTCGAACGCCCCCTATTGGCAAGGTCTGGCAGGGAGCAGCTGACAAAACTGGAGTTTGGTTTGCTAAGTCCCAGCCCCACCCCGAGTCACAAAGCTGAGTACAGAGGGATAGGTTTGCAGTGGAGAGAAAAGAGCTTTGAATAACTGGCATACCTTCCAAAGGGTCCATATCCATGGAGTCACAGAAAGACATGGCCTGTGACCTGGCCAGCAGAGGGTGACCCAAGAAAACAAGTCAAAGGCAGAAGCAAGACAACAATTCCAGGCCCAGCCAGTGACTGGAAATTCAGTTTGCAAATAGGATCAGCAACTCAGAGTTATCACAGCAAGATTTCAAGAACGTTCAGTGACACGCAGGAGCACTGCTAGAGCTACTAAGAACCCGGCCATATTGATGCAATAAGCCACCAGTTTCCATGTCTTTCTTCCTACCTAGCTCCCGCCCACCACACCCCCCACACACATTGTAGACTCCTCCTTCGTTGCTGTGTCTGCATTGTAATACAATGGTGAGACTTTCAACCACCTCTCTCAATGACATACCACATAAGTATAGTCCTGAATAAGTGACTGTATTTGTTATCTATTGCTGTGTAACAGATTATCCCAAAATTTAGCAGCATAACACAACCAACATTTATTATCAACAAATTAATAATAATAATAATAATAATAATAATTTATTATCTCACAGTTTCTCTAGGTCAGTTTGCCTTTGGTTCGGAGCTTCGTACAAGGTTGCAGTAAGGTATCCACCAGGGCTGCCTGCATCTCCATGCTCACTTAGGGGAGGATCCTCTACCAAGCTCGCTCACATGGCTGTTGGCGAGTCTCAGGTTCTTGCTGGCTGTTGGCCAGAGGCCTCCCTCAGTTCCTTGCCATGTGGGCCTCTCTACAGGGCAGCTCACAACATGGTACCTTGCTTTTCCCACAGCAAGCAAGCAAGAGAGCAAGAGAGAGTGAGAGACAGCAAGAAGGACAGAAGTCACAGGCATTTTTAACCCAATCTCAGAAGTGACATCCCATCAATTCTTTTTTTTTTTTGTGGTGAGGAAGATTAGCCCTGAGCTAACATCTGTTGCCAATCCTCCTTTTTTGCTGAGGAAGATTGGCTCTTGGCTAACATTCGTGCCCATCTTCCTCTACTTTATATGTGGGACACCTGCCACAGCATGGCTGGACAAGTGGTGCATAGGTCCATGCCCGGGATCTGAACCTGTGAACCCCAGGCCAGGGCAGCCGAAGCGGAGCATGCGAACTTAACCACTACGCCACCGGGCAGGCCCCCTCATCACTTCTGCTGTGTTCTATTTGTTAGAAGTGAGTCACTAGGTCCTGTCTACAATGGAGGGGAGAGGATGACACGAAGGCATGACCACCAGGAAGTGAGGGATCATTGGGAGCCATGTCAGAGGCTGCCTGCCACAGTCGCTTTTCTCACTGTGACTCAGGCCGTTGCACTAAATTTTTGACAGATATCCATTCTGCATGAGACACAAACTATGAAGGCTCAATTCATTATATGTTGAGTCTCCTGTCCTAATCGAATGATACTTTATAACAAAGTTAATTTAAGGCATATATAATGATACACATAAGTATCATGGCACTATATGGTAATTAGGCATCCATGGTAGAAGGCTCACCGAAATGACTGTAATTAGTACCATGTCTACACAGCCAAACCCATTTAACTTTTCTCTTCTCATTTGTTTAGGTCGCCAGTATCTATCATCAGCCTCCATGTTAATAGTTTTCTCCGATACCACCTACCACTTAATTATCACCCCACAAGCAAACTCTGACACTCACATAAACAACACAGATCCTAGATATTAGCATGCAATAGTTGGGTGCCTTGTCTCTGCTTCCTTCTTCCCAGTGGTTTCCGTTTCTCCTGCTCCCCACACAAGCAGCAGCAGCAGCAGGCTTAGGTAGCAGCAATGGGACCTAGAGGCTGTGAACGGAATTTCTTAAGGGAGGTGCTGACATAGTAGAGGGCTTGGTAAGAACAGCTCAAACCCCCTAGCACTTGAGAGCTGTCTACTGGAATTGTTAAAGTAGGTTGCCCCTAATTCTCCCCTCACCAGTTGCATATTGCTTGGGGTAATTTTAGCAGGGAATAAAGTCTTTAAACTTTTGACAACCACCAAAAAGTAAGCACGCAAACTGAGGCAAGAGAGCATCTTGACATGGAATGAACATCAGTTATTTGAGAACTGTTGTCAGATTCTTTCTTGTACTGATGGGGAAGAATGCAGAAGGAGGGCCAGAGAGGAAGGAAGGGGAAAGAAAATACCAGCAGTAGGGGAGGAGGAGCTGGTGAGTCAGAGACCTACGAGGTAGGGCTGCCATATAAAATACAGGACATCTGGTTAAATTAGAATTCCAGATAAACAGGAAAAACTTTTAATATAAGTATATCCCATGCAATACTTGGGATATACTTACATTAAAAATTTAACTGAGAATCCTGTATTTTTATTTGCTAAATCTGGCAACTCAACTACAAGATCAACCTCTCATGCTTTCTTTTCATCTCAGAATTTGCCATCATCTCTGATGGTCATGTTGTGGGCCCAAAGGGGTCCTTTCTAATGGCCACAATCCTGGCATTAATACTTCCCTCTCCTCCTGCTCTCCTCCTCCTGCCCCCAGTCCCCTAGGCCTCAAAGCCACTGTGTCACCAGCCCCAGGCAACTGCAGGGCCACATGTCACAGGAGATGCTACACACTCATCTGAGATCCCCTGCCCCTCTATCCCCGATGTACTCAATAGCCCCCAATCCAGAAGGCTGTGCCTCCAAGTCTCTAAGCACTCACGGTGTGAGTGTGTGTAAATCCAGTGTGACAGACGGATATTGAGACTAAAAGGGGACTCTAGGTATGGGTTTAAACACGGGCGAAACATTTCTCGCTGAGCAGTTCATGTTAAAAGAGATTTAATTTGCCCCTAAAGGGATTGAGCAGCCTGGCAGGGTAGCTGGGGGTTTACCCCTTAAGAGCTTCTCCCAAAATTCCTCTTTCAAGTTTTACAGTGTCACAGAGCCTATTGGAGTGGCCAAGTTTCTTGATTAACAAAGCAGATGAAACCACAGGAAATATTCACGTTTTCATGGTGGAAGGGGAAACCAAAATTTGGGTCTCAAAGGTTTCTAATAAACCAGAAAAAAACAGGTTCCATTAAATGCTAATCGCTTCCTCTAATTTTCTCTCTATCTTTCTATCTAATTGCAGTATGGGGGAAACTGTTGCTGGCCCCTGGGAGAAAGCTATTCTCTTTGCCACTGTGCAAACAATGGAAATTTCCTGGATTCTTTGCTGCAGTTTTTCAAAGTTAATGGACATAGCTGACTTAAAAAAAACTAGCTGTTACCAGGGGCAAAAAGAAGTACAAGGAAAAATGCTTACCTTCAGACTCTCCAACGTAGGCAAAAAATTCTTCCTAAAGAGATGGAGAACAATGACAAAAATGCCCACGCTGTTCTTCATAAATCTGGATCCTGCTTCTCACACAGCAGGTTATTAGGTCCCAGGTGGGATGCTAAGACAGGGAGGATAGAAGGAACAAGATAGGCTCTAATCATCAGACCTGGGGGCCAGTGTCGTACCAAACGGTTCCTGCCGCAAGGTTAACCGCATCCTCCACCTCCTCCTCCTCCTCTTCTGCTCCGGCACCCTCAGCTGCTCATTGCTCTCTGACTACTCAGGCTGTTTCTCCCCTCTGTGCCCTTGCTGTCCCTTCTGCCAGCTATCCCCATTCCTTTCCCCTCTCCATTAACATTCAACATGGGAAACGCCTCTCCCAGGCAGCCCCCACCTTGACCCTCCCTGGTTGTGTTCAGTGTCCCTCCAGTGTGTTCCTCTGCCCAGCTCCAACACTGCATGTATCAAAATATATAATATTGGTTGGTTTTGGTCTCAGTCTCCTCCATGGTGTCTGAACACCTTGAAGTCAGAGACCGTGTCTTGTTCATCTTTACACACCCGTGTCTAGCACAGTGCCTGGTCTACATCAAGCAGGCAGGAGCTCAGTGGATGGCTGGACGGACGACTTTGAAATACTTGATAATGAGTTCTAGCATGATGGCTGGAACTCCTCAAGTCAATCATGCCCACTTGGAGATTGTGACAATCATAATGCGGGCCTGTGCACTATTTTCAAGATTTCCAAATGCCCGTTGGACATCACACATTCACCCAGGTTAAGAAACCCTCCCTGACAAAAATGTCCACTTGCATTGTTTCTGGATGGAATTCTGTCAATCCTTTCTGACGACCCCAGTTTTTTCATGAGGAACAGAAGATATAATTGGCTTTTGGTATATACTTGTCCTTTTCAAAAAAAATGTGCAAATTATCACTTGAGTGCAATTTCTTTTTTGGTAAGGAGGAGTAAGTAAGTAAAATTACCAGCTAAATTGCACATGATAAAAAATAAAAATTTTTTTCATGGTGAAAAGGTGAGGTTCCAACTTTATGCCATTATTCATTCAATTATTCACCCAAATTTCTTTAGCACCTAATTACATGCTGGACACTATTTCAGGGGCTCCAGACACAGCAGTGAACCAGATAGATGAGATCCTGTCCTCTTGGAGTTTACCGTCTGCGGATGAGAAAGAAATGATGACAAACCAATAAATACATAAGAAAATATCTGATAATAGTAAGTGCTACTCACAGAATGAAACCAGAGGGATGTACTAAAGTGACTGGGTGGCAGGGAAGGTCTTTGTGAGGAGGTTATGTTTAAGCTGACACCTAATGACAAAAATATTAGAATAAAGAGCAACTTCAAGAAGATGAAATCATGCAGAGGGCCCCTGAGGCAGGAGCAAATGTGGCATTTGTATTGTACTTGTGTGTTTACCTGTTCATCATCTGTCTCCTCCACTGAGCTGCATTCTCCATGACAAGAGGGACCATGTCTATTTTATTTGCCAACACATGCCCAGTGCCCAGCATAGTGCCTGCTCGGCACATAGTACGCCCTCAAGATGTATTATGAACAATGAGCGAACCACTGCTCACCATTCCTCTTCCCAAGGTCAGGGCAGTCCCTGCAGGTGTGGGCCATGGGGCTCCAGCTCGGGAGAACAGAGCGAGGCAGAAGCTGGTTTCCTTGTAGTATCTGGCAGTGAGAGAGGGCTCGGGGACTCAGGGACTGGGTGAGTGAGCATCACATCTCAGCCACTGCTTCCAAGGCTTCATGTTCCGACTGCTTATTTTCTGCGCTTATGGGAATCTGAGATCAGACTTGGATGAATTCATTCTTGTCACTCAGCTGCACAATAATTTCTGGGCAAAAGGAAGCTTCTAATTAAGAGTTCAAATCCCCTGGAAATCATAAGCCAAGCCACATATGTGGAGCAATCCCCTGTGCCTTCTTTGGTATAAGGATGATAGCAGCTAACTGGAGTCCTGCTCTGGGCCAGCCAGGCATTTGACTTAAACAAAACAACAACGGCCACAACAGCTACAAAAATCCTGCTGCAGCGGTGAGTTCCAGGGGCCGGGGTTATTTCAGAGTCCATCTCCCATCAGCGCTGTGCATCTTTTCTTTTATTAGGACCTGGGATATTTAAGGTCTTTGAAGACTCTGGACTTATTTCACTCTGTAGCAAATATCTTAAATTCAACCCAAATCCCACATTAGGTATAATGCATTTTGCTCTTGCTCTAAAATATTTGAAAGAGTTTTGTTTCAGTTAGCTAATGCTGTGTAACAAATCACCTCAAAACTTAGTGGCTTAAAACAATGTATCATCTTTCATGGGGTGCTTCTTCTGTTCCAAGTGAGGCTGCTTGGGACAGCAGGTGGCTGCAATAATCTGAAGGCTTGATGAGGAGCTCAGCTGAAGTTGAAATGTCTGCAGCTGGGAGCCTTGTTTCTTCTCCATGTGGGCCTCTCCATGTGGCTACTTGGGCTGCCTCACAGTATGGTGGCTGAGTTCCAAGAAGGACTGTCCTATGAGTAAGCATTCCAAGAGGGAGGAAACAAAGGCTGCCAGATCAATTGAAGTCTAGTCTTGGAATTGGCATAACATTGCTTCCTCTGTATTGGTCAAAGCAAAGCAGCAACAGGCTCCACCCACAGTTAATGAGGGTGGAAACTACACAAGGGCATAAATACTGGGAGATGTGTTCATCTCGGTCATCAACATGACAGTCTACTACAAATTTTAAAATGATTATTATTTTGGGATCTCAAAAAAATTAAGCATAGAAATACCATGTGATCCAGCAATTCCAATTCAGGGTAGATAATCAAAAGAATTGAAAGCAGGAACTTATATGAATACTTGTAAACCCATGTGCATAGCAGCATTATTCACAATAGCCAAAGGGAAACAACCAAGATGTCCATCAATGGATGAACAGACAAATAAAATATGGTCTATACATACAATGGAATATCATTCAGTCTAAAAAAAGAGTGAAATTCTGGTACATGCTACAACGTGGATGAACCTTCAAGACATTATGCTAACTGAAATAAGTGAGACACAGAAGGACAATTATTGTATGATTCTACTTATATGCAGTTCCTAGGGTAGTCAAACTCATAGAGACAGAAAGCAGAATAGTGCTTACCAGAGGCTGGGAGAAGAGGCTATGGGCAGTTATTGTTTAATGGGTATGGAGTTTCAGTTTGGGAAGATGAAAAGGTTTTGGAGATGGTTAGTAATGGTGGTTGCACAACAATGTGGATGCACTTAATGACACTGGACTCTACCCTCAAAAATGGTTAAAATGGTAAATTTTATGTGATGTATATTTTACCACAATAAAAATTATTATTTTGAGTTTTGTAAAATAAAATATTCACTTTATATTTTTGGTATCTATTATATTTATAACTATGTAAGAGTTGAGTTGAGCTGCAGTTAACTGTTTCTTTACTGTTCCAAGTGTGGTCCATGGACCAGCAGCATCAGCATCACCTGGGAGCTTGTTAGAAATGCAGAACTCAGGCCCCACCCAGAAGTACTGAATCGGAGTCTGGAGTCAAAGATCCCCAGATGTTTTGTATGCTCATTAATGTTTGAGAAGCACTGAATTACTTGACATATGCTATGTTTTGTAGATATTTAACTAAACATTTATTGATTTTGATTATGTAATTTTCTGTCTTGCATTTTGGAGTCATTACATGTTTTTTGAAACCCTCAAATTTTTTCACAGGATTTTTAAGACCCTTCTAGGTCCTAGGCACCATGCCTAGAGTGCCTAGGGGATGAGATTCTGCGTTTTCTAACAAGCTCCCAGGTGATGCTGATGCTGCTGCTCCGTGGACCGCTGCGGGAATTACCTAGGAGTGGACTTGCTGGGTCATAGGGTATGTCTATGTTTAGCTTTCATGATACTGCCAAGCAGTTCTCCGAATGGTTAGCCCTGCTCTTAATCTAAGAATGAATTCTCCTGCCCCCACGCTATGCCTTCTTAGACTTGTGGCAAGTCTCAACCACGGCATTATTTCTCAAATACAAGATTTACAACTTTCTACCAAAACATTAGTGCTAACATTTCAAAATAAATAAATGCATCCGTGAAATCATCATCAGAGGCAGACTGAAAAAGCAAAGAATCCGGGTGACATCTATAATGCCGAGATGCTGAGACGTTTTTCTTTTTTGCCCAGAGGGCTGGGCGCCTTTTGCAAAAGCTGCTGCCAATCAGGCTTGCCTATCTTTGCGGGGCTAATTAACAGCACTTGAGCAAGCAAGGGGGGTGAGCGCCTGCACAGTGATGTGAATTGAGCCATTCCGGGGTTTACGACTAATTATAAACACAAAGAGCCTTTAAAGGCTACAATTTAAAGAAAAAAAACCCAAACGAAAAAAACCCTCTTCAGAATTCTGTTGCCAGCATGCTTGTGATTGCATGGTTTGGGGGCAGGGGTGCCAGCAAAAATCTCTTACCACAGACTAAGTCACAGAGTTCCCTGCGCCCTACATCAGGCAGCCATCCTCCCAAGCATGCACAGTGGAAGGGCTTCCTTTGTGTCACGCAGGAGTTGGGGGGAGTGTGTCAATTCCATTTCCAGGGGCATCCTGGCCCTCGCACGATAAACCTGCTATTCCCTCGTTCTCATCAAGCATAGAAGAGCAGACTGGGGTACTCAGGCCCCTGCAGGGGTGGGTGGGGTGCGGTGATATGCGCAAGCTTGGATCCCTATTAGCTACATACCACAAATAATCCATAAGGCATGCAAATCAGGCCCCATTTAATAGCACTTACAGGAAAGCAACCCTTGTGCACTTCATTGCAAAAGCCTGTCTGATCAGGTGAAAAACGCTGGGTTTGCTGGAAGGGAAGAATGAGGCTAAAACTGGAAGGCTGCTCCAGTGCCCTCAAATCAGTCATCTGAAGAGAGTCCACGTGGTTCAGGCATGTGAAGTGATGGGATGTGAAATGGAGGAGTCAGACAGGAGCAAGTTTCCCTGCTTCTCATTCCCTAGGGGCACCGCCTGGTCCAGGCCCTAATGAGCTCTGAACGCGTAACCACAGGTCCTATCACCAGCCTCTGAGAAGAGCCCAGGACATCCGAAGGCCCCTAAAAACTGGAAGAAAGGGGCTAGGCTGGGGGGAAGGGGCAAAAGAAAACGAACTGTTACTTAAAAGGACGGTGGGAAACTGTTTGCGCTAATAGTCTTGCACACTCTAAAGCAGGGGGTCTTAATTTTACCCGATCCATGGATCCTTCTGGCAATCTAGTGAAGCCTCTGGACTCCTTTGCAGAATAAATTTTTGAACGCATAAAACATAATACGTAGTATTATATTAAAGTACAACTAACAAAATATTTGAAATCTAATATGGTAACAAATGTTCTTCTTTACTTATACACAAAATATCAAGATCCAGCAGCAGATCCACTGTCTGCAGCAGTTTTAAATCAATGATGAGCATAAGCAATATTTCAAGATATCTACAATTCTGTAATATAATATAGAAATATCTGTAATTTCACTCAGTGACAGTCATGGGTGCTGCTATCATTCTTATGGTATTTTATCTACCTCCAGGAATTGAAGAAAATGTGAAATTTCAGTTACAGTTTAGTGAAAATAAAGATGTAAATTTTTTCCTATCCAAGTTTACAAACTTCCTGAATTCTCTTCACAGGTTGTCTGGGTCAAGAACCCCAATGGCATAAATGGAATTTAAAAAGATATATTTAAGTTTATTAATAAATGTTTCCCTTGCTTCAAAAGACTTGACAGCAACAATTTAAAATGATTCTTATGGACATTGAATATTTTCTAATGGAAAAGAATTATTCTTATGGACATTGATGTTTAAAAGATTATAATGTCTCTTTAAATTTAATAATTGAGTTGAGATGCAAAGATTCATTCATTCATCCATTTATCTGTTAAGGACTTACTGAGCCCTGATACACTATGTTAGGGACGAAACCATCCATAGCGATTTTATCAAGTGTGGCTGATGGCAGAGAGCTAGGTGTCCACCAAAGATTTGTTCTCTCTGTCCATAGAGTAGAGTTGTTACTGGGAAGTTGTTGCCAAGCCAGGGACCATGTCCCTTGTCACCTGTAAGGTAGGAGTGACGTGGTGAGTTCTCATCAATGGAATATGAGTGGAAGCGATATGTGTCTCTTCCAGGTCAAGACTTTTCAGAAGTGGTCATGCCCTCTTCACTTTTTTTTATTCCTATCTCCTAGGTGAATATTGAAGAAGTCAGCCTGGATCCCAGAATGACCGTATAGTACAGGGCACTTCCATCCCCCTTCCACAATTACCAAGACCCATTTTGGAATTTACAGGGTTAAGTGATAAACTTCTTTTGTGCTAAGCCATTGAGATTTTGGTGTTTGTCTATTACATCAGCTAGTGTGTTACAGGCGGTGATTAGGGGTGCTGCCTGGGGGCCTCCATTTCCCTACTTGTCGTGGACCGTGTGGCAGGTGTCGCAGACTGGCTCGCTCAACTCCATCCCAACCCCTTTGTACTGTGTAAGCAAAATAGTAGAAAGCCAAAGATACTTCCTTATCTCCCAGACACCCATTTATAGTGCAGGTTTCACATGAGACACAAGTTTTGCCAAGTGGATGTACATGCGTGGGATTTGGGAAGCAGAAATGAACATAGTGAGGTGGAGGTTGTGTTCCTACTGTTTCCACTCTTTCTTCTGGCAAGCATGGTTGTGAAGCTGCCAGTGATAAAGAACCCATCTAGAGTGGCTTAAACAAACAGGAGCTAATTTTTCTCACGTAGCAAGAAGTTCGGATATGGGCAATCGCTGGGTTGGTTCATGAGTTCAACAATGTCAGCATCAGCATGTGTGCAGTTCTTTCAGACTTGCCCTCATGGTTACAAAGCCATTGTTTCAGCTCCAGCCATCGTATCTCTATTTAAAGCAAAACAGAAGAAAACAAAGTAGAAAGGGGGAACAACAACACTATTATCTGCCTCTTTTTATTGAAGGCAAAAGCTTTCCCAGAAGCCCTCACAACAGACTTACCTGTAGGTCTCACTGTGCAAAACTGGACACATCGTCACCTGAACAAAAGAGCTCTGTTGGCAAGGAAGAAGAGGGAATAGCTATCCGGTACCCCAAACCATAGAATTAATGGTCTCTGCCCTCAAGGAGTTAATGATGGCTTTGTAGAGACAAAACATATGCAGGGATATTTGAATAATAATGAGAGTTAAGAAAAGATATAAGGCAATAATAACATAAGTGAAAGAGCAGACATTTCAGGGGAGACCAAGACTTTAGGGTTCTAATGCAGCCCACCCTCACTTTAAGGAGGGCGGGTGTGAAGGACTTGTGTGTCTCAGCTGGGCTCCATAGCAGCCTCTTGCTTGCTGTGCTGTGTCGCACTGATGTTAGCTGCCAGAGCAGATGGTGTTCTGAGTGAAAGTTCAGGTGAAGTACCCTCTGCAGGGTTGATGGGTAGGGAGTGGTGAACTTGACCTGGCCCTGGACAGGCCAAAGGCACCGCAGAGATTGAAGAAAGAGTCCTGAACATAAGTCCAGGAGCTTATTTTGTGAGTAGAGTGTTTCTCTGGATGCCGGAAACAATAGAGATGGCCACCTGCCTGTAACTAGCCCAGGCACCCTTAGCCCAGACATAATACCAAGCTCTAAATTTGCCTTCAGAGAGTAAGGGGCCATCACTCTAACTGGCACTTGCATTTTGGTGCCAGATTTATTAACATTAATGATCCTAATCCCATATGGAGTTCCCTGGACCGTTCAGATGATGAATTTGCCTTTATGGCAGCAGTGCACCTGCTGATGAGGAATGAATGTTTTCTAGAAGCTTTTATTTTAATGTGGTGTCTCTTGTGATATCCTGGACTCCTGGATCATTTGTTGTTCAAGCTCAACTTTAGTTTTCTCAATAACATGGTTCACCAGCCCATTGGGATGCTGGTTTGGACAAGAATAAAATCTACGGGAGTGTCTCTACCATCTCCTTAGGGCCTTCATTGTGCCTCAGGCTGAATTCCAACTGCCAGTATCTGCAATTCTTGCCTGAGGGCTTTCTTTGAAACTATGGGAAGCTTCTCTGTCTGTCCACACTGCAGGCCAAAAGGATCAGGGCGTTAATGCTACCCTTCCTCGGGAGTAGCTTACAGCCAGGATTGATGGGATTTGATGTGTATACATACCCTGGCTCCTCCACCTCTCCGTGGGATAACTCTGAGGCATGTGTTCTACCTGTTTCCTGAAGTTTCTGCCTAGGATGAAGCTTCAGTTGCCCATGGTGCTTGCTGGTTTACCCTCACACCCTTGATTGGAGACTTGCCTTCCCGTTTTGACTTTCCCATGCCCACCGCACTGGTTTCCCTCACACAGGCTCACACATCAAGTGAGGAATGTCAATGTTATCAATTGACTCTAAGAAAAGCCCTGGCAGCCCCAGGAGCACCACGGGGAAGAGCTCTGCTGTTTCCATGTTTCACTGATGATGGAAAGAGGGTTCCAGCCCAGGTTGCTGCCCCAGAGAGAGTCTGCCAGAGGGAGAAGTGCCAAAGGGCTGGTGGGCAACAAGCTATAAACAATAATACGAATTATTTATTCTCACTTACTTTGCACTTACAATCATCGTGAATTTAATACTCCCAATACTCTCAATTCTCTGAAGTAGCTGTTATCATCTGCATTTTATAGATGAGGAAATTAAAATTCAGAGAGGTTTAGTAGGATGCCCAAGGTCACTGAGTAAGTAAGTGGCAAGGTCAAAATTCAAACCTAGTCTGTTTCATTTCCAAGCCTTAACCATTGTCCTACACTTCTCCTTGGTTCGTTGTCATGGGTTGAATTGTGTCCTCCCCCCCACCTCAAATTCATGTTGAAGTCCTAACCCCCGGTACCTCAGAATATGACCTTATTTGGAAATAGGGTCATTGCAGATATAACTAATTAAGTTATGATGAGGTCATACCGGAGTGGGCCCCTAATCCAATATGACTGGCGTCTTTACCCTAAGGGGAAATTTGAACACAGATACACACACCAGGAGAATACGAAGGCAGAGATCTGGGTGATGTTTCTACAAGCCAAGGAACACCAAAGATTGTCAGCAAATCACCAGAAGCTAGGGGAGAGGCACGGAACATGTTCTCCCTCACAGCCCCAGAAGGAACCAACCCTGCTGCCACCTTGATCTTGGACTGTGAGACGATACATTTCTGTTGTTTAAGCACCCAGTTTGTGAGCTGATTGTATCAAAAAGACAGAGTCTCTCTACAAGGAGAAAAGGGTCTGAGCAATCTTCATGTCTTGATCTGGGCCCCTCAGAAGCAGACTCTGAGACAAGCATTTGAGTGAAGGTAGTTTATTTGGGTGGCACAGGGAACACGATTACTTATCACTGTTCATAGCTCGTTGCCCATCAGACCTCTGGCACTTCTCCCTCTGGCAGACTCTCTCTGGGCAGCTCCCTGGGCTGGAACCCTCTTTCCATCATCAGAAAAACCTGTAAACAGCAGTGTTTCATCCCCTTTTCTTCCCGGGGCTGCCAGGGCTTTTCCTTTTCTGGAGTCAATTGATAACATTGACATTCCTCAATGATGAGCCTGTGTGTGGGAAACCAGTGTGGGCCTAGAAAGGAGATATGGTTTTTCGGAATCAGGAGAACTCATCCCACTACTTGAGCTTGGGGATTTTCTTACACATATCAAGGGAATGATCATAAGAAATGTCTCAATAGGTGAATGTGGTAACTTGCTATCAATGCTTCCCCACTGTCCACTGTCTGGGCAGGAGTAGCAGAATGTTCTGGCACATGTAGGTAGTTAGTGGCATGGATATGGTACAGAAAGTTGGTGGCCTTGAAGTGTTCTTGTTGTCTGGACAAGGATGGCCCAGCAGTGCCCTGCACGGATCGATGATTAAAGAGTGTGTGGATATCTGAGCCAATGCCAACATGGATAGAAGACAAGACCCAGAGAAGAATTCTTCCCTCACCTCTATCAACCCTGATACCTTGGCATCTTTGGAACCTAGAGAAAACTCTGGGGAGGGAGGTGATTAGGTTTCCAACACTTGAAAGTTATAAAAAAGTAAATTAAAGTAGTTTTCTTGCAGACTTGAATTTCTGGTCTGAGATTTTCTCCTACCTCCCTTAAAATTTTACAAAATGAATATTACAACACACATTCTGTTTTATTCATGGAAAAATATATTGTGGGCTTTTTCCAATGTCCTTAATCTGATTTTATGGTATACTTCATCAAATGAATGCGTCATAATTTGTTCCGTCTCTTCATGTGGTACATACATTTAGTTTTCAATTTTTTATTATTGTAAACAACGCTGTGACAAATATCTTCCACATTAAACTATGTCTGTCATGCTTTTGCTGCACTATCATCACTCCTGCATTCGTTGTATCTTTCTTGTTCGCATGTTATCTCTGTCCAAATTGAGCATTCAGTTAAATTTATTATTTTGCACTGCTTTATACATATTTCTAATGAAATGCTCCTCAAATTCCTTCTCAAAAAAGATAAAACACAAATAAATAAAGAAATGAATAGAATGATCATATTTATGAAACAAAAATAAGGATGCTTAGTGTGACAAATATGAGTTCATAAGGGATGAAACTGTCCAATAGACCCATAAGGTACAGAAACTTAATCATGGAAAGCTCAAAGACTCAATCCTGCCCCTCTGTAAAACAGGGATAATAATGATGTCATCATTATAGGATTGTTGGGAGGATTAAATGAACTAATTTCTGTACAATACTTAATGCAGTGTTTGGCTTCTTGTAAATGTTTCATAAATATTATTATTATTATCATTGATGACAGTTCAAAAATAAGCATTTTTCATAGAGGCAAATAGGAAGCAACATGGTAGACTAATTACCTGACCAGAGTACACTGCTGGCCACCATAAAATTTTCTGGAAAGGTAGCTCTTTATTTTATCCTTTATTTAGGGCTTTAAAGGCTTATAAAAATGATATGGACCTAGAGGTACCAGTGCTTTTGGGCCTCAGGATCCCAATGGAACCATGGACTTGAAAATTATGGTTTCTCACCATGGCTTGCCTCTGCTTTTCTCTGCTGTCTTCTTCTCTTTCCTCTTTTGTAACGACTAGTTTTATCTCCTACTTAGTCTACACAGGGGAACATGGCCACCCACTGGACCAAAGTTGAATTTGCAGATTCAGCAGCCTGGAGAGAGACCCATCCCTTTTCCAAAGCCCAAAGTCAAAATTTCCTAGGGGGTAAGATTGATTAGCCTAAATTGGGATGGATGCCTATCCCGGAATGGATCACTCATAGCTGGAGGAGTGGGATAATGTTGTACAAACTGGCTGCTTCCATGGAAACCACGTGGCTTGGTTCTTAGAAAATGAGAAGGCAAGATCCAGGGAAGGAGGGACAGTGGTAGGACAAAGTAATAGATGTCCAGTGTGGCTGGTCCTCCCTGCCACCTCTTGTGGCCACCGAGAAAGAAGAGGGAGGAGGCCTCCCTGAACACCCATCCAGAAAAGTGGGAACTGGTTACTAGCTTGACCATTACTTCACTTAGCTTGTGGACATGCCCTCCTCTGAGCTCTCTCTGTTTCTCTTTACCTGTCCCCACTCTCTAGCCTGTAGGCAAAGGAAGCCTTGCTGGGGGTTCCAAGTGAAAGGTGCTGTCACATTTTACAAAGCCCTTAGAACCATGACTCGGGACACTTTGGTCCTTTGCCATCCTGAGAGCCGCAAGCCCATTGCTACTTGGTGGCAGTTTTGAAGAGGAGTCATTAAGCTAGAGACGGTGAGGTGTGTTTTAGAATCCAAGCTGCCGTCAGGGAACATATGCATTTTGTTATTTCAATATTAGCAGCTTACTCTCTGTGGGTTTCGTCACATGAATTTCAGAAGGATGAAGTGTTTTCCTGATTGACACTTTAGAAGCGCTCTTTGTGGCACAGTCACAAATATTTCTAGATCTTGCTGGGCATGAAGATGGCTGAGCCGCTGGAGACAGTCTGTCCATGTCACTTGACACAGCATGTGAGGTCAGGCAGGGGTGAGTGCCCTTGTCTGGACACAAAGCCAGAGCATTTTCTGCTCTGTGGGGAAGCCCATCACGCTCAGTCTGCTCTGGAGAGAGACTGACACATGTGGGTCACGCCACAGAGACTTTTCTCCCTCAGAGCAAAGTGGGCCTGACACTTTCAGAAGAAAATGACACTGAAAGCACTCAGACAAAGGAGGAGCAAACATTCCCAATGCTTTCTGGAAAGCCCTTCCTTCATGGACTCTTGCCAATCATTATTTTACCCACCTTAGCTAATCCATTTCTAATTTTTGTTCCTGTTAAAAGAAAGAAAGTCAACCGTCATTTATTAAACGCCTACTGTGTGCTAGGACCAGGAGTGTGCTGGAGATGGCTTGGACAGCCTTATGAGAGCCAGTTGTTCAATTTCTAGGAATTTTGCAAGACAGTTGTTAAACACAGCCATTATTAAACATTGAACTATATTAACTTATAATTAAATAAATTATGTTAAAAACAAAGGAAATACTCAAAACATCACTTTCTAATTATTTTACTAAATTTTTATGTTACTTATCTCTTGAGGTTATTTGTGTCTATTGTATCTCTATGTTGGAAATCCTGTGTGATAGCTTGCTACTGTGCACCTATTTGTCACATTGGTTGCTTGAAATCGGCCACGGTAGGAGTATTTACACTACAGAAATCGGCAAATGCTACAAATTAGGGCTCGATTTATTGTGTTGTTGATTGTCTAGACTTAAGAGAATGATGGAGAAATGTTAATAACACAGACTAAACTTAAAAATATGTCATGTCTGTTATAGCTGTTCCTATATCCATAGCTGTTATAATACAAATAACACAAAATCTTAAGAAAATATTCTTCCAATATTTGAAACTATTTTACCCGATTCAGCAAAGTTGCTCATATCACTGGCCAATGAGTGAAGTTCTGACATGCATTCTTATCTCACTTATGTCTTACTCATTAATGTAAACAAAATAACAACGAATATTCACATCAATTGCAACCATAGGTTGGTTATGGATACAATAGTTCAGCCAAAATCAATGAATGCGTTTTATGAGAATTAATTGACTAACGGAATCTGCAATAATGAGTATAGTATATTTTATTATTATTTGTAAATTGTGTGCTATACATCCTTTCCATCAGTAAAATTTACAATAAGTTTATAGGTATATACATACAGGTTTTTTTTTTGTTTTTTTTTTTTGAGAGCCAGTTGTAATTATTAGCTATTATTTCCTCTACTATGAATTCACTCCTCTCTTTATCTCACATTCCAAGACCCGGTACTGGGGCTAACCTAGCACTTCTTTGGGCCACCTTGTTGCAGCCCTTGTTCACAGTGCATGAGGGTTCTGTGCAGGTCCCTCTACTTTCTAGAACAAATATGTTAGAAGGGCAGGGACTTTGAATTATTTAGCTCTGAACCTCAGCAGCTGAGCTCGGTGCTTTGTACATAAGAGGTGCCCAAAAGGTGTTGGCTGAAAGAAGCAGTGAGAGCCTTGGCGCCTGAGGTGAGGAGAAAGAGAAAAGAGGTCATGTATATAGAAAAGGGACAATGGAGAATACTATAGACCACCTTTTAAAATTCAAGTTTCCTTAGGGTTCCTGTAGGTCTGTATGAACTGCAGCAAGCTTGATTGACCAAACTACAACTAAGAAGAACCCTTGATGAAGCGGATTTGTTTGGGGACAATCATGTGTTTAGGAGGAATGAGACAAGTCACAGATAGTCAGCTCTCTCCAGGTATTTGACGTGTGTCTGGGGTGAATTCAGCTCTGGGGCCAAATCCTTCCAGACAGTTTCCTTTATAACATTGATTGCACACTTTCTTGAATGTGGCAGGCACTGGATTTTCCATGAATCACATGTAAAGGGAAATGACAACAAAAGCCCTGGAGAACTTGCTCTCTTCCCAGCTCACATGTCCTGCTGCATATTTGGCTGCAAGTTCCTCCCCCAACCCTTTTGGAAGGGACCTGGATGCCAGTGCTCCTAGTTGAAAGGTATTTTCAGTCTTCAAAACCCAGCCATTATTGACTGGCTGGCTGAGTTTCCGCTCAGAGAGTGCAGAAGCACTCAGTTCCCCCAAATACACATCCAGCCAGGATCAGATTTCTCTGGACCGGCCAACCACTCCTCTAAGATGAGCAGTTGCCAACAAACTTGGAAGGAAACGAGCAGTCTCCCTTTCTCCCTTACTACCTCCATCACATTTGTCATAACGCCCAGAAAAGGTTAGCCAGGATGTGTCCAGCCTCCAGTCACAGTCCAGTGCAGAGTAAGTATGTCAAAAAGAACAAGAAAAGTCATTTACATTCCTCCCATTCTTTCCCCCATGTCTTATGCACCATTTACTCAATGGAGCCCCACAATAGGCAAATGAAATAGTCAGGGCATGGATCCTCATCTCTCCCCTGGATTATTGCAGTAGACTCCCTGCTTCTTTCCTTGCTTCCTGCGAGTCTGTTCTCAATCCAGAGGCCAGAGGGGTCCTGTGAAGAGGCACATCATAATATGTCATTCGTTGGCCCAGAACCCTCCAATGGCTCCCACTTCAATCAGAGGTAAAGCTAAACCTTACAAAGGCTAAAGGCTCTCCATGACCGACCCTTATCCCTCCCAACCCCTTCTGTATCTGATTTCCTACTGGTGTCTCCCTTCCTCACTCCTCATCAACCACAATAATCTTCTTATTCCTCAAACTCTCCAGGCATATACCCACCTCAGGACCTTTGCCCTCACTATTGCCTCTGCCTGGAATACTCTTCCCCCAGATAGCCACTTGGCTCACTCCCTCTCCTCCTTCGAGTCTTTGTACAAATGTCACCTTCTCATTGAGGTCTACCCTAATGGGCCTGGTACAATTTAGCTCAACAAACTGCTCCCCTTCCCCTCTAATACTGTTCCTCTCCATGTTCTACTTTTCTGATGGAATTTATCACCTTCTATCATACCATATAATTTACATATTTATTGTGTTTATTATCTGTCTCTCCTCGGTTGAATGTAAGCTCCAAGAGGACAGGGATTTTTGTTGTTTTTGTCTATTTTGTAAGCCAATGTATCTCAAATGCCTAGAACAGTGCATGGCACGTGGTAGGAGTCCAATAAATGCTTGTCGAATGAATTACTCTCATTTTAAAGATGAGAAATCTGAGACCTACTCAAAGTCACAAACATTACTGAGGCAACTGGGAGTAGAAATCAGGTTCTCCCACACCCAGATTCCACACCTCCATCTGATCTTGGCTTTCCTTCCAACGACCACTGGATTCAGGGGGAAAGTTCCAGGGTGTTCTCTGGAGCTGAGTAGACAGATGCCCTTGGGATTAGCGGCATTCACCTGTTCATCAAGGTCAAGAAAGCTATGTAAAAATTCTAAAATGTGGTTTTTTGGCTAAATTCATTTTCTTGAAAATCTTCTTTTATTTGGATGATTTTATATGCATATGTCATACTTGCAGAATAAGCCTCAAGCAAGGAGTTTTTTGTCGGTGGTGGTGGTGGAGGTGGGGAGAAGGAGGTGTGGTTGAGGAGGAGGAATATAAAAACATTAGCTTAATCATGTGTGTTGCTCTAATAATAAAGCCAGTGTCTCCTATGACAGAGAGTCCTGGGAAACCAAAGAGAAAATTGCTTTCCTTTAAAGAGGCAGACTTACTGAGTCATCGTCTCTGAATTCTCTCTGAAATACTTCTCACTCAGACTGCTGATGATTTCATTTCTAATCGAGCTAAAGGGGTATTTAAGAGTCGTCATCAAGATTACGGTTTCCATAAAGTCCACTATCACTAAACACTGTTGTAAACTGTTGTAGTTATCTATTGCTGCATAATAAACTACCCCCAAACTTGGTTGGTTAAAACAACAACCATTTAACTTGCCCACAATTCTGCAGTTTAGGAATTTAGGGAGGGCTCAGCTGGGTGGTCCTTCCGCTCCAGGTGATGTCAGCTGGATCATTCATCTGGCTGTGTTCAGCTGGTGGCTGGGCTCAGCTCCAAGTTTGGCTTCACACACATCTCCAGAACCTTGGTGTTCTTCCAAGTGGCCTTTTTCCAGAGACTTGGTTCCCTCACAGCATGGTGATCCTAGGGTTTAACTTTGGAAGTTGCACAGCAGTGGCATCTCTACTATATTCTATTGGTCAAAACAGGACCCAGAGCACACTTGTACTCAAGGGGAGGGACTCTATCATTGGGAGGAGTGGCAAAGAGTTTGTGACCGTATTTAATCCATCACATAACCAAATACAGGAAGTCAATCTCCATCTTTAGCTGTGCTTCGTATCACTTCTCTGCTTAATAAAAGATGTATTTAAGGAACCTTAAACATATGAGCACCCAAAATATGCATCTCCATTGTTTATGAGTGCCCACACCTCAGTCAAGCACTCACTTTAGGAATTTCTCTGCCTCCAACTCTGACCCTGAACAGGCGCTACTTCTGCTTGGAACTAGTCTGTCTTGCCACAGAAGTTGCTCCCCAAATCCCAGATCCCTATTATCATGAATCCCTACCTCACAACCAAACCATTCTCTATTCCCATTGTTTCTGCCTCTTCTGGGAACTTGGGGCCCTGGGACATCTTTCTAAATGCTATATTTATTGTAAGTCCGAAGAAGGAGAAAATCTAGCTACCACTGGCTCTGATTTTGACATTGAAATTAAATTTCTTGTATGAAATTGTTGGATCTGCTGAGTCATAAAATTGAGTGAGCCAAGCAGCAATCCATTGTAAGATGGAAAGGGTACATCTGGGACCGAGCCCAAGCAAGACTAGAGGGCATGAGCAAAGTGCCTGAGCGGGTAACTCAGACCCCCCATGTCTCCACCATGGTTGCACTTGCACCCCTCCTTCAGCTTATATCTACAGCCGTGTGAGGGGTTCCATAAGACCAGCTGATGGCAGAGGGAAAAAACCTTAGCTTGGTTTACATTTGTGTTGGTTCCGTACGTGGATACAAGCTGAAAATGAAGTTACTATGTAACAACCACACTCAGGGTTGGCACTGAAAGAAAGTGGAGAGGGAAAATCTTGTTGACGGGTAGAGCTACAAGTAGTGCACCTGGTGTCCACTTTGTATGGAAATAGAAGTAGCCCAAGATGAGGCTATTTACGTATCCATGGGCAATGGCCAATGAACTGATGGACTGTCTTGAGGTCTAGAAGGAAAATGACTGGAAGATTTGGAATAAGAAAATCTACTGTAGAGGCAGGTGGACAGACCTATGGGAGTGGGCATAAAGTGCAAAGATGTTTGTATGACATGTTAGTGTCCACCATAAAACACCCTCCACAGAACAGGAATTGAATATCCAAGTAGACAAAATGCCTAGCCAGTTGACATTAGCCAACCTTCATCATTAGCCCCCTCAGAACTGGCATGATGGATTGTCGAACAGACAATGAATGGAGTGGCTATGGTGGCAGAGATAGAGGTTCCACATGGACCTAACTGCATGGACTCCCACTTAAAAAGACTGATATAGCTATTGCCCCCTCTGAATGTCCCACTTGCCAGCAACAGAGACCAATGCTGAGCCCCTTATATGGCACTACTCCTCCAAGACACCAAATGATCACTTGGTGGCAATTTGTTCTCACAGCAATAGATACCTATTCTGGGTGCAGGTCTGCCTTTCATGCCTGCAGAACCTCGTACAGCACCATTATCCAGTGGTATCAGTTTTTGACTCAGAGTCATTGATGTTGTGTTTTCCAAATACTATTATGCTTTATGCCATCAAGAACTTTGGCGGTAAAGCATTTCTTAAAATGCATCTATAAAAAATCCAAAGCCATTTGTGGTGAGCTCTTTTTAAGTTGAATTTTCTTTTCTTTTCCTTTTTTTTTTTTGTAAGGAAGACTAGCTCTGAGCTAACATATAATGCCAATCCTCCCCTTTTTGCTGGGGAAGATCGGCCTTGGGCCAACATCTGTGCCCATCTTCCTCTACTTTATATGGGACGCCACCGCAGCATGGCTTGACAAGCGGTGTGTCAATGCACGCCCGGGATCTGAACCTGCGAACCCGGGTTGCTGAAGCGGAGCACGCGCGCTTAACTGCTACGCCACCAGGCTGGCCCCTAAGCTGGATTTTCAATTATTATTTTCAATTCTGAGGTGAAAGCTGTGATGTGCCACTCAAATTCTCCTTCAGCAAGAAAGCACTTATGCCTCAGCTACTGGGAATGGTGCTGGCAGACAGCCCTTACCTGTCAGTCCCCATTGGGGATTGCTCTATTTGAAGAGGGCCACCTCACCCAGGGTTGTGCCTCCTTCCACAATCTGGGCAACACAGGGGTATAAAGACCTGGCCCCTTACCCCAACTTGGAGCTACTGTAAAGGGTCACCTCAGCTTCAGAACTCCCCATGGGTCAGGCTGAGGCCTTCATTGTGACTACATCACAGCTCAATTTCTTTCTCTGCCCAATCTGCTTCCACCATAGGTGTTGATCCCAAGGGCATTCCCTGATAAACTTTCTGCATGGTTATCTCCATGTCAGAGTCTACTTCCTGAGGAACCCAACCTGCAACACCCAGTTTTGGCTCCTATTTTAGGAATGTTTGATTGACTGCTTCTCTCATCCTTCCCTACAACCATTTTATTCCTAAGTTTAATGGCTGCTTCCCTATTACTTTGGGATTTTCTTCCAAGTTGCTGACATCCACTCATTCTGCAAGTTTTGAAGTTGGTACTTTTGATCTTCACACACAAATAGACAATGACAACTATGTCATGACTATAAACTGGCCAACCAAGACCCATTGATTGTAACTCACATCTCCCTATCCCAGAGATATTAAAATGTGAAGAAAATCTGCATCTCTCAAGATTGCCTTTCTTATTCTCTGGGGTTTCTTTTGGGTTTAAAAGGCTCGGATGACCTTATGGGTTTGGGGTTGTGTAACACAAGACTGGCCTCTACTGCACAGCCTTGTCCTCCTTGGTCTTTGGTGGTAGCCTCCTTCGTTGGTTTCCAAAGGTCATAGCTAATCTGTTTTCTTGGCCTGACTTGTGCTCAGGGCTCCCTGGGAGTCTTGGGCCTCACCTCAGCTCTGGCGGATCTCTGGAGGTCTTTCTGTGACTTTGGAGAATTCAGCCTTTGGCCTTCTAATTCAGAACCCTGCACATCTTGCCCTGGTGAGATCTCCCACCAGCCCTCTCAGCCGTCATCTGAGACCCACTGGGGTCCTCTCTTTGTCCAGGCCAACCCTGCCACCATTTTTAGTCCATGGCATGGTTCTAACCACATTGGCATAGAACACTTTAAGAGTTTCCTTCCTCCCCTACGAGAGGAAGGGGAGAAGCAGGGCTTTCTTCAGACCCTCAAACCTAAGTCCTTTCTTCCCTCTTTCATAATTTCAGCATTAGGAGGGGGCAGAACCAGAGCCCCCACTCAGCAACACTCACCTGTATCTAGTTTTCTTACCCCCTCTCCAATCCTTCTCCTTCCTACCTTAAGCACTTCTCTCCTCAAGTATAGAAAATTGGTTTTATATCATTTCTTGTGTCTTCTCAAGTCTAGGGTTCATAGTATAAATCTCTATAGTTAGCTAGCCCTCCAAAATTGGCTCTTGATACTTAAACCCGAGTTTCTGGAATTCTGAGCAAACTAACTTTCTTTGTTCCTTTCTTTTTCTCTCTACTTCCTGCTCTTCCTTCTCCCCTTCCTCCTTGTCTTCTTCCTTCTCCTCCTTCTAAAATCTCAATAAAGCCTGGACCTTGCAATCAAAAACACTTCGTCTGGGGCGGGTCCGGTGGCCTAGCGGTTAGGTTCGCGCGCTCCGCTTTGGCGGCCTGGGGTTCACGGGTTCGCATCCTGGGTGCGGACCGACACGCTGCTTGGCAAGCCATGCTGTGGCGGCATCCCACATAAAGTGGAGGAAGATGGGCACGGATATTAGCCCAGGACCAGTCTTCCTCGGCAGAAAGAGGAGTACTGGCAAGGGATGTTAGCTCAGGGCTAATCTTCCTCACAAAAAAACCCACAAAACTTCATCTACTGTGAGTTAAAAATTCCATTCAGCAATTTAGTTGACTTACTTGAATGAGGTTGTAACAAAATATTTTCCCAACTACAGATGTATGTCACACTTTGTTCTCTGCAGAGAACCTATCCTCTGTTCTAAGCCCATGGAACATTTGCTAAGAGTGATCAGCTATTAGGCCACAAGAAAAATTTTAACATATTCCGAGAAGAAGAAATCATGCAGGCCACAATCTTGGACCACAATGCAGAGAAACTAAACATTCATGCCAAAACTTAAAAAAGAAAAACAAAGCAAAATAAAACCACACACACACTCCTACATAACTTTTCGATCAAAGAGAAACCAAAACTGCTATTACAGATTGTTTAGAAACAATGATAACAAGAACATTACATAAGCGAGAAGGCCAAGGTTGTGCACATAGAACAACTAGGAGCTTTAAAGGTTTTTATAACTAAATAAGAAAAAAGAATATAAATAAATTGTTCAACTAGAAGTTAAAAAGAGAGCCAAGAAACTATGACTAAGAAAAGTAAGAAGAAGGAATTGATAAAGATTAAAACAGAGGTTAGTGGCTAGAAAAGAGAAAATCAGTAAGTTTGCTAAGTAAATCAAACAGATGTTTCTTTAAAACACAAGGAAAAAAGAGAAGTCTTTTGCAAAGAGAATCAAGAAAAGAAAGAGGAAAACAAACTATGGAATGAGGAAAGGAATATAACCACAGATAAAGGAGAGATGTACAGATTTTATTGTGTAGATTATTATGTATGCTCTATGCTAACAGTTGTGAAATCTGGGTAAAACAAATGATTTTCTAATAAAACAAAAATGATAAAAATTTGTTGAGGACAAAGAAAACATAAATATACACATGACCATAGAAGAAATTTTAAAACTTGTCAAAAAAATTCCTAAAACGTCCCTGGATTTACAAGCTAATTCCATTCAAACTCATGGAGCACATAATTGTCATGTGATTTAGACTGTTCCAGAGCGTAGAAAAAGATGAAGCAGGTTTCACTTAATTTTAAGATTCACTAAGCTAGCGTACTCTTGATATCAAAACCTGTAGTAGAAATTTACAATCTCAGATACGAGCTTAGTTCCAAGAATCCTAAATAAATACTAACAAATCAAATTCAAGAGTACATCAAAAGAAAATAACATGAGTAAAGTTTTTTCTTTATTTCTATTATAGTCCAAAAATAGAGAAATCTCAGATATTGTTGGTGGCGGGGGATACAGACATTTGGAGGGGAAACTGGGTAGAATTTATTAAATTTAGAAATGCATCTAGTCTGTGACTTAGCAATACCACTTACAGTGATCTGTGTCCTAACAAAATATTCTCATATAGGCACATGGATGTCTACAAGAATGTTTACTGTAGTGGGTTTTTCTTCTTTTCTGTGATACAAAAAAAGAGAAACAACCTAGATATTCATCAGTAAGATAATGACTAAATCAGTGTTACTTCCTTATTAAAAAATACGAGGCAGATGTTAAAAAAGAATGTTACTCTAATTCTGCATGTACTGAAACATAAAAATCTTTGGCACATTAAGTAAAAACAAACAAACAAACAAACTTATAGGCTAAATCATATTATAGAATGATCCCATTAATACTAAAAAATAGAACTATATATTTTTCTATCTACATATGCATATGTAAATTAATATGAAGAAGATCTTTCGATAGAAGATAACTCGAGTGCTGAGAATGGGATCAGTGGAGATATTCGTAGGGGCTGAAGAGTGGAATTTTTATCTTTTCTATATAGTTCTGTACTGTATTGTACATTGACATTTTTACAATGAGGATATGATCGAATATTACTTGAGAAACTAAAAAAATAAAAGAATCATATCAAAATATTTGATAATTTATGTTATTAATAGCCAAAAGAGAAAAACTACCTTCTCTGTATTCCTTAAAAGAAAAAAAACGTAGTAAACAAGGAAGAGAAGAAAACTTTTTAAACAAATAGGGTCAATAATATCTTTCTTAAATGATATCCATCATCATCATCATATGTAACAGTGAAAGGCTAAAGCATTGCTTAACAAAGTCAAGAATAAGACTTGGCAATGACATGATTGTTATTTAACATTTTCAAAATTTTGGCCAATTCAATTCAATAGGAAAATAAAAAGAACCCAGCAATCTTAGTTACAAAAAAAAAAAAAAAAAAGAAAGAGAGAGAAAACAGGATGTGAATGTTGTTAAGAAAGAATATGAAAGTGTTACTGTTTATAGGTGTGATAATCCATATGGCAAATCCAATAGGCTTGAGCATACAAAATAATTTCAATATTCCAAGTGTTTCCTGCCTGCCAGACCCTCTTCTAAGTGCTTTATATAAATTATCTCATTTTATCCTTACAAGAACACTATGAGGCACATTTATTATTGCTTGTATTTTACAGACGAGGACACGAAGTTCCAGAAGGTTAAGTAGGTGTTAAGTGGTAGGTGATGGAGACAAGATTCCAACCTGAACTGTCTGATTCTGGATCCTGCTTGAGATTCTTCTGCTCATTGATTCTGGAGCCCTGCTATGCACTGTTTAAAAGCCAAAGTTATTTTTCAATAAGAATTCTGCTTATATAATAAATATATTAAAAAAGCAAAGCTTTTATATATAATATCAGTGGTTTTTATATATAATGGCCATAACCAATTTGGAAATATCTGGGAAAAAATACATTCTATTAACCACAGCAATCAGAATTATGTATCCCCTAGTAGGACACTTAAAAAGGAGCAACAGGAAGAAAACTTCAAAATTTTATTGAGAGACAAAGAGAAGACTTGAATAAATGGAGAGACGTGCTCACTTATAGCTTAGAAGTCCATATTGAAAAGATGCTGGTTACTCCCAAACCAATCTATAAACATAATGCAAATTCCAAACAGATCATTAACATTTTTGTCAGAACTTGTCCAAATTATTCTTTTAAGAAAACTACTTAATTTCAAAAGCTCATTACATTAAAAAAATCAGAATTGTGTCATATAAAATGTCTCCTTCAAAAGTAATCACTATAGTTTGGAACACGTATAAACATGCACACAGCACACATGTGCACACACAAGCCACATGCAGACAAGACCCTGCATCATAAGGTCAAAGCAGTGGGTAGAGCAGGTTTTTAATGGGTCACAAGAGCATATTATTAAATTTTCAGGGGTTTTGTGAGCTGGTTGATAAGCACAGCCATTATTAAAAATCAAATCACATAAACTTATAATTAAATAAATTATTTTAAAAACAAAAGTAATACATCCTTAAATATCCTCATCACTTCCTAATTATTTTACTATATTTTCTATTACGCATGCCCCATCTCTTGTATCTGGATAATGGACAGGTTATATAATGGTCTGCTGCTGTGCATTTCTTCCCAGCTCTGTGATCAGTGACGTCTTGGTGGTAGCTTGAAATTGACCATGGCAAGAATATTTAGCCATGGAATTTGGCAAATACTACAAATCAGGGTCTTTTCTTCTTTTCAGATTGCTGTTGGTTAAACATTTAACAGCACACCACCAGGTCAAAATTATGTTGGCAGGAGCAATATGTATTTCATCTGTAGGCCCAATGAGGGCTTTTTGTAAAAAAAGTATACATTTTTTTTTTAACAAAAGGAGGAGAAAAGCAAATTACAACTCACTACCTAGAAGTAGAATAAATGGGGGTAAGGAATACAGCTTTTCTCACCATCAATACTAGATAAGATAAAAAGGGTTTCCTTGTGGCAAAGTACTTAAAAGAATTATCAAACTTAAACATGTTATAAATTTTTCTTTTATAACAGGCAATGTTCTAAATCTGCCAACCTTTTCCATGATGAAAGTGGTGTCGGTAACATGTACCTAAAAGATATTTGGAAAAAATAAATACACTTGTCTTTTGGAGGCAAACGTTATGTTTTAATAAAGTGTGAGAGAGCAATAGCTTTTCAAAATAAACTCATGCTTTGGAGAGCTTTGGAGAACACGAGTTTATACTGAAAATGGATAGTGGAAATTTCTCCAGAGTTATGTGATCTTGAGGCTGAAAATTATGTAAGTGTGCCACTTACAAAACTCACATATCTGCTTACTTTAAAAACTTGGAAACAGGATAGTCTAAACTTGTACACAAATCTTTTAAAATAAACTTATTTGTTAACAATGTGAAAAGGTAAAACCTTCCAATTATTTTGCAAGAATAACCAATTGACTTCAGGAAAAATTGAAACTGTCAGCTGAATTTCAACAAATACCTTTTCATAACTGGTGGATGATCCTGGGAAATTAATATCACTATTTATTAGGGACAGTCCATAAAGCACTTCTTCCATTTGGTATCTATGCGTGTTGGTGAAGCTACTTTTTTAGTTATTTCAAAACTAAAATTATCTGGAATAATCTGAATTTAGAGCTAGAACTTTGAATGGCTATATCACAAAGTGTTAAACCAAGATTGTCCAAAAAATCAAGCATATTTTACCTTTGCTAAAATGTATTTTTTTCTTAGTGAGAGCAAAAATATGCTGTATCCTAATAATTAAAATAAAAATGTTTTTAAAAGGTAGTTTATTTGATGTTTGTATTTTCCTTTTAAAATTCCCAAGGGTGGTACTCAGACAAGGAGTAGCAACATTGCCTGGGACTCTCAGGCCCTGCCCCTGATCTGGCCCCACTGCTTTGAGTTAAACAGAGGAATCACCCACATCCATGAGTTTTGGCATAAGTAGGATCAGGGGATGATAAAGCTACTTTTGTAGGTGGGTAGGCAAGGGGGTTTGGAGTGGTCTGCTCTTCAGGTTGGAGATTTTGAAGACTAGAATAATTCTTGACATTTTGAAGTGAGTTTCTGTTAAAACAAACCTAGTGGGAGTAAATGGAGCGCCTAATTGCTGTAAATCTCAACTCCACTTCTATAAAACACCAGATCTTCAACTTAAATAATAATCCTAGCTAATATAGCATATACTGTGTGCCAGGCATTGTCCTAAGTTTTCCTCTTGAATTAATTCATCTAATCCTCTCACAGCCCTACAAGGTGGGCCTGCTATTATCCTGAGTTTACAGATGAGGAGACTGAGGTACACAGAGATTATTTGCTCAAGGTCACACTGCTAATAAGTAGCAAGGCCAGGATTTGGACCTAGTCAGTCTGGCTCCAGACCCCATGCTCTTAATCATTACCCTACACTGCTTGGGTATAGATTGTGTAAATGAATACATATCCATATGTTGGGGATGTGTACTCAAATATTTTTACTGATGGTGATTATGATCAAAAAAGTTCGGAGACCATTAGCCTAGGGGATAGAAGCTCAAATGCTCGTGTGACATAAAAAGCTTTTCATAATCTGGCCCCAGCCAATCTCTCTGACCCACCTCTTGCTCTCTTCCCTTGCAACCTGTGCTTGGAATTCTGCCATCTTGAACTAGATCCCGGCAGCTCCTGGAATTCCTAATACCTCCTTCCGTCTCCTACTCCTATTGACTTTCAGAACTCAGCCCAGGGACTGCCTTCCCTTTTCTAACTATCCGCTCTATCCCCAAAGCCAGCCTAAGTATTTTTTGTACACTCCCAGCATTTTCTGCATACTCTCCATGACAGTTGCTTCACTATTTGGTAATCATCTATTCACTTGTTTGTCTACCACCTGTGGGGGCAGTGCTCTCTCTTGATTATTTTTGTATGTCCAGCACCTCGTGCAGAGCCTGGCACCTGGTAGATGCTGTTTGCATGAATGAATGATTGATGAAAGAGAAAGCAACCACTGTCCTAGGAGTTGCTCTGTGACTTGTTATTTTTGTAACGGCCACCAGAGGGGGGCAGACGAACGGGGTCCAGTGAACAGTGCCCGTCCAGAAGAATTCAGCCAGAGAATTTAAAGAATTATTCTAGGGCTGGAAGGGAAGTTCGGTGGTCACATAGGCCATTCCTCTGTTTTGGACAAGAATAAACAAACCCTTCTAGGTAAGCACTGTGATAAGATTTTTATTCTGTTTTAATTTTTTTGAACTCAGTCTTTAAATCAGAAATCTTGGATCCTGGTTCCAACTCTAACATTTATTTATCTAGCTTGTTGGATCTCAGACAAGACCACTCCCTTGGATTTTGGTGCCTTAGATTCTGAATCTGAAAAATGGGAGATGTACCCATTTTGCCTCCCTCACAGGGGTGTTCTGAGATCCACAGGTAATAAGGCACATGAACACCCTAAAAATGGCAAGGCAACATGTGAGGTATAATTAGAATCAAGGGGCTAAACAAAAATAAGTCCAACCACCCTTGTTCAAAATTAGTTTTTTGAAATGTGGGTTGAAAGCCAAGGTGTCTTTCTAAGTCATTCAGCACTGACTTGTCCAGAGAGCACAGACACATCGAGATTTCAAGCTGTGAGTTGTATAGACCATCTCATTAACTTGGCTCCCCCTTGACCATCTCAGCCGTATTGCCAGGGGCCAGCTAGTCCATCTGCACCTCGCATTATCTATACCTGGATAATTCACATATCTCACTACACCTATACTTCTTTAAAAAAATTGTTTGCAAATGTGCATAGATGCCGTTGCAATAAACAAAACACAAATTCATATAAAAACTTTCCTGAGTTTCCAGTCACATTTATCATAAGGTATTTTTTAAATCAACAAGTATTAAAAAATACATTTAGGATAGGGTTGTACCATGTGCATATTGAAGCTACGCAAATTTGGCAATATGGACTCAGCAAACACAGTTACACACAGCATAACAAAAATTAAACCCAAAACCATTGAATCACGTTGGTGATTTGGCTACCATTCCTCTCAGTGAGGGGGTGTCTGGGCTGAGCATGGCTCGGTAGATGTGACTGCTCCCTCTAGTAGGTCTCCGATCTTACAAATGCTTCTCAAAATGTGTATCTCTGAATTTGAGAGTAATTTAAGGACATTCAAAGGGGAATTTTTATATGGGCAATAGTTTTGCCTTGTATTTTATCTTTAGAACCTAACTCACCATGGAAGATGCATCATGTGGAGGTCTGTGAAACTTTTTGGCACAAAATAAAGAAGTCTCAGTGGGAACCACTGATTTAGCCCAGAAAAACCTGAGACCTCCAGTGCCTCCACAGACGTTGGGGTGGAATCCAGGCCTCTCATTTCAATGCTTTTTCCACCTATAACTGTGCACGTCGGTATGGCTTTCATTCTGAAGGACACCCTGCACCCAGGCCTTGAGGGGTCCGAGAGCTCCTAAACTGTGTGTATATACAGTGACACTCTCAATGCAGGCAGTCCACCTCCACACACCTTTTACCCACAAGTCTTGGTTTCTAGGGCCCCATTTTCCTGTGAGAATAGTCCCCCCTGTAGTTGTACGGTATGGCAATCCTTCCTGCTTATTGTCTCCATTCTCTTTCCTGTGTAGCCCTTATACTGGAGTCAGGACATGAGCTGGAAGAGATTCTCAAGCCAGTTTTCAGCCTCAGTCTGGGCAATCAGAGGCACGTGGGAAAAATCTCAGAGGCTGAGCAGCCTTCAGAAGGCAACCAGGATCTGATTTCCTTTCCTCCCTTCCTTCTTCAGAAATATTAAGGCCAGATGCATCCTCGTCCCAGCAGTACCTCACCCTCTGACCCAGCTTTTGAGCTTCCTTTTCCCCTCAGATGAGGCCCTGCTTCCTTGACACTTCTGGCTTCTATTCCTTGAAGACCAGAGGACACTCTTAGGGGGAATGGTTAGTTGCTTGACTTGGAGTACAGGGTGCTTGGGGAGCAGTCGACTGTAGCTGGCAGGCTTAGGAGTGTGAATAGACAGGCCTGTGTGTGCATGGGGACCCATTGCCCGCTCACCCACTCACCCTCTAAACTAAGCTCGGCTTGCAACTAAGCTACTTGGAGTCAGCTTCCCTTCTCTTTGGTGGTGAAGAGATCTTTTCAGTGAGGGGGAAATTCAACACAGAGCTTCTAGAACAACAGACTCACCAAGCCCCAAAGGAGGCTGTGGAAATTAGGATTATCAGGGCTCCAAAGGCTAACTGAACATCTTGAAGGCCAGCGCAAGATTACATCAAAGATAGCGGAAGGTCCCTCTGGCTCCCATGGTTGGGTGGCCTGAGCTTCTGCAGACAGAATTTAGTTAGATCCCAAGGAGAATGTGCCAACATTGAGAACTTGTAGACACCAGAGCAGGCTGTGAAGGAAGACAATGAAATCTACTTCGGAGGTCTTTAAAAATAGAATGATTCTCTTCACTCTGGAATGGTTTGGAAGGACAGCCCGTGAAAAAAACTGAATACATGACAACCGCAAAGCTCTCTATTTATACCAACCCTTGATTTTAAGCTGTTTTAGATTTGTTACAAATCCCCACATTCTTTGATTGCTTGCACAATATTGAACACATATTGAAGATGCTTTGCAACAAGCCCAGATCCTGGAGCTCCATGTGGAGGAGGGAAATTAATATTTGGCAGGGAATCCCTGAGAGATAACTCCGTAGGGAAAATTATATCCAGCACACAAATAGAGGTTCAAAACTCACCTCTAAGAGACTTACAGGATTCTTCCCAGTAAGTTTCCCAGGATTTTTCCCACCTCCACTAATTGTATAACAGTGTTTGTAACCTCTGCACCCTTTCCCCAGTCTCCTTCCTCACTTCCTTCCTAATCTAGTTCCCAAGACTTCCAGAAGACTCTCTTGATAGGTATTTAATCCCCTATTGCTGCTTTAACTGGGAAACATGGAGGCAGAATGGACTGAGAGAGGCAACCTGGGAGGAAGTCAGGGGAAGCTTGACCCTGAGACCCCTTCACTTCCCTCTTCCTTCTCCCAGTCACACCCATAGACACTTGTTCTCTATTCTTAATTGTGTTTTCTGAACTAAAGCAAGGACATAGGGTCTGACAAGGACAAGTGTACTTATGGGAAACATGGGACGCAGTGTACTTGACACTAGTTCTGTCCCAGGGAATTGGGAATCCTAGTCACGGATCACACACTAAGCCCTAACTCAAAAATCAAGTACATGCCAGTTTGCTTCTCTAGACCTTGTCAGTGTGGCAAATCCTTGTTGGGATTTCAAATACACATGAATTCACTTGTACTTGAGGCCATGTCAGTCACAACTTAGGGACACCAAATAGTGTGAGAGCCATTTTAAGACATTCAGCAGTGCTTGGCACATGACCTTTGATAGTATTCCCATCACCCCAAAGATATTAAAAGTTCCTCCCACCCCTTAGCCCCCCTGGGAAGTACATGAACGTAGTGCAGCGGACAAGCAGACAACATGTAATGTTCAGCATGCATTTAACTTAAACATTTATTGAATTATATTCTGTTTGAGAGACAATATCATTTTTTCAAGTCTCAGATATTTTTGAGGGCATTCAAAAGCTTTTGGCCTCAGATGCTCTGCCTTTAGGATCCAGTGGCTAAAATGCCCTGGACATTGAAGATTTGCTTAGAGGAGCAGATTCAGAAAAATATGCACACAGCTTTGGCATATCATCTGCAAATCCAAATATATTTATAAGCATTACCTTAAAATGTGTGTTTGTGGCAGTGGGAGGGCAGGTGGTGGGTTGTTGAGGGAAGGAAGAGTCTTAAAAATTTCTAGTGAGTGGAAATTACTTGACTCATCTTGACTGTCCTTGGGTGTGAATGGAAAGTATCCAATATTGTCAATTAAAGGGGAACAAAATGTCCTTAGCTTTGCCTCTATTTTGGGAATAGTTTCTGTTCTATTTTTGGGGAACTTGAGTATTCATCAATGCAGATGGGTTCTACAGCTTTGGCCACCCTGACATAGGCATTATGGTCCCTCACCACAAAGCCTTCTACCATGAAGGTTTTCGGAGCCTTTGCCCTGTTGGCATGAGGCTCTTTCAATTTGTGAGGAATGATGGGAAATATTCAGTTGAACAAACATTTATTGAGTGCCAACAGTGTGTCAGACTGTGTGCTAGGCTCTGGGGACTCTAACGGTGAATAAGACAGAAAAGGTTCCCACCTGCGTGGAGCTTCCACTCAAGTGAGGGATGATAAATAATAAAAAAATACACAAATGAACAAGGTAACTTCAGGTGGCGTAAGTGCTATGCAGAAAAGAATCTGATGATGTGATAGAGAGGGGTAGGAAGAAGGGTGTGAGGCCACTTTAGATTGCATGGTCCAGAAAGACTTCTTTGAAGAAGTAGCATTGTAACCAAGCCTTAAAAGCTCCAAAGGAGCCAGCTGTGAGAAGGTCGGGGGGAAGAATCTTCTAGGCATAGGGATCAGTTTGTGCAAACCCTGTACGCGAGAACTTTGGCAAGTTTTGGGAATACAAAGAAGGCCAGTGGGGCAGGAGCATGGGGAGTAAAGGTGAGTGCTAGGAGATGGAGTCAGACTCAAAGAAAACTATAATGAGTTCACTATTCAACTCAATAGTTGCTCTGGTGTCCCAAATGGGACTGGGAGTGCATTTCTTTCTACTCCATTGACTCCACCATCCTCATGACTCAGCTGTTTTTTGCCTCTGTTTCTCTCTCTGTTTGCTTCATCATTTGCAGCTTTCTGCTTTGCCATCCCTCTCTCAATTCATTTTGCATTAACATTTCCCGAGGGTGAGGAACTGCACATGTTGGCTAATCACTAGCAATAAGAAGTGCTCCTATTGGACAGAGTTTCATGCTAGGCCTTTTCATTGGCTGCTGGGCTCCCCTAAATCCAGCTTCTCCAGCCTGGGCACCTGGGTCAATCAGTTGTGGCCAAGGTCTCATGACCCACAGCTTGGCAATTTATTTTAAAGGAAACTGTAATGACTACTGTCCTCAGGATCAGGTGTGTCTGAGCCAGAATCAAAGAGACTGACAGAATTTTTACAAGAAGGATGTTTACAACCATCTCCCAGGCAACAAGCCTAGTAGGGGGCTTGTTCTTTACAAAGGTTTTCTTTACAAAGGGTTTAGTGTTTAGATACTCACTGATACTTCCCCAGAGACCACTGAGTCTGACACTTTACCATCCAGATCTAAGCACTTCGAAGTCAGCTGTCCACATAGCCTCTTCTGACTGGCTTTCCTCTTCTTACCGCCAAAGATGATGACAGTTATATCTCCCATCCCACTTGCCATGTCTCCATCAAGAGGTAGAGTTTATTTTCCCTCCCCTTGAATCTGGCTAGCTGTGTGACTGCCTTTAACCAATAGAACATAGCAGAAGTACTCTATGTAAGAGAACAGCAGCTTCCGTCTTTACCTGTTGGAACCTCCCTTCTTGGAACCCAGCTGCCACACTGTGAGGAAGCTCAGTTAGCCATGTGGAAGACCCAAGTGGAGGAGAACTGAGGTTTCCAGTCAACAGCCCCAGCTGAGCTCCTAGTTGACAGCCAGCACCATCTGCCAGTCATGTGAGTGAAGCCATTGAGGACCTTTCAACCATCCCAATAATCCAGCCAACACCAGTGAAGCATATGAACACAATGGTCAATCCACAGAATTGTGAGAAATAGTAAACTGTTTTGTTCTATGTCTTTAAGTTTTAGGGTGGTTTCGTGCAGTAATAGTTACCCAAACAGCTCCTAAATTTTCACAGCATCCAGAACCCGAGTATAAGAGAGTTGTGAGGGGACAGTAAATAGGTTATATCTTATTGCATTACACTTGGCCTTATAGAGCTTCAGAATCAGATACTGGTAGCCAGGCCTGAGAAAATGGAAAGGAAAATTTTCATTTTACTTGATAATTGCTTCTTTTTGGAGAATAATTAGAAGAGAACTCCTTTATACCCTAGTGACAAACAGCCCATGCCATTCTTGCTTGGGACCCTGTCGTGGTGGTGGTGGCAATTTAGGGAGAGACTGCAGAGACAGTCAGGAAGGGAAGGAAGATGGCAGGAGAGGATTCAGTGTGATGGGGAATACTGAGTCTGATATTATGATATGGGTGCTCAGAATTTGATACTATTATTTTCTATAGAATCAGAGTAATTCACATGGATATTATTTTATTTTTCAGATGCTAATTCTTTAAATGACGTAATGAGAAACCTCTTGTTCTCTTTCCCCTTTGCTTCCACTTTCTGCTCCTCTTTCCTTTGCTTCAGCTACTTTTTTTTTTTTTTTTAGAGAAGAAACAACAAAGATGTCCAACCCATTGTTGAGCTCCAGCCTGAAATTTGGGTATTTGGTCTTTACTCAAAGTCAATATTTTGGGAGAAGTTTGAACTAAGTCATTCATGCATTCTTGGGTTTCAAGCATGAAAAATCCCCACAGTTTTCCACTTAAAAAGAAGTAAAAAGTCTGAAAACTATGTACTGAAAAGCTATCAAATGTTGTAGGCCATAAACTTCAAACTTGGCAGGGTGAAATGATCACCAAAGAAGGAAATTCAAGTCAAGTGCGAATAAAGTAGCCAAAGCTTGTAATGTGCTAAAGGCACGTAGACCAGAGTCTGCGCAGGGCATCGGAGGGCGCAACCCGGCGTCACAACTGACCTGCCACTGAGCAGGGCCTCTAGAAAGGGCCACTTATCTCCTGCCCAATAATTGCGATGCTTTCGTAACTGATCTCCTTGATTCGTGTCTGTATCTTTTTAAATCACAAATCTCATCAGGTCATTTTCCTGTTTACGAACTTTCCGTGACTCCTCACTGCCCTCAGGACAAAGCAACACTTCTCAAGATGCTTTAAGAGGTGTCAGGCATGATCCAGCTCTGCTTCCCTCTCTGGCCACAGCTCGGGCCACACCCTGACTCCAGTCATGCGGAACTCCATGGTGTTCCAAGAATGAGTCCAGCGTGAGTCCTTGTACATGCCGTTCTTTCTGCTGGAACTGCACCCCATCCCCAACCCTTATTTGTCCACCAAGAATCAGCTCAGATGTCACCTCTTCCAGGAAGGACAAAGGATACCTCCTGTTAGTTTACATGTATATATCCCCCCGTAAACTGTGAACTCTCTAAGGGCATAAGGAGTTATAATAGATGCTCAATAAATCATTGCGAATACCCAAAGTAAACAAATAGCCCTAAACTCCATCTACACGTTTGCATCATGGGAAGAACCCAGAGAAATGTAGGGTAGCAGAGCTTTGAGAGTGAGGGCCTACAGGGTTGAGATTGAGATCTGAAGACAATTTTATGTCCGTGTCATAATTTTGTCTAGAATTAATCCTTCCCTGTAAAATAACTCCTACATCCACAGAAACTCAACATGGCAGAGTGCTTATTTTCAGAAGTCTTGCCCCAGTGGACTCTGTGTCACAGAGGTTTTGAATTTACTCATTTCATTAACAAAGTCTTAATTCCAACTGTGCCAGGCCTTGTGCACATTTAAATTTGAAGACAATGTGGCTTGTTTTCCTCCGGGAATTTGTAGTGTGGTGGGAATTGGTAATAGGATTTGGCTTTGATTTGATGCTATTGTTGTTGTTAAGACTTCTGCAAGTAAAAGGTTCTTTTGGGGGAGGGCTGCCCCAATTACAGAGCACTCAGCTGACCAATGTTAATTCTGCTCCAAAAAATGTTTTTAATTTTTTTCCAGAAGAAAAGAAATTACATAAAGCTCACCCAAGAGAGTAAATGTGGATGACGCTCTCTGTCACAGGAACAAAACATTTTTTTAAACAAATGACACATAAATAAATAAATAAATAAGAAGATACGGGATGCAGACACTTAGAAGCAAGGAAATTCAAGCTGCCTGCTTCTGACACACCTGAGTCACAAGGATGGGGTAGACTTTTCTCCCGAGAGGCATGATCTGTCCCTAAGATCCTTGAGAATCATGGTCCAAATGCTACGTGTGGTAGATAAAGTGTTCTTGGGTAAGATGTTTAGAAAGGAAATAGAAGACAGGAAATGAAATGGAAAGGAAATGAACCCTCTGTCTCCTAGGTCAGGTTTCAAGTACACCTAACCGTGTCGAGGTGTGAAGTTGATGTTGGGAAGGATACCATTATGTAGATGGCATCAATCAAGGGACTTATGCCCATGGGTCACAGGAATTTAGAATGGATATCATGGGGCAGAATTTGACCTGGAGGCATTGGGAGGCTAACAGAGAACCATGCCTAAAATTCTCCTCTGAACATTGTTCACTTAGTCAACTATCGAAATCTGAAATATCCGCTCACAACTGCTTTTCTTCTGAAACTTACATTTCTGAGATCTAGAAATGTATTTAAAGGAGAACCTAAGGATAGGTGTTTGCTTTTTAATAATAATAGTATTGTTAAATATTGCAAATTATTGGCTCCAATTTTTCTCCCTCCCTCTGTCTATACCCTTTGCCACCTATATTTGCCATGTGTATTTGTACTTCCCTGACCTTGACTTGTACTTTGGAATGTGGGTAGAAGTGATGGTATGGCAGATTTGAGCCTAGGTCTTAAGGGGCAGTACTTAATTCTGCTTGTCTCTCTTGCACCTCTTCCATTACCACAAGAAGAGCTTGTCCTGGGTAGTTGCTGCCTCCTCGTAGCAACGAATACACATGGAACAGACATGAGCCCCAAATCAATGAGGAGCCAAGCCCAGCTGGACCTTCAGCTTGAAGCACAGCCACCCAGCTGATGCCAGCCTAGATCAGCAGACCCACAGCCAACTCGCAGATACATGAGCAAGATTTAATAATTGTTGTTTAAACTACTATTTGGGTTAATTTGTTATGCAGGATTAACTGACTGATACAAATAATAACAATAGTAGCCCAACTTGCCTGTTACTTGCCCAAGGTCACTTCACTAGTGCCCAGTACAGATGGAATTCAAATCTGGCTCCGAATCTTGTGCTCTTAATCCCCTCCTTATACAGCCTTGAGAAATGAACCTAGTTAATACTCTGGTGAGTTCTTCCCAGGCAGAGATTTTTACCTTGCAATATAGAGAAGATGAGAAAATGAGAAGATTTTTACCCTGGAATGAAGAGAAGACGAGAAAGTACAGAGGTTTCTTTTTCAGGTGGTTTGCAGGGAAGAGGAGAACTACAATCGTACCAGAATAGTGCATCCATGAGAAAATTCAGTCAGACCCCCTCAGGTCTCACAGAGAGAGGGACAAGTATATTAAAAATAGAGAAGTAAAGGAAGGCAAGATTCAGGATTAAAGAATGGCAGACCATAGAAAAATAATGAATGAAAGACTGCCCAGCATTACTGGTATTGTGCTAGGATTTGCCTATTGCATTCTGGCTTTGTGATCTTCTCCATGCCTCAGTTTCCTCATCTATGAAACAGGGATAATGAAAGCAACTACTTCATAGAGTTGTCGAGAGGATTAAGTGAGTGAATGTATGTAAGGTGCTTAGAAGAGTGTCTGGCACATAGTAAGTAGTATATACTTGTTAGCTTAGTGGATCCATAACGGAGCACCATACTTAACATCTCCCTGCTATGTCTGACTCCATCACTATAACGATTTTGTTGCATTTGAACTTAGCTACCAGAACTACACTTCCCAGAATTCCTTTCCCTATATGGTGTGGGCTAGGATTGCCATGTAAAAAAATGTGCATGAGATTTGGAAGGTAGAAGCAAGGCAGCAGCCATCATACTCTGAAGGTCAGTGTAGGGCTCAAGGTGCTGCTGCAGCTCGTCACTGACCTGCACCTCGTTGGTGCGGGGCAGCAGCTGGACTTGCATCTCCTCCACTCCCTTTGGACCTCCTCCTGCAGCCGCTCTGAGTCCTGGCCAGGTGTGTGTGTGTAGCTCCATGGTGAAGGGTCCCAGCTTCCAGGTGGTTGAAGTTGAGATAATGGGAGACAGATATGGGTTGCAGTTGGTTCTCATGAATTTCAGTTTGTCCTTGTGGATTACTGTTTGTTTCCACAGGTTATAGTTATCCTTGTTCTTGCTCTCCCCCACTTCCTGTCCAGCTTTCCTTCCAAACTGCCCAGCGCTGCCAAGCTACAGTGACTTCAGGATTGACCCACCAAATGTGGAGCTAACAGCCCTGCACAGATGTCTTCACCAGCTCCCACCATAACTCAAGGTCCGATCCCTATAACAAATCTGTGTTCTTCTCTATTACTCATCATGGTTCCGCTTCCCTGATTGAACCTTGTGTGACACCCCCCTCCACCATTAACTTATAAGTTGGGAGGTGAGACATTGGCATCATTGAAAACCAACGGCTCTTTTTAAAATTTTGCATTTATCATAACTCTAAGCATTTTAGCTCTCAAATACACCCCCCTCACCCACCACCTTCCCAGAACTTCTCTGTAGGAGGACTTTGAGCAACAGTGAATGAGTATTGGCTGCTGAAATCTTCACAGAAAAAATATTCAGCTCCTGGCTTCAGAGCACTGAAGCGTGGAGTTACCGACAGATTTGTCATCAGATTTCAAAATCAAAGCGGTAGGATTTCCGCAGAAATAAAAAAAATTTCTATTCACCTCATATTGCTATTTTCACAATTTCCCAGAATGGGTTGTAGAGAGTAATATGAATGCTATGAGGATAGGTCCAAATGAAATACAGAATTCATAATAAGAGGGTGTTGTTACTCAGAAAAAGGCAACCCAGTGTGCTTTGGGTTGGTATCACAGCAATGAAAACAAGCTCAATGTTCAGCGTCAGATAAACAATCGTAGTCACAGCCCTGGAAGTTTAGGAAGTGACTCATCTTAAGGAATGGGCACTGAGTAAAGGCAACCATTTACCTCAGCTCTTTGGTGTTTGACAAAAACATGCTTTATTCCCTTGTGACTTTGCCACTGGGAGATGCTGTTGGAGCCATGTGCACCGGCATCTCTGCTTCTACTGCATACGCCATCCGCCTCTTCTGCCCAATGGCGCCTACGTTCTCTGCCCTCAACCTTCCACTGGCCTTAGGAGTGACCATTCTCTAAAGCCGACGGGTTTCCTGCTAGGTGGAGAGGAAATACTCAGAAGCCTCTCTTTGCAAGAAGGACCCATTGTTAAGGACTTTTCGTCTGAGATGTGTCCCCCTGAGTCCAGGGGACAACAGAGAATAGGGCAGAGTCCAGTCCCAAACCCAGTCAACCAGCAAAAGAATAAAAGGACTGAAAGGGAGTTCAGAGACCCTGGCCGGGGGCAGACACAAGGGCAAAGTCAGTGGGTTGGTCCCCCAAACAGGAAGTGATAGCTGGGGTCAGGGCCACAGCAGGGCCAGGGATGGAGGCATGGAGCAGAGTTGGGGCAGGTCAGAGGGTGCATTACCACTAGGGCTCTGCTGATTGCACTGTTGTCCTTTTTCTCTTCATCTGAGTTTGCTTCATGACCAGGACCGAGAGTTTCTACTGCCGTGGCCATAGAAGGTGACCACTCAAAAAGCAGTGTGGTGCAATGGAGGCGTGTCATCCAGAGAAACACGTGTCCTTTTGCTCAGGATTCATGAACAACAATGTTCACAGAGGCATTATCCATAATTGCTCCCAACCTGAAACTAACCAAACTACTTCAACTATAGAATGGGTCAAGAAATGGCGGCATATTTATAAGCAAATTGTGGCTGATTTATACCATGGTATATTATATTGGTTTCCTGGGGCTACCATAGCAAATTACCACAAACGGAGTGGCTTAAAATCACAGAAACTTATTCTCTCACAATTCAGGAGGCTAGAAGCTCAAAATCAAGATGTCAGCAGGGTTGGTTCCTTCTGGAGGCTCTGAGGGAGAATTTGTTTTATGTCTCTCCCATAGCTTCTGGTAGTTGCCTGCAATCTTTGGCATTCCTTGGCTTACAGCTGCATCACTCCAATCTCTGTCTCTGTTCTCACATGGTGTTCTCCTGTCTGTTTCTCTGTGTCTTCATATGGCCTTATAAGGACACCAGTCATTGGGTTTAGGGTCTACTCTAATCCAATATGACCTCGTCTTAACCGATTACATCTGTAAAGTGACCATTTCCAAAGTGACCATTTCTGAGGTTCTGGATGGACATGAATTTTGGGGAGACACTATTCAACTCAGTATAAATACTATACAACAATGAAAATGAGTGAACTACATGCAACGATGTGGATGAAACTCTCAAACGCGGTATTTAGTGAAAGAAGCTAGACACAAAAGAGTATGTACTGTGAGATTACACTATAAAGTTCAAAGTTAGGAAAAACTAAACTATAGTGTTTAGGAATGCATACTTCAGTGATGATACTATAACAAAAAACAAGTAAATGATTTCCACAGAAGTCAGGATAGTGGTTACCTTTAGGAGAGAGACAGGGAAAGGGGGATGAGTGAGAGTTTCTGGCATGCTGGAGTGTTCTACAGTCGTGCATTGCTTAACAACAGGTACAAGTTCTGAGAAATGCATCATTAGGCGATTTCATCATTGTGTGAAAATCATAGAGTGTGCTTATAGAAACCTAGGTGGTATAGCCTACCATACACACATGTAGGCTGTATGGTACACATTTTATGGGACCACTGTCATATACGTGATCTGTTGTTGACTGAGATGTCTTTATGCAGTGCAGGACTGTATTTCTTAACATGGCTGGTGGTTACAAGAGTATTCATTTTTAATATTTCATTAAGTCACTTTATTTTCTGTATGCATGCTCTTTTTCACAATAAAATGGTAGGGTATTCAGAAACCTCTAGTTCCAGGTTCTGCCAGTAGCTGTTGGGTCTTGGGTAAGTTGCCTCTTTGGACCTCAGTTTCCTCGTCTATAAAATGAGAAGGTTGGACACAATGACCTCTGAGGCCCCTTCCTGGCCTACCATTTTGGGCTTATAACTCATTTGATTCTCCAAGCATTTCTGTGAGGAGGAGAAGACACCCAACATTACGTTTACAAAGAAGGAAACCATCAAGAGGAGCTCTGTGGCATCATGGTTAGACTTTGAAACCAGAAAGATCTGGATTTGAGTCTTAGCTCTGCCCTTTCTCTTCAAGAGACCATGACAGATTACTTCAGCTCTCTGGGCTGAGATTTCCTCTACAAAATGGGTATAATAAAACAACCTTCCTTACAGGATTGATGAGAAGATAAAAAAGGGTGATGTATATAAATTACCTGGCTCAATGCCTGGAATCCGGAATATCGTTGGTAACTGGTAGCTAGCTAAAATGGCAAAAGCCAAACAAGTCTGATCAATTCAACAAGCCGTTCTTGAATTCCTATTGTGTAGCTGAGAGTTTTCACATAAGATGATCTCCTTTAATCCTCACCTCAATACTGTGAGGTCGCTTATCCTTCCGAGTTTTTATGGATGATAATGTGGGGCTTAGATGGAGGGAGTGAGTAATGTGATCAAAGCAGTTCTTTAGAAAGATTCCTCTGGCAGCTGTGGGGACAGATTAGAAGGAATAAAGAAAGGATGCGGGTGAGAAGACACGTCAGTCAAGGAGCGCTGAACAGGGCCAGGGCATGCAGGTGTCACAAGGCAGGGTCACACTGGTCTCAGTCACTACTGTGGTCAAGTCTCATTGCGTGTTTGCTGAGTGAACAGGTGACTGAATGGTGTCCGAGAGAGACCTTGTGGGTATAAGGTAGGGAGGCGAAGGGCCAGGGGGAGCCAGAAATGACTCAGGAACTTCCAGATCAGTCTGTCACAGGGGGAGCAATTCAAGAGGAGAGGCAGATTTGGGCAAGGCCGGATCTGAGACGTTAGTGTGATACTGCGTGGAGAGCGCAGCAGGCCGGAGCAAGCGCTGGGCTCTCAGACAGGTCTGGACGGAGAACTCGAACTCAAGTCCTCTGCTTCACAGCCTAGGATGGGTTCCACTTCACTCTCCCCTTATTGGAATCTTTAGTGATTAGGAGTATGGGTGATTTTGTAATCAACCCCTCTTCTACTCTTATTTCTATCTGGACTTGCACTTCTCACAAATGGGCCATTGCTGGTCCTTGGTCAGCGATGCCTCTGGTTTACGACTGCTCGAGGATTAGCTTTAAGAACAGGTCATCTAAATGGCAGAACCTCAAATGCTTCGATGTCTCAAATCCCTCTCCTTATGGCCTTTTAAAAGAGGCAAATGTCCCAGACCTCAGAAACAGCATAATTCTCCAATACTCTAGCAGCTCCGACATCTTCGATGTTTGCCTCTGCAGCAGGAGAGTAGGATACAGGAAAACCCTGGGTTTCTGGGCAGAAGAGCATGGTGAGCAGTGAAAGGGACCAATAAAATGTGTTCAAAAAGGGCAGGCTCCGTATGGGCAGAGAAGATAAATTTCATACACCTTAATATCCTGAAAATTTTCTTACTCAACATCCATCTTCCGCTACTTCTCACATACTCACTTGACTGGAGGAAAAGGCCTTATGTGCCAAACATAGTGAGGCTTTTTACCAACATTAACTGGCGCAAACATCAGAACAACCTGTTTTACATATGGGAAAACTGCATCTCAGAGGGGCCATCTGCTCATCCAACCAGTGGAGGAAGCAGAGCATGGTGGTAAAGCATTCAGCTGTGGTGGGTTCAAATCCCTGCTCCCTGCTTATCAGCTGGGTGACTTGGGGAGAGCTACTCAACTTCCTTCTGCTGCTGTTTCCTCCTCATCCTCTTAGGGCTGGAGTGAACATTAAATGGCAAGATGTATATGAAGGGACCAATGTAAACATTAGCTGTGCTCACAGCCATGCTAGGCAGTGGGTAGGCCCTGTGGGTTCAAAGACAATGGGGTGTCCCAGATGAGCCAAACTGGGATTCAGAGTCTGGCTATTTGTGGAACTGGTAGGTTGTGACTTCTTGGGGGCCTATTCCTGAGCCAATATGCACAAAGGCTTTTGTTCTTTGGCCAAAGTCCTCGAGGAAGAGGGATGAGTTTCTTTGGAAGGGGTTGAGAGAAGGCCTTAGACACGGACAAGAGAGAGGCTGGGGTGCTGTCTGCCCTCACACAGCCATGAGCTGTAGAGCCTGGACAGGAACCAGCCCCATGGCTCCACATGCCCATGGAGGGAGAGATGCACAGGTTAGGAGCATCTTACTCACTCCCCTCTTTCCCCTGCTGGCCCAGCAGGCTCAAAGCTGCAGGAACAGTGTCCAGAGCCAAGATGCTCACATCCAGATGACTGACTGACCCTCCCAACCCCAAGCACCACCCGGTGTGAAAGAAAAGGCCAGTTGGCACAATCAATAGCTATTCAGCTGCAAAACAACCATTCCATTGATGAAGGAGGCTGCTTTTCTGCCCAACACTGGGAATACTTCAAGGTACATTCTAGTCAATCCTAACTAGATTCTGGGCCAGCTGGTCTGGCTTGGTTCTCCTCTTGCTGTTTATTTTGTTCTGTAAGTGTAGAGGGGATGCATTCCATATCTGCGTGCCTATATCTGGACAGGATATCAGACTGGACCAGACAATGGAATCCACTTTAAAGATCATCCATCATGGCTGGAGGGAAACTGATGAGCCCCTGAATATAAAAATTGAGGTCTAGCCCCTGATGGAAGCTTTGGGGCAGAAGGCGGGGCTCATGTGGTTGGCTGGCCCCCAGTAGCAGTCTTCCTATTTCCTAGGCATGTCATTTCTCTTTGAATGTCCAGAAATTTGTAAAGCACTCTTTCAGGACTGTGTTCAAATATTTGAGGAGGTCTGTGGGAAGCTGCTTTTGTGTGTGCCTTTGGAGTACCACTGTGGGGGTGTTGACGCATCCCTGCTGAAATGGCCTCTTGCCCCTTTGCCTCGAGACAGCTGTGCCCAGCCCTGGCAGGGGTGTATTTTTCCATCCTCCTTGGTGAAGTTCTGGGTTTGTTTTGTGTCACTTTGGATCTTGGTAAATCAACACGCAAAGGGAAGATTAATGGAAAAACTCTGCTCCCAACTGCCAGGAAAATATTTTTCCCTTTTCATCATGAAAACAAAGAGGAGTGTCAGCTGAGTGGTCTGGAGAGAAGAGGAAGTTAATGTTCCCTGTGTTAGTACAGGCCCCTGCTCTGCCCTTTTTACTGGGCCCCTCTCCTGGGTAGGACTTTATTTTTTTCTCTAAGTGTCTCTCATTTGATAACCTGAAGTAGACCAAATCCGCCTGCAAGTGATCTCTGTCCAGTGGCCACTCTGTGCAGGCCCTGGGCAGGCTGCTGTCCTGACACACACCTACTTGATCTGTAGGGCAAGCCCACAATGAAGAGTCTACTAACACCAGTTTACAGATAAGGAAGCTGAGGCTCAGGGCGTTAATTAGCTTCCTCAAGGCCACACAGCAACTAACTGATGGAGCTTGAATCCAAATCCAGGCCTTCTTGTCATGAGTCCTTTCTATAAGGCTGCATGTGTCAGATCCTGGCGTGCACTACAATGCTCAGATGTAGGAGGAAACAGGGGAAGGAGGGAGCCAATGAGTGAAGGCCTCTTCAGGCTCAGATGACCTGGGTTGACCTTATCTTACCATGTTTACTTCCCATGAGGCCTTCTCCTCAGAGTGTCTCAGTTTCCTCACTGGCAGAACTGACATGAACATGTTTGCTCCTGCCCATACATTCAGTCGGTGACCTGTGGTAGGCCCAGGAGGAAACAGGAGAGCTTATGAGACAGGGTAGTGAAACCACTCAGCTGCATGACCTCGCACGATACCTAACATCTCCGAACCTATGTGGAAGGCAAGAGTAGTCCCTTCATGTTGACATTTTTCTAAAGATTAAATGAGATGTATTTATGAAGCCCCTGGAACCTGGTGGTGTTTATTAATTGTTTTATTTTGGGTTTTTTTTAAAGACTTTAATTCAGGGAGTCTCATGCCTGGGGGAGAGGGAGGGGGAGGGATCCAGTGTATGGACATTTTGCTTGGCCATGCATTTGTCTGGGAGTTGGTCCACAGCATTCATTTGATTCTCAAAACAAGTTCATGACCCCAAAACATCTAAGAACCACTACAGTCCAATTTGATTTTTGACCCATGGTTAGAAACCACCGAGCTAAGAATATATTAAGTGTTAACATGTTCCTGGAATCATGGTATTCAAACAAACAGGAGGAATCTTTGCCTTTTAGAAGTTAACAATTTCAATATGGACAAACTTGTAAGGGGACACACTGACAGAATTATGCCATGTGACAGGAGAAGATGTGATGGCTGAGTTAGGTGCACACGTGGATAAATATCAGACGTGATGTTGGGGGAGCACAGGAAGGATCGTTAAATATTCACCAGCTGTCTAAAAGCAACAGATATTCACTTTTTGATTCTATTTCAACTTTTCTTTCAAGAGTATATCTAACAGCCAACCATTAGTGGGAGCTTTCTATGTGGTAGGTGGTGGGTTGTTTGTTCTAAATGCGTGATCCTGTTTAATCCTTATAACCACACTGTGGAGTAGATGCGAGTATTATCTCTATTTTACGTGCGAGGAAACTGTGATTCAGAGAGGTTAGATAATGTGTCTCAGGTTACACAACTAGTAAATGGCAATTCTCAAAATCATGAGTTGTCCCGGGACTTATCTTTGCCGATGTCCTCATTCCTTTGGCATCTTTTTCAGCCCAGAGTAGTGAGTGTATCCGTCAGGATGCTTTTGGCTAAAAGTAACAGAAACCCCCAGCTTGGGCTATATCTTAAACAATAGGGGAACTTCATTTTGTCATGTAACAAAGACACAAGAGCGTTAGCAGTCTCCAGGCTGGCTCCATTTCTCTGTGTTTCTCTTGGTCTTGCCCATCTCCCCGTGCTGCCATGAATTGCAGGGGTGACCAAGAGGTCTGAGGAAGTTTGTGTTTGTTGGATCCAGACTTAGCAATGTCCAGAGGAAGGATTGGGGATGGTCTCTTCTTGGGTCTCCTTTTTAGGAACAAAGAGATATTTCTCAGAAGGCCCAGGAAAATTCCCCTCATGTCTCATTGGCCAGGACACAGACACATGCCCATTCCTAAACTAATAACTGCCAAGGGGAATGGGATTGCCATTATGGGTTTACTAATCACATGGGGGTAGAATGGATATTGGGGAGTCAACTCTACAAAGTAGGATCTTTGAAAGAAGAAATTTAGGGAGGCTGAGCTAGCTCCTTGGTCTCTGCTGAATTGTGCCTCAGTGTCTTCATTTGTATGACAGATATAGTATTTAGCTCACAGCCTGTCCTAAGGGCTGAATGAGGTGGTATTTGCTACCTCAAGGAAACTGGATAGTTTGGTGGGACAGCTTCAGGAGATGTCCTGTCCTCCTCCTGCTCTAAGGTGGGCCTGTGACCCAGGATAAGCCAGTCAGACCCTTTTTAGGGAAATCTGAATCTTCAACAGACAGGGAAAAAGCCTTGAAAATGGCTGGAGCTGATTCATCCTGAGGGAGGCAGACTGAAGAGATCATCCCTCAGTTCCTTCTCCAGAGACCCCAGGGCTTCCGTGGGTCCTGTCCTCTCTCAGTCCTGTGGGCTTCCCGATGCCTTTTTGTCTTATGTTGTGGTCCCTAGAAACAGAGCCTGTGGTGAGGATTCTCGGCATATGAATTATTGATGCTCTCGGGAGAAAGCTACAAGGAAGCGAGGGCAGGGGAAAGAGCTAAGTAAAGATGTTGTCCCAGCTGGAGCCTAGCTTCAGCCTAGTGGCTGCAGATGTGACTTGCACTCCAGAGCAAGTCCTGCCCTGAGTCAGGGTGTTGGCCTTTTCTGACCCCCATATCAGTCAGTCATTGGCTGTGGGCTGCTGGGAGGTGGAAGGTAATCCCCCTGGTGAGGAGGCTCCTGTTGTCAGAGGGCAATTTTCTGGAGAAAGGGACAGCTATGTGCCATTTGTAACCAACATTCACAGGGGCTGGTGGATGAGTGCCAAAGCTAAAGAGGATCCGAGCGGAGCACCAACAGCATCTATTGCAATTCCCAATGTCCCCTTTTCTGTTTAAATTAGCTAGAGTTAATTTCTGTTGCTTGTAATCAAAATGTCCTGATAAAGGCATTCTGTAAAGAGCTTGGTAGCTATTACTATACTACTACTCCTAGCATTATTATTATTATTATTAGACACTCCCCCCAAAATCTACTCAGAGGGTACGTGGCTTCTAGAAAGTAAGGAATGAAGAGCCTGCTATAAACTTATGTAATCAATTCAGCATCATACTGTTTTTAAGAGAAAAATTGCATAGGAAGTATAAAACCCTTGGAGTCGGTTTCTCAACATTCCCTTGACTTTGAATCAGAAGGGAAAACGGAAGTGAGAAGAAAAGCTAAGGAAGCTTTGGCTCTGCAACAACCTCTCTCAAGGCCCCTACCATGACTGATATAATTAAATGATAGAATCTACTCTTTTAAGTGGAAAGTTGATCTGTTTGGATTCTCAGAGTTACTCTGGGCCCCAGGTCCAAAGAAGGACAGGAATTGGAATATAAATATTATTTTATTTGGTGCATCAAGCATATCGTCTATTTGGCAGATATGTTACTTACAATTCCCAAAGGTTTCCTAACCAGATATTGCTTTTCTCCCTGTCTGTGTAAGTATACCTTCCTCTTTCATTCAAAAACACCCTACAAGCCAGGCTTTCTGCTAAGCAAATTTGAAGACGCACAGTTGAATGACTATGATTCAGCCTTGATGAACTCACAGACTAGAAAAGAAAATGTGAACATAAATATCCATATCTCATAGAAGAACGCAGCACATGTTCGACCAAGAGGGGTACAGACAAAAAGCCTACAGAGGTGCAGAGGGGGAGCAGAGGACTTCAAGGGAGAGGCTTAGGGAAGGCATCAAGCAGTGGCTACATGGTACTGTGCCTGAACAAATGGATGATGTTTGGACATTCAGAGATGGGTCATTCACAGTGGGGAGAACAGCATCAGCAAAGACATCAAGGCCAGAAATTATGTGTGTGTTTTGGAGCATCAAGTAGCTTGGCTCAGCAAGCAGCCCTCTGAAGAAAGAAGGGATGCTCCTGAGACACAGGAGAGGGGCATGCTCATCTATTGCTGGTCCAGCTGGGAGATATCCATGTCCACTTGCCTATGATGGAGGACAGGCAAAGTTCTGTGCAAGGGGAGGCAGAGAAGGACACAGGAGCATAAGACCTAGGGGCAGTGGGAGGGTGGGAGGGTCTTTCGGGTCTTTCCTGAGGAGGTAATGAATTTGGCCTGTGATGTAAGGGCGAAGTCAGGGGTGGCTTTCAACAGGAGATAAAACCCACTGCAAAGCTGAGAGCTGGGGAAGGAGCTGGGTTTTGGAGACTAAGGATCACAATCTGGTGTCCTGCTAAACTCTCCCCTGGGCCATCCACGGGAAATCACAACCCCAGGACTGGAGGCCTAGGATAGGAGAATAACTACAGAATGGAATTTTACCCGTTAAGCTAATGAGAATTTTGTGGTACCGAGACCCATCAGAGCAGTTCCTTCCTCAGCCGACCAGCCCAGCCTTACCTACATGTCGAATGGAGTATCACACAGGCTTTTCTGTTTTCTGTTGCTCAAACTGCAAACTCTACTGTCTGAGAGAACTCAGGCAATCTACTTAGCCTTTCTACATCTCAGTTCTCACTTGTAACACAGAGTTAATAACAGGATCTACTTCATGGAATTGTGCGGGTGGAATGAGTTAATACATAGAAGGTGCTTAGCACAGCACATGTTGATCTATCTATTTATATATCAACTCCAAATTCAAGTGGTGCAACTGTGAGCCAGATTGTCGAGAGCAGGCAGCCAGAAGGACGAGATACAGCTCCCAGGAAGGAGGGTGCCCTGAGAGCCACAGGAAACAGCCAGCACCACAGGCCAGCTCGACACCTGGCATTCTTCTGCACCAGCGACATCACACAGCATCTCCCATCTTGAATCCAGGGATGAGGGTTAATATGTGCACAGGGAAGGGAAAAAAATGTTAGTGTCTTGTCCTTTCTCAGCCCCATCACATCCAGAACAGTCTTCCCCTGAGCAGCAGCTCCTCCTCACCCATGCGAGGAAATGGAGTGGCTTTCTTGAAAGATTTTCTTGCAGAGAAAAACCTCTTTTTAGAGGAGAGATGATAAAACGATAGATGTGGAAGCATCTGAAGTGGAAAGGCCTTGGGTGTTAAGGGATCCAGCTTTCTGGACGATGTCCTTAGGCACCAACAGAAAGGGTATAAATGTGCTGTCAGGGGAGATTTGTCTGTGTGTGCAGCTACAGAGAGGAACGCACTGACATCACTAATGGAAGACGAGAGGAAGCGAGAAGGGAGTGCCCGCGATGCCGTAAGATGAGCATCTTACTGACTACAGTTGACAGGGTTACCCCCAGCCTCGGAGCCTAGAATCACAGAAATGCACAAGCCTCACTTTCCTAGGGGCTGGACGCTCACCTACTTCTTACGGTCCATTCTCTCCCTGAGATATTTTCCCACTCTTGTGCTGACATATTCCTTCCAGAGCCCTCCAGGTAAGGGGGCATAAGGCACAAATGCTCACTAAATAAAAGGCATCTTTACTCTCTGCACATCTTCACTCTCTGTTATTATAAGGAATTGGTATTTGAATTGTGCATCTCTCTTCTCTGGTCCCAATCCCTCTTCTGTAAAGGAGAGGTATATAACTAGGGACGCCATACCTCCAGGTATGCAAAGTCCTGCTTTGTGCCATTTGTCCTAGCACAATTATTAATAGTGTCCCCTCCCCTTTTCACTCTCATAAGTGTCCTAGTTTAGGCCATGAATTACAGGATCACCTGTCTTAGCTTGGTTTCCCTCAGAAGCAGACACTGAGACAAGGATTCAAGTAGAAGTAGTTTATTTGGGAAGTGCAAGGCACACACTGCTAGGAGACTTGAGAAGAAAGACAAGAAAAGGAGTGCAGCTAAGAAGGAGTACTGTTAAGCCAGCTACCACCATGGGCTCCTGGAGCTTAATCTTGGGGGGGGGAACTCTGAGAAATGGTGCAAAATCCATGTGTCAGAATTGCCCCAGCCCAGGGGCAAAGCAAGAGAGCTGGGGTATTTATACACCCACTTGTAAGTCAAAGGGTATCTTCCAGGAGCTGTTAATTCTCTACTACTTCTGGCTTGCCTCATGGGCAGAGTGGCCTTCTGTGGTTCTGGGGTGAAAATCTCTCAGGCACAGAAATGCAGATGCCACACTGGAAAGTCAGCAGGAGCCCACTGGAAAGTTCAAGGAACGTGGGTGGGTACTGACAGCATACATCACCTTACTATAACCTCTCTCCATCCTTCACCTGGCATTCTACCATGTCCAAGTTCATTCACCAGTAAATTCTTGCTCCTCAAATTCAAATTCAATAGCCTTTCTCATCAACCCCCTTAATGGCTTCCCTGGGCCTTTTCACTGCTGCTCAACTTCTCCCTTTTCAAACTCTTTGCTTACCTGGCTTTTGTGATCCTGCTTTCTCTTAATTCCTTGATGCCCTTACTGTCTTTGATTAATTGTGACATATATCCCAGACTCTCTTCTCCTTTCCCTTGAGAATTTTCTACATCCATGACTTCAACTCTTACCTCTATGTAGCTGGCTCCTAAAGTAATAATGTTCTCTTAAATTCATGAACCACTTTAATCCAGTCAAAAGCCCTTTCTCCTTGGAGTCTTTTTGACTCTGTGGTGCTCTTTTTGCTATAGTTGCATCAGCCATAATTTCCCTCTGGATATCCACTTTTACATCCTGGTTGCCTGCTCAGTGTCTCTGTTGATGTGTTGTGCTATAGTCTCAAATTCAGTGTACTCAGAGCCTGGTATTCCACTCTTCCTTTATGCCGATCCTCAGCTCTAGAATCACTGGTTTCCTCACTGTCCCCAGAGAAGTTTTGTGCTTCCCTACTTCCCGTATAGGCTCGTTTAGGCTTCTGCCTAAGAGAGGGCATCGTCCCCCCTCCTCTCCACTTATTCCCATAGTCAAGACTATGTTTGCAAGTGACATGAGCCCCACTTGACCACTGTTGGGGAAAGGAGAAAATGATTGGCTCAATGCAACAATAACCTGCAGGGAAGGCAGACAGAGTCTACTGAGCTTTGGAGGCAACTGGAACCACATTCCCAATGTCACCAGTACTCTCTTGCCCTATATCTCCTCTCAGCTGTCTTGTTTCAGCCCAGTCTCCTCCACGGCAGGACCCACGGCCACAAGCAGCTTCTCCTCACATCTTCTGCAAGCAGGACTGGCTCCTTCCTTTTGGTTCTGTTTTTTTTTTCTTAATGAATTCTAATTGGCTGGAATTGGGTTCCATGCCCACTCCAATGGCCAAGGTGCAGGATGATGCTATCATTGGCTGTCTCATCTAGAATCAATCTCAAATGATTGGAATAGGGAAGGAGCAGTTCCCCAAAGAAAGGAGGATACCTTTCTAGAAGAATAAAGGAGGGGTGCTGAGCAGATAAGACCATTTTTATTATATAATTCCACCCCTTTCTGAAATCCCAATTATTCCTCCCTCCAGCCTTTCCTGGTATTCTAGCCCAGTGTAGTCTTTCTCTTGGACTCTTCTTGGACATGCTGCCTGTTTATCATTTAGTCCCAACCTGTCTTACCTTGTATCCTCTGTTATTAAGAGGAATTGCTACTTTAATATTCTATTGATTTTTTAATCACATATTTAAATTATTTTGCCCCTAGCTGGGCTGTTGTTGGATGGTAGGACAGTGTCTTAGTTTACTTTTTACCCCATAAGACACCCAAGCATGAGAGCTTACTCAGACTGGGCTCCGAAACAGTTTGTGTGTCTGTTCGGTTTCTCCTGGGCTGTCATCCTTGTTGAACACGTATCAACCTGGGAGGGCTAGTGGAGGAAAAATCCTGTGCTGAGAGTCAAGAGACCTGGCTTCTGATTCTCACATGAGCCGTGAGATGTTGGCCAAATCACAACTCTCTTTATTTCCTGGATTTTCCACCTGTGATGATGACAATAAAATGTGCCCTAACTCTTAGGAGTGTTGCGACAACACACTGGTAGCAACAAAAAGAAAAGTGCTGTATAGATGCAAGTTATGTTTATTCGCAACGATAATTCAAAGAGAAAACTCAGGTGTTACTGATAAGGTATTATTTTCAGGTACAATTCTTGCTACCAAGTTTGCATCTATATAATTGTGTCCTCCCCTAGATTATTCCACTCCATCTGTTAGAAACATGGACCAGTGGTTAAGCCAACCATTTAATTAACTTGTAAAAACTTTGTGAAACGTTAAAGAAAATCTAATAGTAAACTTTGGTTTCCAAAACTTTCTAATGGCAAAACTTATTTCTTTGGTTCCATTTGGCATCAAAGTGACACATTGGCAAATTATGACTTTACTGCTAAGTGGGTTTTTTCTTTTTGGTACTTTTGACAAGTGTTTAAATAACTACATTAGGTAATGAAGCATTGGTGTAATGTTCTTTTTTAGCATTAATCTTTTCTTTCTCCTATTGCTAAAGAGTCCAGATTCTAATTCTCTTGTCTTAATCAAGCTGCAGATAACCAATTCACTGCTTTGTATGTACCGGACATTGTGAGGCACCGTGAGTCAAAAGCGCCCAGTCCTTGACCTCACGGAGCATCAATGGGGTAGACAGATGGTAAACGACTCTTTTAATTATCTATAATTATGCACGTCCCAATTCCCTAAAACAGTGTGTGAGTCAGGGTGGGCTAGCTGAAATAATAAACAGCCCCAAATTTCAGCGTCTCTAGTAAATGTTTATATCTCACACACACAAAGTCCAACGTGCATGTTCCTAGTTATGTGGATCTCTTCCAAGTGGTGACACAGGGATCCCTGCTCACTCTATCTTGTGAAGTCACCATCTTCAACTTGTGGCCTCTAACGTCACCATGAAAGGGGATAATAGTGTGGGCAAGGCACACTGGACACTTAGCCATTTCAGCCTGGTAGTGACACATATGACCTCTGCTCACATTTCTTTGGTCACATTGGTCCATCTAGTCACATGGTCCAACTTAGATGCTGTGCAGCTGCTTCTCAGCCGTAACTGCACTGTGCAAGAGGAACACATATTTTTGGTAGGCAGCTAGCTACCTCTGCCACAGGTAGGTGCTATTTTTACAGGTGACAAAATTGAGGAACTTACCCAAGGTCGCACTGCCAGTATGTGGAGAAACCAGATTTGAACCCAGGTTTGTTTGATCCAAAGACTGTGCTCGCGCCGCTCTGTCACACTAACTTCCTTGCCGTGACTATGTGACAGGCTCCAGGCCATGGTTGGGCTCTACATGCATGGTCTGCCCACTGAACCCATTTTCCTTGGTTTGGGTCAGTCTGGAAAGCTGGTCTTGCTGCTGCCTGCCTTTCTGGCCTGATTTTCCTGAGGCCCTTGGCTGTCACTGGAGGCCTTGTTAGTCTGCCACAACTCTTTCTTTCCCCAGAAGCATTCATGGCACTGGATAAAGTTTCCATCTTTGTGACACATAAAATAAAGAAATAGGATTAGATCTTTCACAGCTACTGTTTGAAGAGGATAGCAACAATTTGCATACATAACTTCAGATATCTTTGGTTATAAAATAGTTGCATTATTTACGGTTCCATTTCCTGAAGGCTAGTAAACGGTCAGCATTAAAGAACAGACAGGGCTCTAGGATTTTGGATATAGGAGACCACTTTGCTTTTGAGCAATAGAATCAATTAATTTTGTGAGCGTGAACGTGTACACCAGGCTCCAATCACAAGCAGCAGGACAAATGGGTATAACAGACTCTCCACCTTTGAGCACTGGAGGGACCAAAGCAAGAGGCTGTGTCTCATTCACTCTGCCTAATGCAGATGTAGGCAAGAAATGCCAGCCCCATCCACAAAATCCTGATTACACTGAGTCCCAGTTACTATGGCTGTATAACAAATTATCCCCAAACTTAGAAGCTTAAATAACTCTTTATTAGGCTCACAGATTCATGGGCAAGGAATTCGAACAGGGCACATCAGGGATGGCTTTTATTTGTTTCTCAATTTCTGGGGCCTCAGATGGAAGACTCAATGGCTGATGGTTGGGATCTCTAAAAGCTCATTCATGCACAAGCCTGGTGGTTGATAATGGCTATTGCAATGCTGGGGTCCTCACTTCCTCTGCATGTGGGCCTCTCCATATAGTCTCTTTATGTGGATGAATTTGGGCTTCCTCACAGTATGGTGGCTGGGCTTCCAGGGTAAGCATCTTAAGGGAGAGAGCGAGCTAAGCAGAGGAAGTGTTGTCTTCTTTCACTTATCCTCAGAAGTTATGTAGCATTGCTTCTGCCACATTTTATTCCTTGAGGCAGTCACAAAGTCCTGCCAGGTGCAGGGGGAGGGGGGATAGACTCTGCCTCTCGATAGGGAGTGGCAAAGTTCTGAAAGAATGAATGGGACTGGAAATATTGCTGTGGCTGTTTTTGGAGAAGCTAATCTGCCACAACTTGCTTTTATTCTGATCCTTAAATCTGACTTAAATATTAATCATATATTTGATGCCCATGTGTCTGGAACTGTATATTCATGAAATCTAATCTTGACTCCAACTCTGCAATGTAGATCACGTTATTCCTCTTACAGATTAGGAAACTGAGCCCTAGAGAAGTTAACTTATCCAAAGGCACAGGGCTAGCTAATGGTATAGTCAAGTTGCAAGGCCAAGCCTGGCAGACTGCAAATTCCATACTCTTTCCCACAGTTCCTATATGATTCCAGAGGGGGATGACTCATTCCTTTAATGAAAGGAAAGTTTGGCAGGGGAAGCCCAGAGTGGTGGAGATGGGGGTAAAGGGAAGTTCAGACACTTTGAATTAATGGCAGTTTCCATGAAGGTGTTTGCTCTAATAATTTCCACCTTCCAGAATCCACACATCCTCAGAGCCCATCAAGTCAAGCCTATGTAATTTAACCCACTCTGGTTTCCAAACAGCTGTAATACATTTACTTTGATTCTCCAGCGTGTATAAAATATTACTTAAAGACCAGAAGATGGTATGATGTTAATGGATGATGAAATCCACCATCCTTCGGTGGGTTGAGGAGAAACCCTGGCAAGACTTTAGTAGGGTGACCGAAGAGTTAATCATTCAAACCAAGATATTTTTGAGAGTGAAAAGGTGAAGAATGTGCTGGTAATGTACCGTATCTTGATCTGGAGGATAGCTACATGGGTGGTGCATATGTAAAAAGATCATTGTGCTGTACTCTCAAAAGGTGTATACTTTATGGATGTAAGTTATACCTCAACCACAATATCAATATGGTTAAAAAATAATAATAATTATGCCAGTATAACAGGCATAAATGAGCTCTGTGTTGGCAAACTGGGACTTATGGTCATCTTAGCTGTTACCAATTGCCAAGCCAGCCTCACTGGGGATGGACAAATTGGTGTTTGTGCTCAGAAATGATTGATTTTCAAAGTCAAGATCCTGTCGAGTTGCATCTTTGGATCCTCATTCATAGTAAATGCACACACTCACACACCTTACTCTCACACACACTCACGTTCATACACACAATTTACATTCACACACACAACTTTTCCTCATACATTCACACAAATTACACTCACACTCATAGTTACACACGACTTACACTCACACACACATTCACACTCATACAATTTACACTCACGTACATTAGCATTTGCACTCCCACAACATGTATGCACATTCACACGCACACTCACACAACTTATATGCACACACACTCATGCTCACACTCATACAACGTGCACTTACACATTCATATTCATACAAACTACAGTCATACACAAATACACTCACCTCTACACTCACTCAGTACCCAGACACATATTCCCACTTCCACACCCACATTTACACTCACACAATTACATTTATGCTCACACACTGCATTCACATTCACACTCACACACATTCACGTTCACACCTATGCTTACATTCTCGTGACTTGCACTCACACACACGTTTACACCCTCACATACATTCAGACACACACACACACACACACTTTATCTCAGTTCTCTGAGGAGGAATTAGCTGGAACTAGAATGGGAAGCGTTAGAACTTTTTTTCCTAAATTTTACTGCACTGGCTATTTAGGGATCTTATCATTGCTGCATTATTTCTCTTGTGCTTATTTGTGCTTTTCTTCAAAAGATCCTCAGGGCTTTTTGTCACAAAATAAAAATTTTGAAAAGTTAGTACATATATGCATATCGCACATAAAATTTGCATAAACACAACAGAGATTCTTGCTAAGCCTGATAAAATTAAAAACAAACAAACAAAAAAACAACAGTCAATCCAAAATCACAATATTAATACCTTGATTCCCTTTTAGTGTGTATGACTTATATTTTAAACAGTGCCTCTTAATTGGGTGGTTTTGATATTAGGGACTGAGTGCTTTAGAAACTAAAAACTCCTTAAGCTGTGGTCTAACATGCCAGCCCCAGGTGCTGGAGGCTTTAGGGACACAGGTCTGCCTGGCACCTTTTGTGTCACTAATTGTGCTCATAGTGGCAGCTGCCCTAGTGGTGTCTTGGCTCCAGGCTGAATTCCTGGGTCCCAACTGAAATGGGCAGTGTGTGGGCTGGAGAAATGCCTAGGTAGCCTGCACAGAAGTGGGCCTGAAATAGTTAAATAGCTAAACATAAAAATAAAAACCTCAGACAGCTGTAGCTGGAGGGGTTGACAGTGCAACACTCAACACCTCCCAGAGCTGACAATGACTTAGGAGAGGCCTTTGCAGGCTGTTTACACCCCTTGTCACCCAATCAACAGGGCAGTCTTTAAAATCTCCTCATACTCCTGCAAGGCAGACAGAGACTACGCGAGGCAGAGAGGGGCAGAGGGCTGAGCCGCTCAGGCAGTACAAGGCCATTCCTAGAAAACCGAGGAGCAGGCATTTCACAGCCCACTTGGGAAAGGCGGGCAAACTTCCTAAATGTCCCAATAGTAAAGGTAGAATTAAAGCTACGAAGACAGCTGATAAAACTCTGTACCTTTAGGTCAAAACCATGAGCAACTGAAGTTGGAGAGAGTGGGAATCCTGTACAATCTCAGTGTAAAAGCCAAAATATACAAATTATAGTTATTCAAGAAAATGCCCTTCCTAGTGCCTAAAAACTGGGAATGCGGAAGGCATGGCACACAAAGGGGGCTCAGTGAGGATTGCAGAACCAAGTGATAAAAGAAGAAAGTTTGGACCAGGACACAGATGTCCTTGCCCACTCCCCAGTGAGGATTCCTTTAATTCTCAGGTAGTAGAGGTTGGAAATTCATACTAGACTCATGTAGTATATTAATTGCCTCTGATTTGTATTTTTCTTTCTCTGAGTCTCTCTTTCTGTCTCTTACTTATTATTATTTGAGATACCATCAACACGTCATATTAGGCTCTAAAAAGAAACCCTTGGGCCTCCCCCACTTACAGGGAATCTCAGACAGCCCAGACTTCGTGTCTAACAACCTTGTCTAACCACAAGGCTCCCCCTTTCTGGGGGCCATTTGCCTGTGTACTGGTCTCATCCCGCCATTTCCTTTGGTGACAGATTGTCGTACGAGGGTAGAATTGGATGAGTTTTTGGAGTCTATTTGCCTAATGAGCTGGTTGGCTTAAGATTGTTGGACCCAGCCATCCTTTAAGAAGGAACAACACTCCTTTTTCTCTGTCAAATGGGTTCCTCGAGCCTTAAAGGGTCTGAGCTCCCAAGGCCAGTTGTTGTTGTTTTTCCATACACATGTACTCCTCATTACCAGGGTGTAAGTAGATCCTAAGATCCATGGCCACAAAAAAACAAAACTACCGTTCCTCTTTCTCTCTTCCCTTTTAAGGTCAAAGCTAGTCCACTAGTTCGCTCTCAATTTTATTTTAGGGTTTTGTGCCAATGGGACCTAGGCCAAGATCTGCTTTTCCAAACTTTAACATCTGAATTTCATGGGATGGAGTGCTGGTGAAGGTGGGGGTGAAGAGTAGTGGTGATGGGTTGTATAACAGAGGTGAGGATGGTGATGCTGTTGTTGGTGATGACATTGATGTTGAGAGTAATGGTGGTGGTGCTGGCAGTGCAGGGGTGTCGATGATGGTGGTTATATTGATGGTGAGAAGGACGTGATGGGGGAGCTGGTGAGGATGATGGTGATGCACTGTGTAATGGAGGTGGTGATGGTGGTGGTGGAGGTGGGAAGGGTGGAAGGCATGATGGTGGTGATGGTGGCAGGTAGTATAATAATGGTGGCGGTAGAGTGGTGATAGTGGTAACGATAGTGATTGTGGTGATAACTAGTAGTGTGGTATATGGGATTGTATGTAGTATGACAGTGGGGGTGGAGGTGGTGGTGGTGGGCTATGTGATGGAAGTGGCGGTGGTGATAGTGATAGTGGTGGAGGTAGTGGTGATGGTAAGAATAGTATGTGATATGATAATGTTGGTGGATGTGGTGTTGGTGGTGATCACGGTCAGTGGTGTGACGGTGGTGGTAGAAGTGGGAGTACTGGTGGTGGTGATGGTTGGCACAGATGTTGGCCTTGGTTGGTGGTCGTGAGTACAATCAATCCTTTCCCTCCCAGGACAGCACGGGGATTCTTGTATAAATTGTGCAAATCTTCCTCTGACCTTTGCGTACCACAAAAGGAGCAGATTTCCTAGTCAAATAAAAGGTGTCTTTTTCCATGACAGGGGGTTCCCTGGCTTACATCCTTGTAGCTAGGAGTGGCCCTGAAGATATTTGCTCAACTGTGACTTGACAGCTTCTTTTGCTAAAGAAGAGGGGAAAAAACCCTTGGTGGGCCACTCCACTACCCATTTTTATTTAGCCACAATTTTCAGTTAACTCAATTTTTAGCTGGACACAATAAACTGTATACAGTTTCCATTCCATTTTGTGGGTTCAGACATCACTTGTGAGACCTGAAACTTGTCCTAATAAAGTTGTTAGTAAGTGAATCTCTTCAGACATTAAAGATAGGGGCCTGAGCAGGATAGGCCTCATGGACTATTATGCAGCAAGGAGTCTGATGGCCTGGGTGGCAAACAGTCCCTCTCCCAACCCCCACCACCTCGCCCCACTGAACCTGCATACAGGCCACGTTTCCTGAATCTCTTGCTGTAACTCCCATTCATTGACTGCCTACTATGTGTCAGGCACCATGCTAAGTCTTCACACAAATTATCTCAATATAATTCTTAACAGTAACGGTGCGAGGAAGGTGGTATTATCCCTGTTGTAAAGATGAGGAGACCGAGGCTCAGAGAGAGGCAGTAACTTGCCTCAGATTACACAGCTAATAAGCGGGCAAGACCCGACACATGCTATTGGGCCTCACCTTATTGTTGCAGTCACTCAGTCACAGAATGAAACACCCAACAAGGACGTTTTCAACCCAGCCGGGATGCTTGGAGCAGCAATGGATATTTTTCTGCCCAAAAGCCCAGCGTACAGCAGGGGCCTCTTGTAAAAGACAGAAAGACAAGGAGCCACGACTGTTAATGTGAGTTTTCAATGTCCAGTTAACGCCAACATTGAATTTCTGACAAAAAATAAAAGATATTTCTGTGACTGGAAATCAAGTCACTCAGGAATTGCTCCCGACGAAAAGATCCTATTCCTTTTGATCCAGGAGTTCCCTTCATAATAATATAGAGGAAAGGCTGGTTTGGAAGAAGTCTATGTTTTTCTGTTAATTCTCATTTTAAAATAAATGTTTAAAGAAATTTCTATTTATAACACGTTTTGTTACAAGAGCTTCCCTCTCACAACAAAGCCACAGGTCTTCCTTGGGGAGCCAAGGAAAGGTGGCGTCTGCCTAGACTGTTGGTCTGAAGCAAGGTCACCTTGAAGCAAGGGCTGATGGCTAGAGCAAGACAGTCAATGGGCCAGTTTTAGAAAGCTGGGAAACACGGGGCTGTTTTTCCCACTCCTGGCTCAGCAGCCATTTGGGTTGGGGTCATGCTTCAAGAGAGGGGAACAGGGAAGGCCACAGCATCTTCGAGGTAAAACAAGTATTACACAACCCGACCCCAGGGAAACCTGATGAGAGTTGCAACAACTATATGGAGGGAAGGAGGAAGGGAGGTCAGAAGAGAAACACTGGGTGAGGGGAAGCAATAAAAGAAAACAGCTCTAGCGGATGCAGCCATGGGATCTGCTGGCGGTGCTGACGCTGCTCCTTCAAACCCTGTAGTCCAGGTCCCCGGGCTGAGAGGGACCGCACAGCCAGAGACCAAGCAGTTGCCTCCCATCGTCACTTGCTTCTTGGTACTATGAACAAGTTGTAGCAATTACCCCATCCTGGCAAATGCCTGGGAATCAGTGACCACTCATGGGGCTGATTAACAGCCTGCATCCGGGCATCTTCTGGCAGCAGTGCTTGCGAAGGATTTGAGGAGAGGCAAATGGAGAGGCAAGAGCAGGGAGGGATGGGCTCTGAAAGCTGTGGGCCACGAGGGACTGAGGGACCGGAGCCTTGGAGGCTTTCTGCAGGGCCTCTCAGAGGTCTCTGACCTGTGAGCACCGGGTTTCTCTTTCTCCCTCTCCAAGGAGAGGAAGGAGACAGGGGAGACTGAGTTACAGAGGCCACTCAAGAAATTAAAAAAAGGTAGTGTCGCCTCGGAAGCAGTGGGAAGGTCCAGAAGGGCCTATAGGGGGTTGGGGCTGTTTCCTTAGTAACACTGTTGTAGCAACAGGTGGCCGGTCTCCAGGCCTTTCTATTTCCCTAAAGAGCTCTGGTAAGCCTTTCCCAGTGTGTCAGTGGAAAGTGCACTAATGATTTTGTTTTGCCAAAGATTTCACTTGTATCCTTAGGTAGTTTACTGCCACGTTTTCATGTTTTACTACATTCAGAAAAGTACTCAACTCTGTTGAATCTTCATCCAATACATCAGCCCTGGAATTGTTCTTTCATTTATTGATTCATTCGACAATTTTTGATGAAGTACCTCCTATGGGCTGAGAAATTGCTAGATGCTAGGGATACTATTGATCATAAAATGTAACATTTATTGGGTACATTATTATCCCCACTCTACAGATAGGGAAACTAAGGAACAGAGAGGTGTTACAGCAGCACACATGGTAGATCTGTTCCCTGCCCTTGGGGCCCTTATATTCTAGTAGGGGAGATGGACATCAAACAAATCATTACACAATTATTTAACTATAATTGTGATGGGTATCATAAAGGAGATGGGAGTTTGTCATAGTCTGGGGAAAAGATGTGAAACGAGACTGGAGAATTACTTGGAAGAACTCAGAGACAGGGTGAGGACTGGAATGAGGTGCACGCTAGAATTTAAGGATGGCTCACAGGGGTCCAGGGGCCTCTCTTGCTCCACCCTAGTCCTTGCCTTGCCCAGAGATAGGATGTGGTGAGATCATGGAAGTCCTTTTGGGAGATCGTTGGGTGAAGCATATGGCTTTGAGGCTGTCCATGGAGTTAGAGAGAAGGAGTAACTGCAGTGGTGACCACCGTGAGAAGGCGAGAGGGAGGTGCTGGCTCTAGACCAGAGCAGGGACACTTCATCCACCTTAGGGATGGAAAGCAGAGCGTTTGGGGACAGGTGCAGGTAAATTGGGAGGTTTGCTGGTAGGAAGATGGGAGAGTTTATCTGGCTGCTTCTATTTTCTCAGTAAAATATCAAATGAGATACTGATCTGGGAGTGAAGCAAGAGGAGGGGATGTGAGCAGTTTGAGGACAGAAAAGAGAGTACATCGTGGTTGTATTCAAGGGTGGCGGAGCAGTGGGCTGTCCAGGTAAAGCTCACTAAGACTTGTGGTCTTCATAAACTTGTTGTGAGACCAGCTAGCACAGCTGTGTCTTTTGTTCCAGCAGGAGTCTACTACTCAGGTAGAGGTATGGAACGGTGGACGGGTGGATTTAACATGAGTTGTGGTTTAACCGGGTGAGCAAGCGGGAGGGAGAGAGGGGTAAAGGAGCGGGGACAGGTTGCCAGGCAGTGAGTGTAATGATGGATCACAGAAGGTAATTTGGGGAAAGAGGAGGGTAGGGACTTGATGGGGTGATGGATAAGGAAACAGTGACTTCTGGACTGAAAGTCTCATGGAGAAGCAGGCTTGGTGGGTTGGAGGGGGCTGTCTGTGAGTGAGTAAGAGAGCAGGAAGGTTTCTGAGGTGGTGCTTTTATTGGTGATGACTAGGTCAGGAGACTGACTATGGGAGAGAGTGGCATTGGAGGAAAAGAAGATGGAGGTGAAGACATCAAAGAGTAGAGATGCCAAGCGTTGGATGAGTCATCCATACGTGTGTTGAAACTGCCAAGAAGGGTTACAGAGGCAGGATGGAGAGAAAGATATGGAGCCAGGTACTAGAAACTTCCACGATTAAAGGGTGATCACTTAGGGATTGTGATTGTTAGATGACAGGACCAGAGAGGGGTTGGGGTGGTCTAGTTAGGAAGCATAAACTTCAAAGGAACTGGGGTTTTTGCAGGGAGAGGATGAAAAATGGCTTGGAAATGGTAATGGGGAGCAAGGAGGACAATTGTGAGAGAACAAAACAGCCTCCACTTGGTGGGGCTGAAGGGGAGGTGGTGGCTTCAGGGCAGACCCATGTTCCAGAGTTAGGGCAAGAGCCTGAAGGGAAGGCTCAGGGAAGATGGCGAGGCTCTAGAAGCTTCTGGTGATGGCAGAATGTGAGTTCCGAGGGGCCCAGTGGAAGGGTTTGAGGGCAGAGTGGTACTGAAGATTGGGGGCAGTGCATGCCCAGAGCAGCATAGAGGAGTGGTCTGGGGGTAACAGTTGATCTGGGAGACTGAGATATCTGATGGTCTGTAAAATGGAAACAAATTTTTTGGAAGTGAGGGCGACAAAGTGCTAATAACTCTGCCAGTAATAACTTATGTATTTTTTTAAAAAATGGTTTCCATTTATAATCCTTCGATTGCAAATGCTGGTAGAAAACATCTTATTTTGAACTCACCCTGGGTTATAGTTTTCCTGAAATTGCTCAACTGTGCCCTTTTTGTGGGTTTCACTAAAGGACCAGTTCCTTGGCTTCTGCCCCTCCAAGGCTCACACCATCAGGATGAGCATAAGGAATTAGAAGGGAGTGTTGGATTTGCAACTGTGTGTTGAAGTTCCCTCATCCAGGGCATGACTATCTCTCAACATCCACAGAAGATGTTATCCTGGATCTTCAGGCCACGTTGCTAACCAGAAGTAGTGTTGGAGTTCCAGAGAATGAGCTGGTGGAAATGATCTGGTCAGAGCAGTCATCGCCATGCCCCACATTTCCCCTCCTCTCGCCCAAGGTCATTTTCCCCTAACAGGCAGGAGAGGAAGCTATGGAGGAATTTTATACCCAGGATCTCAAGCAAATTTTTATGATTTTATGATTCTTCTCCCTTGTCTCTAGAATTGGTACATTTATCTTGGGGGCAGGGATCCTTTCCTTTTGGGGTTTCTGTCCTGCAGTAAAAGGATCCATGTTGGGAGTACAAGGGGAAGAGATCTGACAGAACCCAAGGTGAGGTTTCCCAGGGCAGCAGCTGGTTTGCTAAGGCAGGCAGCTCTGTGTGGGACTATGAACCATTGGCAACTTACCAACGTAAAGATCACACACAGGAAAGAAACTAGATAAAGGCATAGAAACCCCAAATGCAACAAATATACGAGAATCGTAAAACCAAAATGAACATTCCAAAAAACAGAATGAGCACTTAGGACCAGCTTAACACCCTCAGAGTCTTCCACCAACAGCTACTTATTGAATGTCTACAGGAAAGAGAATACAGAGATGAGTACAGTATGCAGGATCCTTGACTGAACATCTTGGAGGAACATTTGCAGAGTCCATCAAGTTTTAAAATGTCATTAATCAGAGTGGCCCCAATGAGTGATTACATCTGGCCCACAGGAGTACACCTGCACGTGTATGCATATGCGTACACACACACACACACACACACGTCAAAACACTAGAGGCAAAGCTGCCAAATCTGACTCATTTGCTGGAGCTCCTGGTCTAATCATAGCTTGGTTTGGGATGAAAATATAAGCAGGGAGCTGGAATAAGATCTAACACTTTCAGTTCTGATAATCTGTAATTTTAACAGCAAATTTTGAGTTTGCACGTTTTGAGTTTATGCGTATGTGGAACTAGGAGAGAAGCAATGAGAGGAGGGAAACTAGTTTTGATAATCTCTTTCTCATCTTTAGCACCTCACAGTTACCAAGTTCTTTCACCCAGATTATCCATTTGATCCTCACAACATCCCTACAAGGTAGATAATTCCACGTCCTTTTTCTGGAGGAGGAAACTGAGGTGCCAAGAGTGTAAATCTCCGCATATCCAGGGCGAGGTCTGAGGTTCAGGCTCATTGACTTTCTCCCTCTTCAGTCTTAATAACGAAAAAGCCAAGTACAATTAATTCTTTAAAGACAGTCACTAAACCTTGTACCTGGGAAAAACTCCGTCAAATGGTGTTGGATGAATCAATGAATTTTACCCAGGCTGTTTACACAAATGCCATCACCAACTTTTGGAGATTCTCATTTGTTGTTAAGAAGCACATAGACAACAGGCTGTGGATCTGAACTGAATGCTCAGTGGACCCAAGATACTTCATTTTCCAGAACATTCTAAGAAAAGGTTAACTGCTGAATGCTGGAAGGAACTAACTTAAACCAGCTGAAACCGCTATGAAATCAGCCATAAAATCAAGTGGCTGTTTTTGCCAACTGTGCCCTGACCACCACCCTTCACAGGAACCCGTGTGCTTCTCCCCAGAGCAGCCAATCTATTCAGAATTATCCACAATTCTTGAGGGTGGATGTAGCAAGTCAGCGCCTTGCCATAGCATGTCCATCACTAAGGGCATATCTCCAGGCGCTCTGACTGTCCATTTGGCTTCCCGACACAGTTCAACCCTTTAGCTGCACAGACCTTGCCATGGGCCATCCTGGGAACTGACCTGTCTTGGATAAAGGCATGTCTTGCTGTGGGTTGGAAGTAATTTAAATTAAAAGCTGCCCTGTGGGAGAAACCCTAGGAGTCCTCCCAGAAAGAAAGGCATCTTTTAAATTTGTGACCTCATTCTCAGTGACTGGCTTTCCACTTGTCTTGCTTGTCTTTGTTCCATCCTAGCCCTAGGGAATGGCACAAGACCACATCTGCAGTCCAGCCCTAGGAAGCAGGAAGAGAGAAGAGTTGCTGGGAAGGGCCAGGCAGATGGTCCCAGACAGCTGGGGTGGGGTTCGGGGGAGCTGGAGTGGAGATCGGGTCCTGAGGCTGTGGCCCATCACCTTGATGGAGGAAGCCCAGCAGAGGTGAGGGCAAGGGGGCTGGGTGGTGCTCAGATGCTCGGCTCACACCAAGACTGGGCAGCAGTCATCAAGACTCTGCTCGAGCTCCCCTTCGTCGAGAAACTGCAAGACTCTAGTTCCTGTGGTTGGGGAACATTCTTTGGCCTGTATTTCCCATGGCTGAGTGGGACCTGGGAAAGGTAGGAGCTGAGAAATCTAGAGGAATAAAAAACCCATCTCAAATTATTTCAATCATTAAAAAGAAATGATAATTATGTAATGTGTTAGAGTTGTTATGGCAATCATATTACAATATATAAATGTATCATATTAACATGTCCACCTTAAATTAATGTATCAAATTAATGTATCAAATTAACATTGTCCACTTTTTTATTGATATATATTTTACACATAATATACCAATAAAAAATTTAGAAAAGAAATAAACATAAAAAGAAACCCATCTCACTTCTCTAGGAGTGCATGACATCGTTCTAACAGCAGACTCCTCCCAGCCTGACTTTGCTGGAGAGCGGAGGGCGCAGCTGTTCTCCCAGGGAGGGGCTGACACAGCAGCCTGGGAGGATGATGGCAGGAGACAGGAGGGAGGTCATTTCGGTGATACAGACAAGGCAGGGAATCGAGGTTGGACAGAGACAGACAGTGATTTCTCTTCTCTGGTGGTTGTCGTGCCTACCGGCTGTCATCAATTCTGGGAGAGGAAAAGCGTAACACGGAGCTGGAGGAACACAGCACTCGGAGTGGGCAGACAGCAAAGTCTCCTGGAGTGCAGGGAGAAACGCGGCCCCAGGCCATCATGGTAGCCAGTTCAATACGGGAAGGGTCTCAGAAGGCCAACATCTAAGTTTCTAGCCAGGTCAGGTCACCTAGACACTCCTTCTCTCAAAGTAGCTTGGGGACCAGCAGCTCACGGCTCTCTGCCCTCACCCTCCACTCTGCTCAGGCTGGTGACCACACAGCACCTTGTACCTTTTGCCTTCAGATGCCTCCCCCTCCACCTGCTGTGGCCTCTCTTCCTTTCTCCATCTCCAGTGTGGCCCCTTCTGCAAGGCTCAGCTTAAGCCCCATATCCTCTTATTAAGCTTTTGGCCTCAATTTCACATGTGTAATAAGCGAATAAAGATCCCTATATACCTCACAGTGTTCTTGGGAGGGGACAAGGGAGGCAAAGTGTATGAAAACGCTCTTTAAGCACTAAAGGGCTATGAGAATACGAGCAAGTTAACGTTTTATTAGTAGTCATTATAATTACAACTAGAGTATATTCTATGTACTACATAATGAATAATCGACATTGTATATTATTTTATAACAATTTTTCACTTGCATTAGCCTTCTTAGCCAGATGGTGGACTCATTGAGGGCAGGGACTCCATCCTGTGTTAGTAAAGACGGTTGCTTCTGGCAACATATTTCTGAGTACAAAGTAAGTACCAGATTAGTTGTTTGACTGATTTCTTCCCTCCACCAGAATAGCCTGCTTCTCAGATAAGACAGAGAAAAGAAGTCTAAGAGATCCCTTACAATGCTATTCAGGGGGCTGATTCACTCTCCCAACAGTGTAACTATGGTTAACTGGATTAGCCTCTGATTGCCCTATGTAAGGATCCCAGCTTGGAATTCAGCATGGTGGCTTGGTTCCAGAAGCAATTATCCCAACAGAGCAAGATGGAACTGCGTGACCTTTTATGATCCAATCTCAGATGTCACATAGCGTTACTTCTGCCATACTCTATTGGGTCGAGGCAGTCACAAAGTTCCACTGTGGTTCAAAGTGAGGGAACAATAGAGCCCCACTTCTTGATGAGAGTGGGGAGGTGGCAAAATTCTAGAAAAGAGTTTGGCAAACTTTTTCTTAAAGGGCCAGATAGTACATATTTTAGATTTGCATACAGTCTCAGTTGCAACTATTCAGTTCTGACAATGTGGCAGCCACAGACAAAATAGGCATGACTGTGTTCCAATAAAACTTTAATTAGAAAAACAGGCAATAGTCTGCAGGCCATGGTTTGTCAACCCCTATTCTAGAAGAACATGTACAATGAGAGATGTTGTAGCTGTTTTTGAAAAATACAATCTGCCCCAGTCTACCCTCTGCTCAGAGGGAGAGATAATTCCTTCATATTTTATTAATGTCTCTGGTATTGGAAAATTCCTCTGAGTAGGTCAGGGATCAGGCTGGCTCGCAGAACCTTGGGAAATTTGAATGACTTTTTGACCTTTTACCACGTCAAGGAGGCATCAAAAGTTCAGCTGAAAGCTGATTTAAGCCAATGAAACCCGTCTCTCACTCCATTTCCCACTCCCTTCCCATTGCCATGGTAGCACATATTCTAGGCCATTCTTAGGTGAGACTGAAGGAGCTATGCTACCTTTGCTCCTAGTTCGGAGATATTCGTCTTTGGGGGTCTGCAGGAGTCTGCTCTGCCTCTCTGGGGCTCCTGGCATCCTATCCTTCACCTGCCAGCCGAGAGCCCTGGATCTGGAGTTTGCTCAGCATCTTGCCACCAATAGGACTGCTTGGGTCCTTCCCTGAGGTCAGAACCAGATGAAGACAAAGCTGCAGAAAGGTAAGGTAAAACATTTGAAGGCTGAAAAGCAATGTGGGCCTTCACCAGCTTGTGAGGGAATGCCAGGTGCTAGTCTCTGGTCACCTGTCTAACCTGGACATGAAAGGGGACGGAGAGTGGCCAGCCTAAGAGCCTCTAGGACTCTGTCCTGTGCCCCTGGCTGGATGGCTATAGCTCCCTGAGTACCTCCGAGCACTCCCCCTTAAGGCTCCCTCACACAGCCATCTCCCCAGCTGAAGGCTCAGCTCATCCATGCCTCGGTGAAGCCAAGGAAACCTGTTAATCTCCTCTCCCTCCATCTGTCTCAAATACGGCTTTAATTCTGTTTTCTTTATTCTTTCTCCCAGCCTTCCTCTCTCTTCTATCCTAGCACATACTCAGACACACACATTCACTCTTTTCACACAGAACAACTAGAATCAGAGGCCCGAAGACTGCAGCTAAAGCCACATTAACAGAGGGTAACTGATGATTTAAAAAAGCCCCGACATGGAGATTACTTTACTGCTGAGCACAGACCACAAACAGGCTGCTTACGGGTAGCCAGGGTGGAGGTCTCGGGTGGGGTCAGGTCCTGATTCCTGAACCCTCCTGACCACTGGACCACACTGCCTCGATGGAATGTGGGCAGTGGCACCGGGAAAACCTCTGACCGCTTGAAGTTTTGAGATGGGCCCCCGGGGAAGGAACGTTGGAATTGAAACTCCCTACAAACTCAGGAGTGTCTACTTTCCTGTGATTTGTCTGAGTCTTCCCCGCACCGACAGGAGTTTCTGTGACAAACTGACTTTCTTATTTGACTAAATACATTTTCTCCTACATCTGATTATACTGGAAAATATATGCAGAGTGGAAAAGACCATGCAATTCCTTCCCATAAAAGCCTGTGTGTGAATGGGTCCAGGAAGAATGAAGACAAAACTTAGTTTTCCTTTCATGTAGGCTCTCGGTACAGGGACTTATAGGTACTGGGATTTGGATCTTGAACACAAATCTACTGCAAGCCAAACACCTACGGAATATGCCTTTCATAGTAACAGCCACACCCATCCTCTCACCAGCACCCCAGTTCCGCTCAGTAGATTTCACTCACAGATGGCAATGACTTAGTGAATCATTTTGGCTCAGGCCTGACAAGCAGGCACTGATGTTGGGCTGGCAGGAAAAGCAGCCTCATCTTGGAGCAGGGTGGATGGGACCTGGCATGATGCAGGAGAAGGCCAGAACGGAGACTCTTCCTCCACTCCACTCCAGCTCTCCAGGGATGCTGTTGCCAGGTGCAGTCAGAGGCCCACACCTGTGGTGGAGCCAAAATGTTTAATTACTGGGGAATCACTGGCGCTAACTAATCACAATGACTGTCTGCCACATTGGCTCAAAGAAGGTCTCAAAGGCTCCCTGCTGAGCCAGGCATCAACCCTTTAGTTGCTGTATTAGTCTGGGTTCTCCAGAGAAACAGAACCAGTAGGATAGATAGGTAGGTAGGTAGGTAGATAGATAGATGATAGATAGATAGATTGATAGATAGATAGATAGATAGATAGATAGATAGATAGATAGATAGATAGATAGAGAGATAGACAGAGAGATAGGTAGATAGAGAGATAGGTAGATAGATGATAGATAGACAAAGCCAAAACATATATAAAACCTATATATCTCCAAACCAAAGATACAAGGAATTGGCTGATGTGATTATAGAGGCTGAGTGGTCCCAAGAGCTGCAATTGGCAAGCTAGAGACCCAGGAGAGCCAACAGTGTAAGTTCCAGTCTGAGTCTGAGTCTGATTCTGAAGGCAGGAGAAGACCAATGTCCCAGCTTGAAACAGTCAGTCAGAGAGAAGTTCTCTCTTGCCCACCCTCTTTGTTCTATTCAGCACTTCAGCTGATTGGAGGAGGTCCACCCACAATGGGGAGGGCAATCTGCTATACTCAGTCTGCTGATTCAAACGATAACGCCATCTAAAAACACGCTCACAGACACACAGAATAATGTTTATCCAAATATCTGGGCACCCCATGGCCCAGTCAAGTTGACATAAAATTAACCATCATGGTTGCTGAATTGAGGGAGTGGCCCAGGGTGTCTTCGTGGAGAGCTGGGATGTCCTGGATGGTGGTGGGCACTTGGGGGTTGGGAATAGTGATGATTTACTGACTAGTATGGAAGCATTTCAACATTTTAACACCTAGTTTGGCTATATTGTTGTGTTTCAACTGAATTATTCCCAGAACATCTTGGAAGCTCCAATAGATGTCTTAGGCTTAGTTAATAAGATGCATTCATAGCCAAACCGGGAGATGCAAATAGCAAAGATGGCAGAAAATTGATCAGGGCTGCAGTTCTGATCAGGGCTGATCAATGGGGAATTGCCCATTTCCCTGGGCACAGTGGTGGCATCTAGTAGCAGAGGTGGCAGCCATGTGAGTGTCTACCACGTGGCAGGTGTGGATCTAACTGTTCTCACTTCTGTTATGTCCTCAAGCCCTGCAGTCAGTCAAACTGAAGTCTGAATCCTCTGTTCACTGTGTGATCTGGGCACCTTCCCTTGTGTCTACAAGTCTCAGTTCCCTCCTCTGAGAAACTGACATAATGATAATACCTACCTCATGGAAAGCCACAGGCAGAAACGAGAATTTTGGCCAGAAAAAAAGTTGAGTCTGGGCCTTTCTGGGAGATTGTCAAAATATCCCACTGGACTTGCCAGATCTCCAATCTGATGCTAATTATGTCTTCTGAGTCCAGGAATAGAGGGCTAGGAGTGTGGGCAGCAATTTACAAATACTGCAAAGGTATTATCTTTGATAATGCAGTGGTATCCTGGAGTTTATTTCAATATCCTCTGAATTTGGTTATAGTATGAACTAATTTCCTAGCCTGTGATTCATCTCCAGGTGTTCTAACAAAATTGAATTTCTGAACCTATAAAGTTTAGAACCAATGCCACAGAGCGACCTCTCAGAGGTGTGGCTCATTTCCTGAAACCAGCTTGAGGAGCCAACTCGCGCTGGAAGATGAGTCTCTGCCCCAGTAATACCGTTTCTTCTGTCTTCCTCCTCTCTTCTCTCTTGTTCCCTCTTGCCCCTTTTCTTCTTTTTTCTTTATCCTCTTTATCCTTCTTTCATTTACCCCTTCTGTTCTGTCTTATTTATTACTGTGAGCATTTAGTCAATGTCTCTTCTTCCTCTTCTTCTATTCACCTTCTTTTTCCTTCTGTCTCTCTATCTCCCCATACGTGTGTGTGCTCACACATACACACATCAGTTGCTGATTGTCACCTGCACCTTCCAGTTGCAATACATCTAGAAGATGAAGACAAACTGCAGGAAAATTTATATAGATTCCATTCAGTATAAAAATACTGAAGATTACTTTGTACTTTTTTACAAGCGTACTTTGAGAAATGAAGGGCACAAGATATGATTATCTTGATTATTGTTAGCCATTCTTATCATGGCTCATCTCACTTCTGCACACCCCGACATTTCCCCAGAATCCCCACACATCGCCGACACCACCCTGGGCCCCCAAATTAAAGCCATTCTTTGCCTACAATTGAAGAGAGAGGGCAAAGGATGGAATTTCGGGTTACTGAGCAGTGGAGATGTGTGTGGAAGGTAGGCAGCTATTTGTATCCCCTCCTACCGTCCTGCCCTCTGAGGGAATTTTTGGCCTCTTTGGGGTATAACAGACATTGGCGCATTCTAACATGGCTAACTTTGCAAGGTGTTAGGCGAGCCTGGAGAATTCTGTGGAAGGGAGTGGAGCCCCAGGTAGCCATCCTGAGTAGAGACAGCTAACATTTTACAACACAGTTAGATCTCAAAACATGTTTACCTTCAGTCTAATGACCTTGGAGGGTCTGTCTCAGCAAGGGTAGGTGGCGTATTATCCCTATTTTAAAGATGGGGACACTGAGGCTCAAAGGGGTTAAGTTTTTCAGCCAGGGTCATCCAAGAAGCTGATAAGGAATGAAAACTCAAACCCAGCTCTTCCAATTCCAAATATTCTTGTAATACTTCTTCAAGTGTATTACTTGAAATTAGCCCAAATGTAATATCCCAAGTGGTGGCAGTCACATTTCTTTGGCTATACAACAGCAATTTGGCAAGGGGAATTCACCTTGTCTCCATCAGTCGAGGTCCTCAGATTCCTCTGGAGAGAACATAGAAACACCAGCATATCAGAGAGTGAGGGACTCAACAAGTGTTCCGCACGGGCCCGAGGAAAGAGACCTGGTCTGAAGCTCCATGCTGCATAGTCACCCGTCAGACACCCCTCCTAGGCTTGTTAAAGCCCTCAAGAGTCCTCATTTTCCTCTTGTTCTGATTCTAAATTTGCCAGTCTTAGGACAAATTTAACTCCTCAGGGACCACAGTGTTGGGAAAGTGGAAGCCCCGGTATGGATAGGAGCCATCCAGTCCTTGGCTTGGGGAGCTCCTCCCTGCTGGGAATGTGTAGGTTTGGTTTACAGCCCTGTCTTCCTGCTTCTAGTTAATTCTGTAGCACAAACACAATTGGGTTCCTCAAACTCAGCAAGGCTGGAGACCACTTAGTGACGGGTGGCAAGATCACCAAGGCTGGCTCACCCTGAGGCCTCCTGGTGGTCAGCAGGCAGGCCTGCAGGCAGCCTTGCTTTACCACCACCTTTTCTTGTTCAGCACACAATGGTGGTGTTTCTAATTGCAGCAATCTGGAAGCATTAGAAATGGGCAGGATTAAGTAAACTGTGGTAGAGATGGCCTGAGTTCACAGATGATCCCCAGAGAGGAACAGATGAATGAGGTGCTAATTTGACTTTTATGTCAACTGTGTCGCAGCATGAAAAGTGTCTGACATGGTGCTAAATAGAAAAAAAAAAAAATAGAACAACACTGAAAAAGTATGCATGCGTCAGGATCAAGATTGGAAGAATGCAGATGTGAAAATGAAACCAGTTGATTATCACATTCCGAGTTTAAATGTTTGAAATATTTTTAGTGTTTGCATTAGTCAGCTTTTACTATGATAATGCTGCTTGACAAATAACCCCAAAACTTCTAATGGCTTATAAAAATAAATACTTATTTTTTGCCAGTTGGTTTACAGGGTGATTGTAGGCCAGATGTGGATCAGCTTGGCTAGTCTATACTCAAGACTTCAGGTTAGGTTCAGGTCTACTTCATGTATCTTCATTCTGAGACTCTGACTAAAGGCACCATGGTGACCTGGCACACAACATTCTTATTGCAGAGATCACAAGATCAAGAGGAGCAAGTGAAAACATATGATGTCTCTCAAGGTATTGTCTTGGAGCTGGAATGTGTCACTTCTGCCCACATTCCATTTGCCAAGTCAAGTCATATGACCAAGCCCAAAATAAATGGGATGAGGAGGGTACTCTACTCAGTGAAGCTGCTGAATTGTGTCCACCAAAATTCATATGTTGACCTCCTAACCCCCAGTTCCTCCTAATGTGACCTTATTTGGAAATAGGGTCTTTACAGAGGTAATCAAGTTAAATGAGGTCATTAAGGTGGGCCCTAATCTAAAATGACTGGTGTCCTTATAAAATGGGGAAATTTGGACACAGAGACACAGACAAAGGGAAGAAAATATGAAGACAAAGGGAGAAGATGGCTGTTTACAAGCCAAGGATAGAGAGCTGGAACAGACGTGCCTCTCACAGCCCTCAGGAGGAACCAACCCCACTAACACCTTGACCTTGGACTCCTAGCCTCCAGAAATGTGAGAAAATAAATTTCTGTTGTTTAAGCTACCCTAGCAGACTAATACAGAAGCCATGGCAGGAGAAGGAAAGGAAGGAAGAATTAAGGACAGATAACGCAATCTATGAAAATATTATTCCACTAATCATTTTAAATTTAAAATATAATAACATAGTGAAGAGCCCACTGAAAATCCTTTTCTCTCTAGCAATAAGTCTATAATGATAATAATAACAACAACAATAATAGCAACAATAAAACAATTAAAATGCAAGCACTACCACATGCTAGGCATTGTTCTACTCTTCTTCCGTATATAAACTAATTTAATCCTCAAAACAAAATAATATCTATTGTTATCTTCAACTTAGAAATGAAGGAACTGAGGACTAGAGAGGTTAAGCCATTTGCCTAAGCTCACAGAGTTTAGTGGTAGGGCTAGGATAGAGCCCAAGAGAGTTCTGTTTCCAGAGACTAAGCCCCTAACCACTCTGCTATATGCCCTCCCTCACACTCAAAACTGTATTTTCTTTCCCTTTCGGGCTCCCCAGTATATTTGAATGGACTGTCCACATCAGGCAGATAATTTTTATTTCTTATCACAGCCTACAATCTTATGTGATCTAGCCCATACCTACCTCCTTGGCCTCATCTCAAATCACTCTCTCCCTCACTCCAACCATACTGCCCTTCTTTTGGTTTCTGAGCATAACAAGCTTGTCCCGCCTTCAAATCTTTGCACTTGTTGTTTCTTCTGCCTGATATGCCCTCCTCCAGATCTTTGCCTGGATATACTTTCTCGTTATTCAAGTCTGAGCTTAAATATGATGTTCCCCAGAAAGGTCTCCTCCTACCACTCCCCTAAAGCAGCTCACCCCCACTTCAGCCACTCTTTCTCTCATCACATTGTTCCATTTTTATTCTCATCTCTTATCAATATCTGAAATTGTCTTTAAAAGTCTGTTCACTTGTTCATCGTCTATCTCCCTCTCTCTAGGATGTAAACCCTATGACAGAAGGGACTTTGTTTATCTTGTTCATGACATATTCTCCATACATAGGGTGGTTCATAGCACGGAATAGGTGCTCAATAAGTATTTGCTGAGTAAATGAATAAAGTTCTCACTCTGCTATGACATTAAGTGGACTCTCCGGAAACACCCAGTCTCCAGGTCTCCTTCTGTCTTCTAGACAGTACAAGGAGATCTGGAGAGATAGAATCCACACAGAAGCAGAATGATGCTACTGAGGTTAAATTTTATTTCCAAGCAAACATAGTCTTTGGGTCTTTGTCATTGTGGTTGGAGGCAAGTGAAGTCATCCATTCCATCCAAGCAGAAAGATCAGAAGGAAAATTATCATATAAGATACAGGAAGAACAGATACCAAAAGTCGAGTTTTCACTGCTTTGGCTTCACAATGATAATTTACCGTATTGGATGAGGTCGGATAAATCTGAGTCTGTCTAGAGAAGATGCTACTTCAGTTGTCTGGGTTTGCATTAGATTTGGGCAGCAGAGCCATCTGGAGATGCTTAGGGCTCAGTGCCAAGGGTCTGATCTCCACTCAGGTGCAAGCGCCTCATTGCTCTGTCACCTCTGCTTCATGCGCTGAATGTCGGTCCTCTTGAAATTGTGTGGGAGGAATTGGACTCTGAGTTGGTTTCTATTTTCTCATGAAGTCATCTAGGGGACTGAGGTTGGGGGCTAAATCACCAAACTCCTGAAGCATAGCTTTAACCACAGTCCAAAGTGTCTGAGCTAACTACAAGACATCCCAGACTGAGTCCTGAGACCGTGGTGGCTGATGGTCTGGCCACCAGCATCCTCATCCCCTACCCCAGGCAGATGAGACATGCTGCTCCGTCTCTGCGGAGGCAGAGGATTTGGTGGGTGAGTTGAGACTATCATGTTTGCAGTGTCAGACCCTGCCTCTGTCTTGGAGTGACTTGTTAGACAAGGAAGTTGCTAGTGATTTAGACGTTCAGGGTATCTTTCCTCAAAGAACTCAAGACTCTTAGCAGAATTTGATTAATGTTGAGGTTTGATCTTGATGGAATACTAGAATTTGACAATCTGAAGATGACTTAACTTTCTGCAGAGAATAGATTCATCTACTTTGATGATGGCCAGGATGACGGGAAAGGAAGGGAGGAGTTTTGGGCCCCAAATCTCTGTCATTGTGGAAGGCTGCCAGTAGAAGGGGCTTGGGAATCAATGACTGATCCCCCAGTCTGAAGAAACCCACTCAAGATAGCGTAAGTTCAAAAGAGGAAAATTTAAATAAAGATAAAGTTTGTCATTCTCTAAGGAAGGCTATTGACATTAGCAGACATTCATCTCTCTGTTTCTATGTTCATTTAAAAATTTTAAATTAAATTTTTATGCACATAAAACTTTTTGTTGAAGTATAACATACGTATATGGAAAAGTGCACGTATCTCAAGTGTATAGCTTGATGAAGTTTTACACCTGTGTAACCAACACCAGATCAAGAAACAGAATTATTGCCAGCATCTCAGAAGCTCCACTCTCTCCTTTTCACTCACTATCCCACAAGACTAATGCTGTCCTGGTCTCTAACACCTAGATTAATTAAGGGCAGCCAGTAAGTAGATGTTGAATGCTTCACAGTCGTCTCATCTCGAGATAAATGTGTTCTCCTCCTCCTAGTTTTACTGCTATTTATTGTACTTACTATTAATTTTAGACATTTAACATTTACTATTAGACATTTAACATTTACTATTAGGCTTCCATACGATGATAAGTAATATAACTGAAGTAGAATCTCACCCACTGCTCAAGTTCTGCTGAATTAACAAATTTATCCCTTTCTACTACTGCTAATAAAAATGATTAAGACTCCCACAGTGTTACCATATGGCAAGCATTGTTCTGAGTACTTTACATAAATTGACTCACTTATTCTTCACAACAGCATGATGTAGTATTATCATCCCGTTTTATAGCCATGAACTTCAAATGTGCCCTCATTATTGTTGCCAATCACACAATATTTCCTAGTTCATTTCCTTTCTACACAATGATTTCATATCCTTTCCTCTCTCCTTGAACCTCCAATTCCACCCCCTCTATCCTTACCCTTAGCTGATGAACTTGTTTCCAACTTCACAATCAGAGAAAGAGCTTCCATGAAATTCCACCACTCCATCTACCTACTTACCTGCCTGCATCTGCCTTCCTGACCAATTATATAGACGGATTATCTGTGCTCTAGAAAGAAATCTCCCTTTTGCACAGGAATTCCTGATCATTTTCCTCTACTCAAGGACCTCACCCTAACCATTTGTCTCTTCTCCTCTATATCATTAATTTTTCACTATCTTATGAATCATTCTCATTCATACAAATATGCTGTTATTCTCCCATTAAAAAAAATCTTTTGATTATATTTTCTTTGTTTCCTTTTGCAGCAAAATTTGCAAGATTTTTCTGAACCCATAGTATCTAATTTCTCTTCACCCATTCTCTCTTAAACCACTCCAACCAGGATTTTGCCCCTACACTAAATTAAAACTGCTTATCAAGGACAACAATGACCTCTGTGTTGCTAAATCCAATACTTGATTTTCAGTCCTCTTTCTTGACCCATCAGCAGCATTGGGCACAGTTGATAATTCTCTCCTCCTTGGTACCCTTTCTATACTTGGATTCCAGGCCACCACACTCTTCTGGTTTTCTTCCCATCTCTTTGTTTGCTCCTTTTCATGCATCTTCTCGGCTCTCTCTCAACTTCCTTTTCTTACCACGTGCATGCAAAACATTAAAGCTCTCACAAGCCTTCAGGAAATTTGGAATTTTAGGGTCTCTTCCTCGATGTCACATTCCATCTCCTGCCTGGGATTCCCACTGGTAGAATAACACAACATTCAAGATTGGAATTGATGGAGGTGAGTGTTGAATTAAAGAGGGGCAAGTGGAAACGTCTGGGAGATCCAGGAACTTTTGCTCAGACGGTACAAGGAATAACAAAAGGACTGGTTGATTCCAGTTAAGAAAGAGGAACTACTAATGTTTCAGGAACGGCATCTTTCCCTACTAGTTCCCAGAGGAGGCATATGGAAGACACTGGACATCTGTGTGTCGGACAGAGCTTCCAAACCAGCCCACTCACCCTTCCTGGCAGCATTCTCCAGACTCCCCCAGTGGTAACACAGTAGACATGAGGGCCACCACAAAACTATGCTAGTCAGGGCTATAATCTCCCTCTCAAAGATCTCAGGTTTCTGCTGGGAATCAGAAAATTCCTAAGTGATAGGATTCCTTCTTTCCCTGCCCTGGCCAACTTCTCCATCCACCACAGAACCCACAACTTGGTCTATACACCATCTCCAGGATTCTCTCCCTAGGAGGTTCTACTCCACCAATTTTCCTCACATATGTTCTCTCTAAGATTGTCAGTGAGTCCCAAAAAATAGAGTTTGAAGAAAAGTATGTGGTGCTGCAATAAGTTGCTTCCAGAATTTGGAGACAAAGTCAGGAAAAGAGAAGACTCTCAGACAGGAACTAGTACAAATTAATAAAAGCAGAGGAAAGTGGCCTCTTCAGAAGACTTCAGATGGATGTAGGACGTAGCCTCGTCAATTTATAAACTTTCAGAGTTAGAAGGAATGAAGTATGTGAAAGTGCCTGAGTAGCACCTGGAGCATCATAGGCACTCAACAAATGCTAGCATTTTTTTGGTCTCTTCTAGTCCAAAATGCATCTAGGGTGTGAAACGTTTTGGACCTCTCTGCTAGAATATTCTTTTCTTATAGTGAACACAAATATATTTCTCTCATTATCTTATATCTATTCCTGGAGACTTTACAGAATAAACCTTATCTCTTTTTGCCATGACATGCTTTAAAACATTTGCAGGCAGCCATTTTGTTTCCCAAATATTCCCTTCAATATAAAAGTCCCCCAAGGTCCTCAACCATTCTGCTTTATGACCTGATTTTGAGGCCTTCATCATCCTGTTTGCTCCCTCTACAAATCCATTTGTTTGTCTCTGTCCCTCCTGAAAGGTGACCATGAATAGGACACTATACTGTAGAGGAGTGTTAACAGCACAGAAAAGATAGGACTGCCACATTTTCTCATTGTTATTTATGCAAACTGGCATAAAATTTGTTTCACTGTTTAGTTTGTTTTCAGAAACTATGTCACTATGATAACTCATACTATCTTGCTATCCATGAAACTCTTCACAGATTTTTAAAGCATGTTTTTCTCCTCTATAAGTGGAGATTGCTAATTGTTCACCAAAAGCTGTTTTTCTCCTCTTCCACAGTAGTTAGACACAGGGCTACTCAGCTAGAGATTGCATTTCCCAGCCTCCTTTGCAGCTAGGTGTGGTCATGTTACCACATTCTTGACAGTTGAATGTAAGTGGAAATGATACATTCAACTTCCAAGTTTTGGCCTTCAAATATTGCCTATGTGCTTCTCCATGCTTTTTTCCTCTTCCAAAAGCTGGAACCTGAACAGGCCTGTGACCAGGCTGCAAACATGCAGATGAGGACCATACTCCAGGGGTTGGTGGAACCACAAGATGAAGGAGACTGAGGCCCTGAATGATCAGTGGATCAGGGACTTGGCCAAACAGGACCTTTAACACTGAGATTTGTATTAATCAGCTATTGACATAATAATGTTGCATAACAAACAACCTTAAAATATCAATGGCTTACAATAAAAATATTCATGCTCAGGACCATGGGTCTGCTGGTCAACCGTGGTTTGGCTGATCTATGCTGGTGCCTCTCCAGGCTCTCCTCCAGATGTCTCTTATCCTCATTGGACCAATGGCTGCTGAGAGCATAGTCTTCTCTAACAGATCATTGGAGTAAAAGAGGATGAGCAGAAACATGTGATATCTATGAGTGAATAGATTACTATTTATTTTATTTTCTGCAGCCCTCTAGCACCTCATTACTTGCCACAGTTCCTTAAGAATTCTCAAATATGGTCTAGCAGTCTCATTCTTCTCAGGAGTTTGGGACATATTTCAGAAGACATAGCTCATTTTAGAGTATCCAGGAGATCTTCTATAATTTCTTCACCAATTTAGATCTTAATCTTTCAGCATCCCAATTCCCAAGTCACATGAGAGAACCTGATTGGGCCAGGACAGCAAATAGCTTCATTTCCCCTAGGTCAGGTGTCCACTCTGTTCCAATCATGTGTGGCCAAGGAGATAGGATCCTGAAATAAAAACATGACAACCTAAACTCATTTCTTTGGCAGGGTCTGTGGATGAGAGGCAATTTCAAAGAAAAGGATGGGGCTAGATGCACCCCTAACCACATTGAATTTCTGGGACTGCAAAGTCATAGACCAGACATTGGGTCATGCATCCTTACCTAAGCGCTGACAACTGGGGAGACTCAGCCTGCACAGCTGCCCTGCTCTCTTGGGGTAGATTGTCACACTGGTGGCCTCCAGTGAACCACACTTTCTGGTGTTTACACCCTTATGTACTCCCCTCCCACACTGCCTCTGGACTTGACCATGGGACTTGCTTTGGTCATTGAGACATTAGCAAAGTGACGCCAACAGAGGCTTTATAAATGAATTCACATTGCCATGTGAATTGGAAGCAAACTGCCATGCTATAAAGAACCTTGGGCTAGACTACTGAATGGTGAGAGGTCCTGGAGGATGAGAGGCCATCTTGGATGTCCCAGACCCAGCCACAATCCCAGCTCAGGTCACTCCTATAGCCCAGGAGTGACCTCAGCTATACCATGTGGAACAGAAGAACCACTCAGCTGATATCAGTCAGTCACAAAATCATGAAAAATAATAAATTGCTGTTGTTTTAAGTCACTGTTTTGGAGTGGATTATCAGGCTGTAAAAGATAACTGAAGCATGTCCCCTCTCTAAAATTTCCTTGGCTATAAAACTCATCTGGAAATCCAAATTTCTGGCCCAGGACCATTGGAGAAATTTTCTGGCACTGAGAATGTAGCCAAAGAGCCCTGGAAATGGAATTTGGAGATGTCTTTATTCTCTACTGTCCTCCCGAAACTTAAGAATATTTTACCCACAAATCCTGAAAAGAGAGAGAAACTCTTACCATAAGGCATAAAATTGTTCAACTAACTAGCCAGATAAGACCAGGCTCTCATGTAGTGCCCCACGCTCCTCTCTTATATGTTTTGTTTCTTCCTCAATAAATATATCAACTTTAAGAGAAGGCCATATATTTTTTTGGTCCTCCTGAGACACCGAGAGAAACTCCCTTTGACTGCTTCCTGTTCTATTGCCCAGTCTCCCATGAAGTGGCCCCATGTATGATGGGTTGTATGTCCCAAGTACTAAAGGGGAAATTTTCCTGGTGTGAATGCCTGTGAGCAAGGATGGAGCCCTACTCATTCTACACCCTTGGCAGTACCTAAATAGTTTGTGCTTCTGTAGAATTTCACAATTTACAAAGTGCTTCTTTGTCCAAATCTCACTTGATCTTTGCAAGAACCCTAGCAGTTGTTGAAAATAAAGTAAATAAGGTCTGGAGGGAGAGTTCAATAGCCAAGGCACATAGTTGATGACAACTAAGCCAGGACTCATACCCTACCCCTCTTCTTTATGGCTTGCTGCCCCTCACTCAGTGTCTAACCTATAAGTTGTAGTATCCTCAGAAATGTTTGCAGATCTGAACATGAACTGAGATCTTCTCCACTGCCCTTTGGTGGCCATTTCTTGTCCAACTGAACCTGGGCTCTGTAAGTGGTCTTAGAACTTCATTTGCCTCCATCTCCATCACTCACCTGCGGCTCATGTAACCACTGTCAGGCTTTGCCCAGCACATGCTGAGCACTTTTGGCCAAGTCATACATTCCTATCACCCTTTATCTCATTCTGCCTGGATCTCCTTCAATGTTCTTTGAATCACTTCTGTCGTCCCTCCCTGGAATGCCTACTTCCCTTTGCCTGATTAGTGTGTGGACTGGCAGCATCAGCATCACTTGGCAACTTGTTAGAATGTAAGTTCTCAGGCTCCGCCCCAGACCTTTTGAATGAAAAACTGTGGGGGTGGCCCAGCCATCTGCGCTTTAACAGGCCTGCCAGGGGATTTTGATGCATGCCAAGGTTTGAGAACCACTAGCCTAAATCTTTTCAGGCACAGCCCCTGAAGCTGCAGACAGCTGAGCTCAGTGAGGGATGTGTTTTCTATAAACCCAAGTCAGGGTCTGAAGTCACTGGTGGACCTTACCCAAGCTCTGGGCCCACATGAGCGCATATAGTTGAAAGGTGATGACAGCTCCAAGCTGAAGAACCTAAGGAAGCTCTAAGGGGTCTTTGTGAGCTTATTCTCTGCTGATCTTTAGCCCACTGCTTCTGTGGACTACGCCAGATCTTCAAGGAGGAGGACTGCAAGAGGGTAAAGAAGGGAAGTTTGTCCAGCCCTTCTTGCCTTCGCCCTTTGCATTCATGCCTCCTCTGTCCACCAAACATTCACTGAGCACCCGCAAGTGCCTGGGACCGTGACAGGCTCAGGGAATACAGATTAGAGCCTGCTTGGACACTGGGATCCATCAGGTAGATAGATGATTACTGGTAACACTAAGAAGTACCCTAGCGGGGGTATATATTAGTTGCTTGGGCTGCCGTAACAAAATACCACAAACTAGGTGGCTTAAACAACAGAAATTTATTTTCTCACAGTTCTGGAGGCTGGAAGTTTGAGATCAAGGTGTCGGCAGTGTTGCTTTCTCCCAAGGCCTTTCTCCTTGGCTTCGGATGTCCGCCTTCTCACTGTGTCCTCTCCGACGGTCTTTGTCTGTGCAAGTGCATCCCTAGTGTCTCTTCTTATGTTCTAATCTTTTCTTCTTATAAGGACACCTGTCAGATTGGGTGAGGGCCCAACCATATAACCTCATTTAGCCTTAATTATCTCTTCAAAGGCCTCATCTCCAAATATAATCACATTCTGAGGTACTGGAGGTTAGGACTTCAACATATGAATTTATAGAGGGACAGCCCTTGACACAGCGTGATCAGAATTCTCCTCGGTGGAGTAGAGAGCAACTGCATGAGGCGGTCAGAGAAGATTTCCCAGAGAAGGTGACATTTAAGCCTAGTCCTAAAATACATTTCCAAATGGGGGGGGGGGAGTTGGGAGTGAATTCTGAGCGGAGCAAAGTTGAAAAGACCTTGAAAAGACAAGGAAGTGGGGCCACCCTGATGAGCTTGGAGATAGGAAATATTTCAGTGCGGCTAGTGTGTGGTCCATGATGTTGTGTCTTGCAGCCCAGGTCAAGGGAGGCAAAGGGCCCAGTCTAGAGTCCCCAGTAGCTTTGGCTATTGCATCAGTTGGGTTCTTTGGTTACAGGTAGCAGAAACTGACTCAAGCTAGCTTAAGCCAAAATGGTATTTAGACAAGGATATTAAGGAACTCAGACAATTGTTGGGAAGGCAGAAGAACTAGGCACAGAAATGGTGCTCCAGGGACCATGCATCAGGAACTGCTTAACTACCCTGGTGGGGTGATCCCACTGGAATGAACAAGTTCTGACTGTTTTCTCTGCCCTTGAGATGCTCCACTCAAGATTCAAGATCCCACTAGAAAGGCTGATAATGCCAAATGTTGGTGAAGATGTGGAGCTACTAGAACTATCTTACAATACTTATGGGAATGTGAACTGGTACCAAAACTTTGGAAAGCTGTTTCTCAGTGTCTACTAAAGGTAAACATACTTATATACCCCATGACAAAGCAATTCTGTACTTTCAGATATAAGGACTTTTGGTGACACTCGAAGGAATTAGGTTGTATCAAGTTATTGCACTATTTACTTGCTTTTTCTTTAGCATCATCTCCTCTCAGTGCTCTTTCACATAATCAGGAGGCGTGCCAGTAAATACACAGGGTTTTTGTTTGTTGGGAACCACCTCTTCCCCATAGTCAGTTGTACCCTGAGCATATCACACAAATCACTCGACAGTTTTCATGGAACAGTGGGTATACTCATGGTAGAAACATAATAATTGTAAATTTTTTACATGGATAAAAACTTGGCAGCATCACCTGAGGGGTTCTTTGTATACCACTGTGCCTTGGGCAGGGGTTGAAGACCACGGAGCTAATCCTTACATCCAGCAGGGGCAAAGCACATATTATAAAATGGTATTTGATGAATTGAATGGACTCCCCTTTGATTTGCTTGGGGCAGGCTCTGCATGACTTCTCTGACTGGTCTGATTCCAGGCTGGATAGCTCAACCACTGCTCTGATGACTGCTCCTCTCAATTGAACAATAATGTTCAAGCAAACACTTTGCTCAATTGAAAAATGATGTTCAGTTTGCCTCTTCTGACCTCTTGGTGAATTTTCCCAGCCTTTAAACTAAGATTTGGGGCAGTTGTCTTGTACGTGCCATTCACAGGACTTCCCCATTATGGTCATTTTTGGAGTGGCTGGACAGAGCAGCATGCCCACCATTGGTTTAGACCAATATACAGTTGATTCTTGTTATTTGTGGTAGTTATATTCTATAAGGTTATCAGGGAACACTGAAACAGCACTCCTAGGGGAAATACATGCGTGCACACACACATCTCACATAGATTATAATCCTAAATCTTAAAAAACAACTTATCCTGGTAGATTCTATGATCTTTATTTTACAAAGGAGAAAACAAGGTTCAGAAGTGTTTAGTGACTTGCCTGAGGCTGCCCCACTAACAGGTGCCAGAGCTGGGCTTCAAACTCTGCTCATTGGGCCCCAGAATCTGAGCTTCTTGCACTATACTGCGCTGCCCCTACCAGGTCCATCCTCTGGTCATCTCTGTATGAGAGCTGAAACAGGAGGGCAGAGCACTGCCTTGGTTGACCATAGCTGGGAATGTGCGCATCGGGCGACTCAAATTTTTCTCTTCTCTGCACATGTAGCAAATGACTATAGAAGCACTGTAAGTGTTTAATTTGGGGGTTACAAATAAATTTTAGCGAGTAGGCGCCATTTGCAGATACAGAATCCATGAATAATGAGGATCTACTGTATATTGTTCATATTCTTCACGAGAACTTAAATCTTCTATCCCATATTTCCATCCCTGCCTTTTCTCCTCACAATATGCTATGTCCTCAGGACTCCAAAATTTTCATTAGTCATTCATTTTTATTGATTTCCAAAAAATGTCATCAAAATGTACATCTACAACAACCTTAAAGAGACAGATAGACGTGTATGTGGACATATGAGGCCACACTTGACCTTAGTGGGCCCCGCCAGCACCATCCCTCCTGGCTTAGTGAGGACCGTGAAGGCATGGCAGACCATGCGAATGTCTGTGGCTCATATTATTTGTCCTTCAGAATAAATAGGGAAAATGAGGTACCAATTTTAGGCAAGGGAATTAGGCTGCATGGAAACATATGGGGCTGAGTGAGGGTAATCTGCCTGGAATGGACAGAATATTCTGCTAAGGCAGAGTAATTATTGTGGGATTTGGGGAAACAAAAGAATGTCCAAGCACTTGTATCTTGATAAATTGTACAATAATTCTCATACCATTATCCCCTGCCCTGTGCCTTCTATTCCAATTTCTTTTCACAGTGGAATAGTAATTTTGTCTATCTTATGGGAATTAATTTTTTATTTATTTTATTTTTTTTCCCCCAAAGCCCCAGTAGATAGTTGTATGTCATAGTTGCACAGCCTTCTAGTTGCTGTATGTGGGACACAGCCTCATTGTGACCGGAGAAGCGGTGCATCAGTGCCCGCCCGGGATCCGAACCCGGGCCGCCAGCAGCGGAGCGCACACACTTAACTGCTAAGCCACGGGGCCGGCCTCTTATGGGAATTAAAAGTGTCTTTTTTGCCACAGTATCTTTTTGACCTAGTCGGAAGTCACAATACTATTGACTACATATGTAGACCTATCCAGTGTGAGAGGGCACTACACAAGAGCATGGAAACCAGAAAACAAGAATCATTGGGGTCATTTTGGAGGCTGGCTACCACAATTGCTACCCTGAGTTACTTCCATGCTCAAGGATTGTCACTGGTTCCTCATTGCCTGGCTTTATGGCACCAGAGCAGAACCCAACTGAATCCCTTTCACCAATCCCGGTTCTCTAAACTCCACTTCAGAAGCTCTGGGCCTTGTGAGGTTTTCAGCCTGCTGTTCCCCACACACATGTCATCCCCCCTTTGCCTCTGCCATTCCCACCAGCCTGAGGCATCCTTCCTACTCATCTTCACCAGGCCAAGATTGTCTTCCTCTGGAGAGAGTCTGAATAGGGAGGAGGGACCTCTGCAAGCCTCTGGGAGAGAACTTATCTTAATGGAAGAGGGATCCGGGCTCCTAGACTTGTTCCTAAGAGGTCTAAAGGGAAAGACGACTCAGAACCATTGCGGGGGATGGGGAGAAGGAGGCTGCTGTCATTCAGATTTGCCCTCAGCCAAGTCCCTTGGGGGTTTATATCTGAGTCCTGAAGGAGACTGAGAAGCTGGGAGCAAGGAACACTTTAAGAACTGCTCTCACGACTTGTACTGTGAGCCACAGGATAAAAGCCACATGGAGTTGGTTCTCATGTAGCAAAGTGTGATTCTCAGGGCATTGGAGTTACCAGCAAGGACAGGCCAGCCCAGTGTGCACACCCTGGAAGTATCTTCACAGGCACCACGGACATTGCCAAACAGAGTCAGAGCAGGACTGGGGAACATGGTGGCCGCCACAGGGTGGTCAAGAAGACGTTTCTGAGGGCACAGCTGAGACATCCTCTGGGGCTCCTGGAAGCAATTGCCTTGCAGGAGGCTGGAGGTCCTGAGAGAGAGAGCTGGATAAACGTGGGTGTTCTTTGCTAATGTGACTCCACTTGTCCTCCCCAGAGGAGCCCAGGCTACTATTTCTCCTGCTGAGGATCTGGAGGTTTAAGAAGAACAAGTGAATTGTGAATGAGCCCCAGCTCATTTAATTTCAGTAAACAAAGAAACTCACCCCCTGTGACCTCCAAACAAAATCCCTCAGAGGGGGTCCCTGTGTTAATGACTGGGAGGAAGCAATGTTCCCAACCAAGGCAAAAAGAGTTCTTTCCCAAAGGCGAGGATAAAAAGGAATGGAAGTGGGGGACCAACTATACCTTAACCTCTGTAAGCAAAGGTGGAAAACAGGAGGTGTGGCATTTCTTTGTATCATTGAGGATAGAATCAGCATCTTAATTTATCATTTATGGTAACAGCTATGAGTAGCCATTGACTGAGCTGGGTCACAAAGAGCCCGTGGCTCCCAAGAGATTTTAATCTAGTAGCAAAAACTCTTAAAACAGCATTTGCTGCATGAGAGCCAGAGAGAGGTGTTGGGGGTGGGGAAGGAAGTGCAGGGGCCTCAGACAATAAAGGTGGCAGAGTTCCCAAGAGAGAGACATCTCTGGATTCAGGGGTCCTTGAGGGGAGGGGCACGAGGACTGGGTCTCAGGGGCAAGTTTGGCAAGTGGGATTTAATGGGGTGGGGAGGTGTGGAAAGCAGGAAGGGAAAGACGTTTTGGGCCTGATGGGCAAAGGCACAGAAGTTTAGCTTTTCAGCCCAAATCCAGTTCACAAAATCTCTTACTGGTGCCTGAAAGATATTCAGTCAATGCCTTTCTTTTGCTGTGAAAGTGCAAATACTGGGTCCAGCTCAGGGTGAAAACTGTGTGTCTCCCCCACCCCTCTTGTTTCCATTAACTCATCTGCACACCAATCAATGACAATTATGCTTTCAGGCTGCTCACATATTTTAACCATCCGACCGTAATAACAAATACAATAAATCTCCTCTTTGGCAACTAAATATTGATTTTCTTCTGCAGAAAGCTTGTCCCTTTGAGTCATGAAGCTGCAGATGTGAAGTTTTCTCTGGCAGATCTGCTAGTCCGTGCCAGGAATGGGGCAGAAACTATCCCAGAAAGAATATGTTCTTCAGATGTTATGGAACAGTGCGCAGCCATATAGAAACTCCAGACTTAGTGGGTGGCAAATGGAGACACGCTAGATGGCAGTGGGTGGAAGGTTTGGGACGACAGCAAGGCCCAGGCGTAGGGAAGCGATGTCTGTGTTTACCAGTCCCCGATTTTCCATGGAAAGAGGATGTGGTGCTATGAGCGTGTGTGGGATTTCTTTGGTGTCATGTCTTGCCTCGTCTTTACTGTTCCTTGTCAGGCCAGGGTGTGCTGGGCCGTCTCTAAACAGGGCAAGGTCTGGGGCAAGCCCCCCTGTGTGTACCCACACTGGAGTGCAGTGCACGTTAAGGATGAAGCAGTCCCACCCACGTTTGCCAAGGGGAAAGTGGAGAAGGAATGTGGTTATGGGCTCAGGGTGTGCATGCGAAAGTTTTCTACCATCAGCCACTTGGGAACTTTATTTTCCTTTACTTTGGTGTTTCCCCGAGGGAGTGCCTAGACATAGTGACTGAGGCCAAGGAGCCCACCTCAATCCACTAGACATCAGCTGCCCTTGCCAGAGAGGTTTCTCATTATGGGTTCTGGGAGCCTGTGGATGAGCCTCCACAGTCCCCACAGCACCTTGTTGGTCTGAAATGGCTCTGTGTACCGCCAATGTGGGGTGCAGGAGGGCTTAGCACGTGTGTTAAAACAAGTGTGGGGGTGAGGAGAGGGAACCACCTCCCTGCCTGCCTCCCACCTGGCTTGGCGTCATTCCCATCATCTGGAGCCCAAAGACACATAGTAACACGGTTCTGAAGCTAGATGGTTCTGTCTCTCTATCTCTCTCTCTCTTTTTTTTTTTTTGGTGAGGAAGATTGGCCCTGAGCTAACATCTGTTGCCAATCCTCCTCTTTTTGCTTGAGGAATACTGGCCCTGAGCTAACATCCATGCCAGTCTTCCTCTATTTTATATGTGGGACGCTGCTACAGCATGACTTGATGAGTGGTGTGTAGGTCTGCACCTGGGATCCAAACCTGTGAACCCTGGGCACCCGAAGCGGAGCATGCTAACTTAACCACCTTGCCACTGGGCTGGCCCCAGTTCTGCCTTTTTCTAGCAGCCTGGAGCTCCAAATGGAGATTTGTCCTGAATGAAATAATTTTTATGGACACAATTTAGACTCTTAAAAATTATAAAGTGCAAGGGCCAGCCTGGTGGTGCAGTGGTTAAGTGCACGCACTGCACTGCGGCGGCCCGGGGCTCACAGGTTCGGATCCTGGGTGCGCACCGACGCACCACTTGTCAAGCCATGCTGTGGCAGCGTCCCACATAAAGTAGAGGAAGATGGGCATGGATGTTAGCCCAGGGCCAATCTTCCTCAGCAAAAAAGGAGGAGGATTGGCAACAGATGTTAGCTCAGGGCTGACCTTCCTCACACACAGAAAAAATATTATAAAATGCAAACAAATAGTGTCATATCTCCAACTGAAATGGAAATTTTCTTTCCTATACTGTTTTTCTGTTACATTAAATCCTATATTCCCTTTTCTGTTAATTTAAAAGTCAATGGGATCTTCTCCCATTGACTTCTGGCTTCTGGTTGGGTTTGGCCAATGAGGGCCACTGGGAGGGATGGGAGTGAGCGGGGGGAGCCAGAGTGTGTGTTTATTCTTCCAGCTCCCTCCTTCTCTGTGGGCTGATTGTCCCTCAACAGAAGGTCACAGCTCCTGTCAGGAAGCTCTTGTCACTTAGTCCTTTCTGTCTCTGGATTCTGATATGTCCACATTTACCAGTCCCTGATAAACATTCCCCCTCCTGAAACTTTTAAGCCTAAAGATGGTGTCAGTGCCCTGTGGTTACCAGCCTCAAAATACTGCAGTATGCCTTGGGGTTTCCCTGTATACTTTGAAAATAATATCTTTATCAACTCTCTTCATATTGAGAAAAAATAAATAAGTAGGTTCTTGAAAGACAATGATGAGCAGTAGAAAGCTGCCTTCCATTATCAGTCAAAGAAAAAGTCTCTGAGTGTGAAGATGACTTCGCTTTTCTCTTGTATGATTGATAGCTAGTACCAAAGTAAACCAGCCCATCAACCCACCAAATATTTTGTCCCATTTCTTACTCTGGCTGCGCATTGACAACTAACCACGTCAAGGGAAAGACAGAGGGAAACGTTTGTCTAGGCTTAGCGAGTGATCAGTGGCACAGGCGTGTCCACTGGGAGAGCTCATACCTTGCCGGTGATGACATGTGACTCAAAGGTTTGCTTCTTTACTCCAAGCTTTCAGTTGTTGAAAATCTTGTACTGAGTGGATTATAGAAGAAAAATCTTATCACATCCTACAAGGCCTTGCCTGATCTGCCATGCTCGCCTCTCTATTCTCAACTTATGCCACTGACCCTTTTCCTCTCTAAACTTCAGATCGTCTGTCCTTCTTTTAGTTTTTCAAACATGCCCAGCTCCCCTCCTCCTGGGGTCTTTATACATGCTGCCCCTCTACCTGGAATGCTTCTGCCTCATTCTCCACTTAGATAGCATCTGTCCATCCTTCAGGTCTCAGTAAATGTTATTTCCTCAAAGAGTCCTATTGGACTCATCAGTTGGGAATGCGTTTGACTGCAAGTTAGAGAAAACTCAACTTCTCTAGCTTCTACACATAGGGGTTTATTTTTCTCGCTTAAGAGGAGGTCAGAGGTACACAGTCCAGGACTGGTGCAGCAGCTTGACAATGTTGTCAAATACACGCTCTTTCTGTCTTTCCATTCCTCTGTCCTTAAAGAACTTGGCACCTGCCTCATAGCTGCAAGATGACTGCCATACCTCCAGACATCACCCACATATTTCAGTCTGAAAGAAAAAGGAAGGACAAAGAGTAAATGAGATTCCAGCTGGGTCTGTCCATTTTTTATTAGAAAAGCAAAATTTTCTAATAAAGCCTAGCCAATAGACTTTGACTTTCATTTCATTGGTAAATGACCTCCCTACAACCAATCACTGATCGAGGGAAATGAGAGTTCAATGACTGGTTAGAACCACTTCCAGTCATCTCCTAGGCCTGGGAAAGAGTTAAAAGGATTTCCAAGTACCCAAAATAATCAGTCATGTTATTAACAAATGTCTGTTACACACCATCCCTGGCCATCCAATGTAAAGGATGCCCTTGTTATATACTTTCACGGCACATCTTGCAATTTGCCATCAGGTATTCATTCATTTATGCATTTGCTCATGTAATGCCTAACTCCCCAACTAGACTTACAGCTTAAGCGTAGAAGATACCATACCTGCTTTGTTTGCCACTCAGCACCCAGCATAGCACCTGGCACGTGGTAGGCTCTACAGACATGTTTGTTGAATGAAAGAAACATCTTTGCCAAAGAGGTCATCCAGGCAGCACATAAATAGCTCCAGTGACGGGAAACTCCTTCTCTCCTTTGGCAGTACATGATGTCTGTGGTCAGAAAATTCTTCCTAATGTTGATCTGATTTCTGTGTCTTTCATCCCACATAAAAAACTAGTCTAATCTGTTTTCTCCATGGCAACCCCTCACATACTTCAGGATACCTATTTTATCAGGTCGGCCACATCTGTTTTATAAGCACATCCTGTAGCAGGGCACCAAGCGAGCTCTCCTCTACTCCCGAAACTTGCATCCTTTCTGTCATCAAAGCAGCCAAATGGACGAGAAGCAGGGATTCAATTTGCTTGTGTGCAAATTTCTTTCTTTGAGACAATAATAACACTTTGCATCCTTCACCTTCATTTGTGTGTAGTAGGCCAGTTCTCGCTTGAGTTTTTTTCAGAGCATTCAGGTATTTGCATCATTTCCCCAACTCTTATGAACAAGTAATAGCCAAATTCACTGTTGCTCAAAGAAGTTGATACCGAGGATGGGTTTATGGAAGTGTCTCTGAATAAAAACAATTGTCCTTAATTAGTGATTTGTGGATCAAACGGTGATCCCACTTCAGGAAAATGTTGGTTCTCCCTTCATGGGTGGTGTATTAGTCAGCAATCATTATAATAGGCTGCATAACAAACTACCCCCAAACTGGTTTTAATGCCTGTGAGTTGACCAACATAGCTCTGCTTCAAGCTGAGGATCAGGTTTACATCTGCCCCACATGTCTCATTCTGGACCTGAGATGAAGGGACAGCAGAGACCCGGGGCATGATCTCTCATGGTCAAGGGCAGAATCTCCCAGAGGAGTAGGCAGAAACATGATGCCCCTTAAGACATAGGCTTGGAAGGAGTAAATTTTACTTTCACTCACATTTCATTGGCCAAAAACAAGTCATATAACCAAGCTCAACATCAATGGCTGTGGGGTATCCTCCTTCCAGGGAGAAGGGGTAAAGGGAGTGAATATTTGCTCGAAGGTAATCTAATCCACCACAGGTGGTCAGGGGAGTCCTGGGATGGAGGGCGTCAGCCTGGGCAGGATCCTGGAGGCTAGGGCCACATCAAGTAGAGGTAGAACCCCAAGGAAGTTGGGAGTGGATAGATTCAGAGAAGGAAGCAAACCTTGTCTGAGGGAGGGTACAGAGAGTCAGTGCCAGAGAATTCAAAGCTGTGATGAAGTCCAAAAGTCAATGATGTATCCAAGAAGAGCAGGAGCCTGAGGAAAGACCTAAATGGATCCAGGATTGTAGCCTGGGGACCCTGCAGCACTTTGGAAGGTATGTGCTGCCTAGTGTGACGGTATCTATACCTGATAAAAGGTTGTAAAAGATATACCCAAGATTCTTCCCACCCCACCCTCCATACCATCCTCTTCTTCACGTCTACTCCCCTTTCTCCTCTTTTTGCAGTTCTCTCTGGGGCCCACTCTCCCTTCCTCTTACCTAACCCTACTTTCAGACCACATCCCTTCTCCACTCACCCATGCCCCTTCTCCCAAAAAGGCCCACGAGGCCTTCCATAGTGACGCTTGGGCATTCCTTGGAGAAACTGATCACTTGCAATTTGTGTGAGTGAAGCTATGTAGCCAGCTGGTGTGTGACTCTATCCTGACTTGGAAGCTGGGGATGGAGAGTCCCTCAGAGTAATCAGCTTGCAGAGGCCCTGATATCAGTTAAAGCAGGGCTGGAACCACCACCATTGTTTGGGGACTTTCCAATTCTGCTGCTGCATGACACATCACTCTAAAGCTCAGTGGCTTAAAACAACAAGTATATGTCATTTCTCAGGGGTCTGTGGGTCAGCTTGGGGTCAGGGCCTATAGGCTGGGCTCAGCTGGGTGGTTCTGCTGTTCTCTGTTTGGCTCATTCATGCACAGCCAGCTAGGGGTAGACCAATCGAGGATGGACCTGTTGGAAGTGGCCCTGCTCCCTATGTCTGTCTTTCTCCTCCTGGAAGGGGGTGGACCTGAGCGTGCCCTTCTTAAGGCAATTGCATGAGTGCAAGAGAACAAGCAGAAACACTTACAAGGCCTTTCGAGGCGTAGGCTCAGAATTGGAATACTCTGTAGTTTGGGGGTCCCCAAGGCCACCTTCAGCTTCACTACAAAGCTGCTATACTCATGGTTACAATTTACTATAGCAAAAAGATACAGATTAAATCAGCAATGGAGAAAAGGCTCATAGGGCAGGGTCCAGGAGACACCAGGTGCAAGCTGCTAGTTATCCTGTGCCAGTGAAGTTCTACAGCCAGTGGTTATTTCTCTCAGCAACAGTGTGTCACAACATACATGGAATATTGCCAACCAGGGAAGCTCACCCAAACCTTGGTGTCCAGGGTTCGTATTGGGGTTTGGTCACATAGGCATGGCTGACTGCCCTGTGACTAACCTTAGGTTCCAGCCCCTCCAGAGATCAAGCTGATACCGTGTAGCCCAAGGCTCCCACCACAAATCACATTATTAGCCTCACTATCTGGCCTGTCCCAAGTGCCCCAGGTAAACAAAGACACTCTTATTAGGCATGATATTCTGAATGTTTAGAGGTTACCTCCCAGGAACCAGGACTAGCCCACAGACATTCTTTGGAATGTGCAGGGTTTGGACCCCTCAGACTTGCTGAGTTAATCCTTTATTGTATACCATCTCTTCTGTCTCATTCTATTGGCCAAAGCAAATCACTGGGCCGAGCCCAGAGTCCAAGCGGGTGGGCACCACAGCTTCATAGCAAAGGTCATGGATGCAGGGAGAGGTGAAGAACTGGGGCCAGTAATGCAATCCACCATGAGGGCCCTGCCTGGGCTGCGGCCTGGGCCAGCACAGGGGCAGCCATGGTGGCCCGTCATGGTCTCATTGCTCTTAGGACACCACACATGTGTTCACATCTCCGTGCTTCCTGTGTGCTGTTCTCCACTTTCCCAAAACCCCTCATCTACCTGAACAGTTCCAACTCAGGTCGTAAAATTTCTCTCCCTCGTGAAGCCCTCCGACCACCCCCAGAAAAGGCAGAGCCTCCTCCTGCCCTGGTGATGATCAGGCTGGTGAACCACAGTTCTGCCTGTCCCAATGCTGGAGATGGGGAGACGACTCCTTTACCTCTCTTTCTGATTCTCCCTCTGTCCTGTTCTCCTGATCATCCCCAAACTCAAATTCACCCAGGACAATGATTTACCCAGCCCCGCTTCCTTCCGAGATTCCATGGCCCAACCATCTGCTTATAATCCTGACAGACCTGCTCTCTGCCAGGAATGGAAAGTGCAGATCAATTCTTCTGATGGCTGTTTCCCATCCCCGGTTGTCACATTACATACGTGGTACTTTTCCCACATGCTGAAGCTATTTCCACTGCAGCACCTAATTAGTTAGAGCCCTTTACAATCCATGCCCCATTGCCCAGGCTTGTAAAATGCTTTATGAGCAAATATATTGCCTTCTCCTTGGCGCCCGGGCTGTGGAAGTGGGGTTGTAGTCAACATGGTCTGAATCAGAGCAACTCCTGGGTCCATCTCAAAGCAACACCAAGCCACTTGATTATTTTATCTGACCCTGCAGATGTTGACTGCCTCTTCCCAAACATCACCTCCTCCATGAAGCCTGCCTTAATCCCTTAGTGGGAAGTGATTTTTCCCCAGTCTGAAATCTCATGAATGTCTCCTGGTATTATGTCCTTTTCCCTAAGTGCCTCATCTCCTCCCCAATGTTGTAGGTAATCAAAGGCCAGGACACATGTGTCCCCTGCATGGGACCCAAGACCTTGTGCACAGTAGGTTCCCTATAAGTGTTTGCTGAATGACTGTTTGATGATAGCTGGTAGATGGCCCGAAATAGCCTCAGTTTCTAAAAGTTAGGTCTACACTGGAAAGAGAAAGAAGAGGTCAGATGAGCTGTATGTCCAACCCAACCCTGTAGGTGCAGAGCCAAGGAGTGAGTGAGAACAATAGGCCAGCCACCCCACAGGGATCCTGAGGTGGGGACATTAGGATGCCGGGAAGGTGGCCAGTCGGGAAATAGAGAACCAGACTGCAGGGTCCTTGAGGGTGGGAATTTGTTTTCTAGTCACCTTTATATCCTCAGGGCTTAGCAAAATGCTGCCCACTCAGAAATACCGAGAGCAAACAAAGCCGTGAGTGAGGAGTAAGCCCAAGCCAGAAGAGCAGGTATTACAAGGCACTAAGATTTGAGACAGGACTGAAGCGAGCGGTTTCTTAAAAGCAACTTTAGAAGGTTGAAGTAGGGGTAGGAGAGTGGGTACAGAGTGAAGCAGGGAGGTTGTGTTTCTCTTTTGCACCCTCCAGGGTTGGGCTTGTGGTCCTGAAGCAGCGCCCACTCCCCATCACAGGCTCCGCTGGCTCCCACAGCACCCGGGCACCAAATCACCCACTTGGTGCCATGTTTACAGAGCCACCAGCGGCCAGGTGAGGGGGGGAAGAGCCCCCAGTGCTCTAGAGGAGTGCTGCTCAGAATTTAATGTGTGTGTGGATCCCTGCAGATTTTGTTAAAATGCAGATTCTCGTTTGGTAGGTCTGGGGTGGGGCCTGAGAGTCACATTTCTCACAGGGTCCTGGGGGATGCTGGTGCTGCTGGCCCAGGGCCATATCTGAGTAGTGAGGGGCCGTCTAGCAGTGGTTCTCGCTATAATCACCTGCTGGAACTTAAAAATACCGATACCTACTGCCAGTGGTGGGATAACCTGCCATCAGATCAGTGGTTCTCCAAGTTCGGGCCCTGGGCTGGCAGGATCAGCATCACTTGGGAACTTGTGAGAAATGCAGACTCTTGGGCCCCACCCCAGCCATTCCAAATGAGAAACTGCAGGGGTAGGGCCCACCAAACTGGGTTTTAACAAGACCTCCAGGTGCACACTCAACTTTGTGAACCCCTGCATTTTATGCCTCCTGCTATGATGTAATGGGAGGTACAGAACATCACACAAGATAACCTATATGGGGTTCTTGCTGGAACTATTTGACCTGAATCTAATCACAAGGAAAGAGTGATTTTCTCAGACTTGGTAATGTTGGGTGGCTGTGTAGGAGAATGTCCTTTTCCTTATGGGAGACATGCTGAAACTTTGAGGGGTCAGGTGTCAGATGTCTGCAGCCTACTTTTGAACGGTTTGGCTAAAGAGAAGTGTGTGTGTAATAAGAGAGAGAGTGTGGGTGTGGCAAGACGTTAATAATTGGTAAATTTAGGTAAGAGGTTTAAAGTAGTCCTATGAACTCTTCTTTCAAATTTTCTCTGTTTTTGGAATTTTAAAAGATAAATGAAGAAGTATTAACCCTGCCGGGCCATGCCTCTAGTGTTTTCTGATTCAATTGGTTTAGGGTAAAAGCTGAACATATTGTAAAATTTGCCCTGGTGAGTCAAATGTGTAGCCAGTATTAAGAACCTCGATTCTGGGGTAGCTTTTCTTAAATTATAGTTATAAATGCACCTGCAGCAGAACCCTCTGGGCTACTGGTTTAAAATGCAAACCCTGAACCTCATTTATGCATGGGAATCAGGATCTCGAGGGCAGAGCCTCAGGCAAGCACTATAGAGGATTCTGATGCTAATATTTGAGAATGGTTGTTTGAAATCCTTTGTGAGTATTAGGTCACCAATCCAGATTGCTACAGGGCCCAGGAGGTAAACTGAACAAGTGAAGCCGACTGAGTGCCAGGTGATAGGGAATGGTGGAGACTGAAGCAAACAAGAGAATGTATGCCCAGGTTAAAGCTCCAGCTTCCAACTCACGGTGACAACAATGTGTTGTCAGTGTTGCCAGATCTTTCCTCTTTTTTTTTCAAGAGACATTAGAAATCTAGAATTTTTAATCTCCCAATTTTAAAATGTTGGTAACTTACTAAAAAAAATTTAAACACCATGCAAGCTAAATAAACCATGTCTGGAGGTAGTGTTCAGCCTACTGACCACTTGTTTGCAACCTCTGACATGGACTTACCTAGACAATCATGGTACTATGAAGGCCATGGTTCAAGGGTTCTATAGCTCCTCAGAGAAAAATCCCACAGCCTGCATTCTGATCCCGGTGCCATGTCCCTGAACAATGGCCTCCTCTGCAGGAATCTTCCCAAATATCCAGCCCAAATTTTCTCTATTGTTCTTTAATGGTCTGGTGTGTCCACAGTCTCCTTTCAGGGGAATTAGTGGATTGAGAGAGGAATATTTAGCAAAGGTGAAATTCTGGCTGAGAGCCTGGGGGCACAGAGTACCGACTGTCCCTCAGCCAGCAACCCAGAACCCACCAGTGCTCCAGGACATTTTCTTGGACCGCCGTGCCTCTCACTCACTGGAACCATTACAGAACAAACAGCTGGAAAATTGCTCACTGAGCCTGATCTGGGGTTGGGAGAGCAGGAGAACTTGTGTGAACAGCACTTTCTCCAAAGGGTTTTCCCCCTTTCTGGGTGCTTTCTGTGGCTCCCAATCCAGCAGCCATGCCAACTTCCCATAGACCCCAGGATATGAGGCTCTGGTCCCAGCAACTCCACTAGCTTGTTGTGCAAGCTTGGGCAAGTCACAGCCCTCTCTCTGCACCACCAGCTCCTCTCCTGTGGAAGGAGATTGTTGTCACTGGTTTTTCAGCAGCAGAACTCCTTTCTTTAATTCTAATGAAATTTTACAGCAAAACCCAAGTATAAAACAAAAGCAATACAGGGTTCACTTCTTCCAAGGTTGATTGGAACATGTCAGTGCTGGCCAAATCCCTCACGCAGCCATAGGGTTTCAGGGAACAGAGTTTGAAAACTACAGTGTTTGCTTATTTTCAAGCAATTTTTCCAGTTTAGACATTTGCTTATTTTCCTAATTGGAAATGCCATGCATAAGATATTTATGAGCAATTTCCTCTAAGTCTCCCATTGGTCCATATTTTAACTACAACTGTAGGGAAGGCCACTTCTCCAAGGCATTTATTGAAGCCTCCTGGTTACACAGAACTGTGCTAAATGCTATAAAGGAAACAGTCATGGCCTTCAATTCTCAGGCATTAGGAGTGTAAATCCTGAGAGGTCAAGAGGAAAGCGATCTTGGACAGATTCTAATCTCATATTTTATGACCTATTCTAACCCATGACCTCTTTCTAATAAACATAAAAATCTCACAGACTGAGAGTTTTTGATATAAACCCCACCCTCTGCTTCGAGAAAGCTTTTGTCCAGCTTTGTTTTCTGTAGTTTATGTTATGAAAACAACAGGTATTGTTTTTTCATGTTTCAAATAAAAATTATATAATAACAGTGCATTATTGACTTTGTTTTTTCCAAAACACACACATGCCACACCAAAGAATGTGATATACTTCCTCTCCCCTCCAAACCGCCCATTCATTGAGAGTAACTGACCCAATTCATTCTTCCTCATTTATCCTTGAGCCTTGATTTCCCCAACTAAAATGTGAGGACATAATATTGGGAGTGGAGTAGGGGTGGGGGGCGTTGGTGGGGGTATAGATGAAACAAGGTTAGCCTTGAGTTGGTAATTGTTGAAACTGGGTGTTTGATATATGGAGATTCTTTAAACATTCTCTCCACTTTTGTATGTTTTGAAATTTTTCATAATAAAAAAGGTTAAAATGAAGATAATATTACCTACCTGTGGGTTGAAATTGAGCATTTTACCCAGTTGCAAACTTAGAAGCCCTTTGAAGGCATCTTCATTTGCTGCTGCTGCATCTCACCTTGGTTCTACCCCTCCCTGACGACCATTTTGTTATACCGGAATCTCACGCTGCGCCCCCTGAGGACAGATGAGGAATTGCAGCGGTCCAAACCGCAGATTGGAGAAAGCCCCTGGCTCTGGTCCTTACTCCTTTAGCCACCTCTTGCCAGCAGCAGATGGAGCTGGTGCTGGCCACTGAAAGTCCTCTCCAGCCCCGAGTGCAAAGGGTTAACACTCTGTCCCTGGAATGACTAAGTTTCCCTTTGGTCGGTGTTTTCTGTCAGGCTCATACCTTCCTGATGATTTGGTGCAGATCAATGTGACCACGAGTTTGTGGTTTCTGAGCATATGGTAACTGACTCAGAGTACCAAAAATCGAGAACTGGTTACACTTGGCTCCTCCATTCAGGTTGAAATAACTCACCTGTACCCTGAGTGGTGGAGAAAAGGCTTCTGTAACAAGAGGCCTCAGAGGACGGGCAGCGTAGCTTCCGGGGAAAAAACAAAAAATCACAGGTTGCTACCAACTAAAGAATGTGTGGGACTCAAACACAGGGGGCAGGGGGGAGGGCACCAAAAGGACTGACACCCGAATAATCCGTCTGTGACAAAATGGCTTCCAACTAATTAAACACAGAAAAACCTTTTAGAGAAGATAAGCCTATTGGATCGACTCGCAAGATTTTTCCAGCCAGCTTCTGCCTCTTGGAGCTTCAATTAAAAGCTGTTTAGCAGATGGCAATTTCTGAGTCACAAAATTAGACTCTCCGGCAGCCTTGTGTGCTTTTGGTTTCCCAGGGGATCCTGGCCACATATGGCCCTGCAAGAGGTGTGACAGCTCTTTCTTGGCACGTGATCGAGAGCTCTTGCCCACCTTAACACACAGACAACAGGCATTTAAATATAACCATCAAAGGTGATTATGGTTAGTAGGAGGGGCTTTCTAGATCATTCAGGAATTTTGGGGCTCTGGAAGTCATAACGTATCAGGACTGGAAGGGAGCTTGAACATCATCTAGTGCAACCCCTTCTTTTTACAGAGTGGGGAAAATGAGGCTCAGAGAGGATATGTAATCTATATAAAGTCACCCAGCAAGGGAGAAGCAGAGTCAGGACCGGTCTCATTCTTATTTACTATAGAGACAACTTCTCTATTTTCTTTAGGGGCTTAATTCATTGCCTGATCCTTTCCTTATACTCATGGAGCTCCTAAGGGTTATTTTACCAATGATCTGATAAATTGGTCAGGGGAGGGGCTTGAAAGGGTCACTTGGTCCACCTGCTGCTTCATTGCAGGACCAAACCAGGAGCCCCTGAAGTGGAACTTCATTGCTCTTTTCTTCAAAGCTTTCTACTAGTGTTGAAGTCACAGCTTCTCTTGAGTGCTGTCAGAGAGAAGCAGAGCTGGACACTAGTTAAAGGCAGCAAGATGAATGTTATTCAGTACTACTGCAGCAGGGGAGAGACCTCAGCTCAACTCCCCTGAAACAAAAGGCAGGAGGCTTTTTAAATGCTGGGGTGTGCTAAAAGGAAAGTACTGAAGGACATCAGGGGCAGGGTGATTGAGGTGATTAGGCCACCTGTGTTTGCTTATGGACATTAGGCTCCCACCCTCCCACAGAGACTGGGAGACAGGGGCCCTATCTTTCTTGACGATTATATTTCAAAGTGATGGCTCCCAGGTCCTTGAGAAAAACATTCTTGGCTTGTAGAAGATACATCACAAAAGGACAGAGAAATAATTTACAATGGCAAGTTTTTAAAAATAAATGCTTCTAAGAAAAGGGAGGTCAGGTTTTGGAAAAAACAGTAAATTCTTTTGATATCATTAAGCTTTCTCGGGCAGGAATTTAAGTAGACTGGGGCTGTGATCCTAGGGATGCAGCCTAGAGCTCTTAGACACTCTGCTAGTGTTGTTCAAGTCTCTTATTGTGGAGGGTGGACAAAATCATTTGTGCCTACAGTCTGCAGTTCTCATAGGCCAAGACTGAGGCCTAGTTGAGAAGAGCGCTCGGAGGAGCCCGACCCAAGTTTGGTCAAAGATAGAGTCTTTCTCAATGCTGATGAGACTTCCACTGCCCTAATAGCCAGGAAGTTGACTCAAATATTTCCCCACGTCTCACTATCGTTTAAAGCTGTTTCTTCCTGTTCTTTACTGTGACTGGAAGTTGGTTCATGTTCTACTTGCAATAGCTCTTCATATATTTATAATCAACCTTCCCCAAACTAGATTGTAGGTTGTTTGAAGGCAGGGCCCATGTATTACATTTTAAAAATATCTTCCATTGTACCTTGTAAGTAGCTGACTTGATAATCATTCACTGACCAAAATCCCAGATTATATTCCATTTTCAATGGTGCTAACCGACATTCTAGGGCCCATATCCTATTTCTATAATCATCTCTGTGATTTTTTTTTTCTGAACCCTCTTCTAACATGGGAGGCCAAAATAAGGCTCATCCATTCACCTCTGTACATTTCACGAACACATTCTCTTTCAAAAGAGTCCCCAAGAGTTCAATTCATCAAACTTTCACTGAGCACAAGCTATGGGCCAGACAAACACTGTCCTGGGTGCTGGGGAGGAAGAGATCAATAGGTCAGGGTTTCTGCTCTCAAGTAGGCTAGTGGGGGAGTCTGACAAGTAAATCAATGATTCCAAAACTTGGTGAGAAGCTCAGTGATAGAGGTGTGTGCATGAAAGAGGCTCCCTAAGTCAACCTGGGTGGGAAATGGTCAGGGAAATCTCCCCAGAAGAGACAATATCTGCTTGGGTTCCCTCGAAGCAGAGCCTGAGAGGGGAAATCTTGCATCAGGGATTTATTGAGGGAGATCAGAAGAAACTTGTAAAGAAATGAGGGAAGTCAGATAGAGCAGGGGCAGAAGCTAGGCAAAGATGTGCTTTCAGCTGAAGTCTAGCCTCAGTTTGATCCCAAGGGGATATCTGGAGGGAGTATGAATTGCACCAAATTTGTCCCTTTTTGAGTCAAAAAGGCCAGATTTTTGTACTTCTTATCATTTTGTCATTGGCTACACGTTGCTCCAGGTAGATGGTGACTAAACTCCTACATACTTCTGGGAAAGGAGGCTCCTGTTGGCAGATGGAGAGTCTCTGGAGAAGGATGGAGCTTTGAGCTATTAGAAGCCAACACTCACAGTAGCTGGGGGTTGGGTGTACCTGCCCAGCTAACAGGGATCTGGGTGGGGTGCCACCAGCCTCTACTACAACACCTGAACTGACTCTTGAAAGAGGAGAGTAGTCAAAGTTAATTATAAGGGATATAAGGGAGGGGGAGTGGTAGGGCATTTCAGGGTGAAGTTACAGAGGGAAGAGAGAACACGATGCCTTTGGAAAGGACAGTGGTTTTGTATATGTCTTAGTCAGCTCAGGCTGCTACAACAAAATACCATAAACTTGGTGGCTTATAAACAGCAGAAATTTATTTCTCAGTTCTCGGGGATGGAAGTCCGAGATCAGGGTGCCTGCATGGTCGGGTTCTGGTGAGAACTTCTTCTGGGTGGCAGACTGCTGTTTCCTTGTTGTGTCCTTGCATGGCGGAAAGAGGGAAAAAGAGCAATCTGGGGTCTGGGGTCCCTTTTATAAGGACACTAATCCTAATCACGTCCCAAAGGCCCCACCTCCTAATATCATCCCTTTGGGGCTTAGGATTTCAATATATATGGAGGGGGGTAGGACACAAACATTCAGTCCCTTGCACTATAGATGGGATAGTAGAATGCTGGATTTAAAAAGAAGGGAGAGTGTGCATGGCAGCAGTTCAGATCAGTGGGCGAGGACCCCTTCCCTATCTTGGGTAATTGATGTCCACCCATCTTCCACCTCAAAGGAGACTGAAGATAAGTCACTGGAGAAATTAAACCACAGGATGGAAGAGGGCTCTGCCCTGGATATACAGAAGGATGACCAGTGAAGTTATGTGACATTTGAGTGGCTCCAAGTTACAAGGCTATGTGAGTTTCTCCCCCAGGAGTAGGAGACATTGATCAAATCTTCACAGTCCCAGGTCTCTGAAGAGGCATTTGATTCGTTCACCCACAGTCCGACACCGGAGAAGCCCAAATACAGTCGTTCATTACTTGCAATTGTTTGCACAGCCTGTCACTCTCACTGAGACCACTAGCTGGTCCTGGCCCTGAAGCTACCTTCTTCTAGCCAGACTGGTTGCTCAGGACCTTGAGTTCTGCCTGGCGTCCAGAAATTGATAAATTGATGTTTTGTTCTGTTTTTCTCTTTTCTTGAGAAGTTATTTCCTTTTGAAAAGATGGGCACCGTTGTAACTTCTCCCCCCTCTGGGACCTCAGTCTTTCACATGTTCTCAAAAATAACAGCTAAGTGTTTTGCAATAACACTTGTCAATTCCTTAAGTCTCCCACTTTGCTGGTTTGAATATATTCATTTTCAAACAATTTTCCTCTATGGAGTTTAATTTGACACATACCTTTCCACCTATGGGAGATGATACTTGGTATGTGATTATAGTTAAATCTTTTATAAATGCATTAATGAAGTTGCATGAACCAAGAATCTACTCTGAACCTAACTCTTAAAGGTGTCAAAAGATTATCAAGGCTTTTGTTGAGACAGTGTGTGTGTTAGTGTGCACCCACATGTGATTGGATAGTTGATAAACGCAAAATTACAAAACAGCATCCAAGCTCCACAGATGTCTTGTATAAGCAGCATATCCTTCCTCATTTTTCTAATAACCAAAATAATTTTTTTGTATCCTCAGGAACTGTTCTGATTTTCATTTTCACTTTGGTGGTATTCCCATGTACTTTTCAGTCTGTTATATTCATTCATTCATTCATTCATTCATTCCATAAATAAATCTCAGAGTGCCTGTTGAGTAGCAGCCACAGTCAGGTGCTGGGAATACAACAATGGACGAGGCACTCGGGTCCTGGCTCTCACAGAGTTTACAATTGAGGAAGAGAAACAGACATTCATCAAATCATTCAAAAAATATTTATATAATCACAATTAGGACAGTTTTAAGAAATAAAAATACAGTGGTGTTCTGATTATCTATTGCTGCATAACTAACCATCCCAAAGCTTAGTCTTAAAACAATGACAACAGACAGCATAATGTTGATGAGCACTCCACAGGGATAGCTCATCCCTGCTCTAGTTGGCATCAGCTGGGGTGGCTCAAAAGCTGGGCACTGGAATCATTTGAAGGAAAACTCACTCATCTGTCTGGCAGCTCATGGTGGCTATCTGCTGGGACCTCAGCTGGAGCTATCAGGCAGAACGCACACATGTGGCCTCTCCATGTGGCCTGGGCTTCCCTCCAATATGGCGCCTGGGTTCCCAGGGTGCCTGTGCTGAGAGAGAGCAGAGTAGAAGCCATCATCAATGCAGTCACAAAGTCCTGCACAATTTCCAAGGTAGGAGGGGAAATAGTCCCCACCTCTTGATAAGGGAGAGACAAGGTTTTGGAACAGCACGTAGGATCAGAAATATGGCTGTGATGATTTTTGGAAAATGTAATCTCTCATAAGTGGCTATGAGAGAGCTAAGACCTCAATAGAAAGATCCGAGAAGGGGGTTTTCAGCTGGGACCTGGAGGATGGGGGAAGAAGTGGTGGGGAGAAGAGCATTCTAGACAGCGGTTCCTGGCTCAGAAGGAGCTCAGCTATAGGGGGAATGGAATAAAAGAAGGCCAGTGCAGCTGTAGCACAGTGATCGAAGGCTCATAATAAATAACTGGCAACGATGTAAAAGTCCTCAGTGGGGGCCCTCATAGTGCTTAACCAACATGCAGTTAACACCTGGGTTATCTGTTGCTTTATAACAAACCATCTTAAACTTATTGGCATAAAAGACCAACATCATTTATTATTATTTTCTTTCATGGTTCTGATGGTTGCCTGGGCTTGGCTGGGCAGTTCTTACTAAGGGTGTCCCATGTGGCTGTATTCAGATGATAGCTGGGGCTGGAGCTGTCTCAAAGCCTTCGTCACCCACGTGCTTGGTGCCCGGACTGGGAAGACTCTAATAGCTGGGACTGGCACAGCTGGGGTTCCTCACGCATCTCGTATTCTCTCGCCCTTCTCTCTGGTTTCTCCACGTGGTCCCTCCAGCATAGCAGCTCCTGGGTAGCTGGTTCTTAGAGTGGCTGACAGCTCCCAGAGCAAGTATCCAGAGACAAACCAGAAGGTGCATGGCCTTGTCTAGCCTAGACTTGGAAGTCAGGCAGTATCTCTGCTGTTACACACTGTTTATCCAGGCAGTCACAAAAATCTACCAATTTTCAAGGGGAAGGGACATAGATTTGTTGAGGGTAAGAATGTCAAAAAATCTGCAGACATGTTTTAAAACCACCACACCTAGGGTGACCATATAACTCACCGTCCAAAGAAAGACACTTTTGAGAGTGAAAGTGGGTGCTTCTCAGGCATGAACTGGGACTGTCCTTGGTAAACCAAGACATATGGTCACCTCTACTACAATATCCACCAAGTTCTCTTAAATTCCTTTGCCTTTCTGACAATCATTATGTCATTTTTTTTTTTTTAAAGATTTTATTTATTTTATTTTTTCCCCCCAAAGCCCCAGTAGATAGTTGTATGTCATAGCTGCACATCCTTCCAGTTGCTGTATGTGGGACTCGGCCTCAGGATGGACGGAGAAGTGGTGCCTCGATGCGCACCCGGGATCCGAACCCGGGCCACCAGCATCGCAGCACGCGCACTTAACCACCAAGCCACAGGGCCGGCCCTATTGTGTCATTTTTTAAACATACTCTTTATTCATTGAAATTTGTGTTTTAAAATTTATTTTCTGTTTCTTGATAATTTCTTGCTTTTAGATCATGAATATTATCTTGGGGTTGCTTTTTCATAAGAAATCTAGAACTTGATAACTTCGAATCTTGTCCCACAATATCTTTCATGCAAACGGGGACAGCTTCTGGCACTGTGGATGTAAGTGCTTAGGATGCCTTCTCTCTCAGATGAGAGAAACCCAAGCAATGGAAGAATCTGCTTCAAGAAATGCTTTTCAAAAAACCTCATTTTTTGGCTAAGTGGTAAAAAAACACAGTGATGACTCATCGGTTGAAATCAAACCCTTCAACCCAAAAAAGTGTTTTTATAAGAAGTGGGTGTTTTTTTCTTTCTCCAAAGGCAGACTGCATAATATTTGGTGCTTCTCTTTTCCGAGTAATATATTCCATCTCAGTGGAAAGTGACAGTGTCAGACTTGAGCCAATAACGTTTTATTTTCAGAGCTGTGTGTGATACCCCCTTACCCAGGGATCTGCTTTTGCCTTCATCCCTAAGAGGAGTTCAGCCATGGACCATTCCACACCAACACAATCCCCTTTTTCTTCCCTTCCCCTCAGCCAGCTATTAACCTGTTTTTCTGAAGACCCTGGAGCAGAATGAATGCCCAGAAACAGCATTTGGAAACAGCTCCCAGGTGTAAATAAGCATGGCAAGTTTATTGTCCTTCAAGTCTAACCACAGTCACCTCTCTCTCCTAATCCCAGTTCTCCATTCAGGAGCCTTTATTCCTTTCACAGATCTCCACCAGAAAACATTTTCTTCCTGTTGTTTCTTTCCTAAGACTCTACAACTCTGTGTCATCACTGAAAGAAAGTGGTGTGATTCATTTCTGATCTATGAACGCAAACATCCCATTCTGTTCCATTTGTCTTCTTGGACGCTTCCACAAATATCTCCTTGCTGGAAAACAAAAAATGCAAAACTTGTATCCATTTCTGTTCCAGACTGAAATACACAGGAAAATTTTACGAGTCCTGAGCTATCGCCTGAGCTTCACAAATTAAGAGGGTATCTAAGAGACACACCACAAGACAATTTAAACTGGGAAAACTGAGGGGAAAGAGTAAAAAGAACCATCACCGGGAGCAGCAGCATCCAACAGCTGCTCAGAACACAAGCGGGACTGGGCTCAGGTTTGCCCAACTGTCCCTGTTTGCCACGGACTGAGGGGGGTCCTGGGAGGTGGGACTTTTCAGTTTTCCAATCTAGAAAGTCCCAGAAACGGGATGAGTTCGTCACCCTAACTGGAGTTCTCGTCCTTACTCAGAAGCTGCCCCCACTGTTCTGCTGCAAAGAACCAGGTTCCGCTCTGAACAGGAGCAGGAGGCCATGATGATCCCAGGCCAGGGCACGGAGGGGAAAGAACAAAGCCAGAGCGACGGCCAGTCATTCAGGCTTCTAGGTTCGGGTACTGAGGGATGTTTGGAATAAGAAAGCGGTAGTGGTGAAGGGGCACAATACTGCTAATGGCTCAACAGTACCCAGGCAGAACTCCACTCTAGGAGGAAGGGATCGCTTAACTTCGTCACACGAACAGTTCCATCGGAGTTCTCAAGGTCCCTTCCAGGCAGCCTTCCAAAAGAGCCCTCAGGAGTTAGGGGTGGTCTGGGCCTCTAGCCAAATCCCAGGGCTCCACCCCTGCTTCTCTCACAGGCTCCGGGCCCTCCGTCTCCATCCAGCCCCAGTGGTCGGGCATTACTCATCCAAGCTTCCTTTTTGCCCTCACTGGCCCTCCGTACCCCTCACTACTTCAAACCAAGAGAACAATCTCGTCGTGCTACCCTGCCCTGATGTAACGGGAGGAGGTGGATAATACCACCCTGGAGTCTCCTCTCCAGGTCTCTTCTCTCTTGAAGAAAGGTAATATCCAAAAGTTGAAATAAAGCAAAAAAGGTGCATGCCCTTCATTGTCAAGCCTGCCCCAGGGTTATTTGACTTTCCAGTAGACTGTAACTTTGTTTGACTTACTATTTACTCTTTTTTTTTTTTTTTTTTTAAAGATTTTATTTATTCATTTTTTTCCCCCTCAAAGCCCCAGTAGATAGTTGTATGTCATAGGTTCACATCCTTCTAGTTGCTGTACGTGGGACTCGGCCTCGCATTGGACGGAGAAGTGGTGCCTTGGGGCGTGCCCGGGATCCGAACCCGGGCCGCCAGCATCAGAGCGCGCACACTTAACCGCTAAGCCACGGAGCCGGCCCTGACTTACTATTTACTCTTAATTCAATATTTTACAACTCTCTAAGATGAGCTATTAATTTGTTGAAAAACCATTAAGATACAAATGATTTTTATCCAATAGAGGTACAAATGATTTTTTTCCTGCAGAGACAAAAATGACTTCTGTTTGATAGAGAAGATGACACAAAAGGTTATAGTTTTATTGCCTTGAAGAAAAATAACCAATTTTGTACCTAATGTAGCAATCTTGTTCCACATTTTTTTCTTTTACTAACCATATATATATCAGTTCCTCTTATACACCTGGTTCTCTCATTAATGAGTTAAAATAAAACTTCGGCATGTACTCATTATGTCTTTGTATGAGGATTATGCTTTTTTAACATTTTAAAAATTATACTTTGGGGCCAGCCCGGTGGCGCAAGTGGTTAAGTGCGCACATTCCGCTGCGGCGGCCCGGGGTTCGCCGGTTCGGATCCCGGGTGCGCACCGAGGCACTGCTTGTTAAGCCATGCTGTGGCGGCGTCCCATATAAAATAGAGGAAGATGGGCATGGATGTTAGCCCAGGGCCAGTCTTCCTCAGCAAAAAAGAGGAGGATTGGCATTGGAGGTTAGCTCAGGGCTGGTCCTCCTCACAAAAAAAAAAAAAAAAAAAATTATACTTTGGGCAGTTGCCCCTACCGCACCTCTATTTTTGGTTATCTTTGGACCCACAAAAATGCAGTTCTGAGTCATGAGTTCTCTTCATCTTTCTGTCCTTCAAACACTGATGACACCCTGGGCCTCCCTCAGGGCTGTTGTGAGTGGCATTTTTGGGTAAAAATTCTTTTAAAAGGAATTACTCAATTGCAGAATTACAAATAATAGCAAAATCTGAACAGTAATATGTCCAGCAATAGAAAATAGAAAATTATGAAACATCAACATTAAATATTATGCAGCTATTAAGTGTAACCCTTGTCAAGACCATTGCAGCAACATGGAAAATGCTCAAGCGAACATGTAAAAAGACAGTATATAAAATATGAACTGGAAGATAGAACAAACGTGAAAATATCTGTGAGGAGGGGCTATTAGGAAGCTTCTTGTTTTTTTTCCAAATTTTATTTAACATGGTTTTTGTCCTTTCAAGGAAAGAAAAATGTAAAAAAGAGAATTTAAAACCCAAGCAAGCAGAACATTAGTATTATGTGATATTATTGATATGACATGGATAGTTACCACTAACATGGCCATAAAACTATGGTTAGGAGGTTTCATTGAGTAACTCTCCTGAAATCTTCCCAACTTACCCATTCTGTCAGGCCTTCACCTCCAAATGCTTAGGAGCTTCAAGGTCACTTTCAACTCTATCATGCTCTATGACCAGGGCAAGGAAGGCAAAGCTCGGGGACATTAGATGGAGCTTGGTGAGTAGGACTTTGGGGGCTGAGTTTCCAAAGATTTATGAGGACACGTGGGACCTCGGCTCTCAGACTCATGGACAGGGATATTAGCAGCTCTGCCCACAGACCGCTGGCAGGCTCTCAGGTCCCTTTGAGGGGCTGTCAAGTTCTGGGCACCCACCCCTGCTCTCATGGCACTGTCCCTGGTGCCGAAAACTCTACCCAACTCACCCAAATCCACCCTTGGGCCAGAATGGCTGAATATACACCCTCTAGACCCCAAACTGGGACCCAGAACCCATATCCCTTTGCCTGCCCCACCTTCCCGCCACTTGGAGCATCCCCCCGTCCACAGAGAGCCCTTCCTGACATGGATGTGGCGCTTAGCTGTCTTTCGGAGGACGGTCTTTTCTTCCCTGCCCTCTTGGAGGAAACCACAAAAACAAAGCAGGAACCAGCTTTGGTCCAAGGGGAATGTTTTCACCCTGTTCGCGCTTCGTGAAGCTCTTTGGCCTGGAACACAGGCAACAAAGCATTTATGGGGCTCTCCAGAGGTACCCACACAGTAGTCCAACTTCCTGCCAGCTCCAACCTCACTTGGAGGTACCTTTGGTCCTCTGGCAGCTGATGTTTTTAAGCTGGCTCATCTTCTAAGTGTGTGTATTTACAAATAGAGTTCACTGATGTTCCTTAAAAAACTCCCTCCTTCTGAGTCCCCAACTCAGTCTCTGCTCACTGAGTCAGAGTCAAATTTCGTTTGATATGTTGGTGCATTCTTAGCTATTTTTCGAGCACAGATCCCAAGCGTAAGCTCCTGATGCACAGGGACATATTGTACATTTCTTTATAGCCCAGCAGCTAACACGATGCCCTACACAGAATAAATATTGTTTAGAAAACTGGAAACAACCCAAATGTTCATCAATAGGAGAACAGACAAACTATGGTTTATTTGTACAACAGAACACTACTCTGCAATAGAAAGGAATGAACCACTGGCGCATGCAACAACAGAGATGAATCTCAAAAATACTATACTGAGCAAAAGAAGCCAGATACAAAAAAGTGTATACTGTATGATTCCATTTACGTTAAGCTCTAGAACTAGCAATCCTAATCCATGTGATAGAGGTCTGTTATGGACTGAATGTTTGTGTTTCCCCAAAATTTCTGTGTTGAAGCCCTAACCCCATTGTGGCTATATTTGGAGATGGGGCCTCTAAGGAAGCAATTAAGGTTAAATGAGGTCGTAGGGAGGGGCCTTGATCCTATAAGATTACTGTCCTTATAAGAAGAGACACTGGAGGGCTCACTCTCTTTGCACATACAAAGGAGGTCATGTGAGGACACAGTGAGAAGGTGGCCATCTACAAACCAGGAAGAGGGTTTCATCAGGAACGGAATTGGCTGGAACCTTGATCTTGGACTTGAGCCTCCAGAACCATGAAAAAATAAATTTCTGTTGTTAAAGCCACTTAGTCTATGGTATTTTATTATGGCAGCCTAAGCTAAGACAAGATCAGAATAGTGGTTACATCTTGGGAAAATGGCATTGACTGGAAAAGGACACAAGGGAACTTTCTAGGATGAAGGACATGTCCTACATCTTGGTAGTGTGGTGGTCACATGGGGCTTTACATACGTGTATACAAAAAAGTATTGAGCTGTACACTTAGGATGTATGCATTTTACTGTAGTATGTAAATTATAACTCAATAAAGAAAAAATAAATGGAAAAAATGTCTGTTGATAAGAATGATTATCTCTTCACTGTGACTCATGTCCTTCTGCTGATCAACTTGGGATGAGGGTTTATCGAGCACCCACTGTGGACAGATTCTTGCACTAACCACAGGAATAGCAAGAGAAGGGGGAAAAGAGCAACCCTGGTCCCTAGTTCTCAGGGAGCCTTTTCAAGCTCCAAAAGCAATATGTCGAAGTCCTCAAGTCACAGCTATTAAGCCAAGTTGTGCGAACAGCTCATTAGGAGACTTTTTGACACTTGGGAAGCAACATTAACTCTTCATGCTTCCACTGAGGCAGCTGTTGCCTGGTCCCTTGGAGAACCAGCCAGACTTCAAATCTTCTCAGCTACTGGCAAATACCACCAGGAAAAACAAAGAGAAATGGGAAAGCCGGTGCAGAAACTCGTAATGAGATATTCAACTGTACGATTCTGACCTTAAAGACTCCCTATACTCAAGCAAAAGAAGCTGAAAAACTATTTACGCCCACGTTTCAGCAGTTGGCTTTTCTGTAGTGTGCAGTATTAATGGAGTTGTTAGCACCTTGGGACAAAAATGAGAAATTCTTCTCCAGGTGGTTTCCACTCCTTTCTTACCAGCACTTTGGCAATGCTAATGAGACGCAGTCAGACACCACTGCAGAAACATCATAAACTAGGAGCAAGATCTACACGTGCCCTCCCGGGGAGAGATATGCCATTTCCTTTGGTGATACCAGGCTCTTTGCAATTAAAAAAACAAAAGTTGTTTTCATAAAATCACTGACATTCTAGAAAACATAAATATGTGGCATGTGTGCCACCTATCTTCCCTCCTGTGTCCTTAGCAGACATTGTTAATTGATCACAGCACCGTTAATTACTGAGCCCAGTTCCAGAATCAGTGAGGTGCTGGAACCAGCTGGTACTAGCTCATGAGAGCCAATTGTTAAATTTCAATGTCAAATTCCTGTTAAATTTCAGGATTCTTGCTAGCTGGTTCTTAAACATACTCATTATTAAAAATTAAATTTATAAATTTATACTTAAATGAATTATATTAAAAGAAAAGGTAATGGATACTCACAATTCATCACTTCTTAGTTATTTTACTACATTTTACTATTATCTGTGTGCCTGGGGTTATTTACATATATGGTATCTGGAAATACTATATAATGGTGTGCTACCGTACATCTCTTCCCAACTCTTTATTGAGAGCTATCGTATTAGTAGCTTGAAAAAGACCACAATGATCTTATTTACCTCACAAAAATCAGCCAATCCTACAAGTCAGGGCATCCTTCCCACTTCCCTGGTGAGAGCCAGTTGTTAAACATCTGCTGGCACCCCATCCTCACATGTCAATATCAGATGTGATCAACATCAGATGACAAGAGACCCCAGAGGGGGCAGTCCATGCCAACCAAATTCCTGCAGCCTGTGATGGGGGAAGGAGTGTTGGTCACTGTGCCTTTCCTTTGGTGTGGAAAGATGCAACTCTGAGCACTCATGGAGGAGATCAAAGCAAAGAGATGGAGAGAGCCCCTAGATCCAGCCATATCTGAAGCCGGTACTGCTACACTTTTTACTAACGTGAGACTTGTTTAGGGGCGTTGTTTTCTGACTCTCACAAAGACACCATATGAACTAGCAGATTGGCCCTGGAGGGGACGGGTAATTGTTTGCCCTGGAGTCTTCCACGAGGGTGCCTGAAGGAGTCAGTCAGGTACCAAAGGCCAAAGTCAGCCAAAATCAGAAGCAAACATGGGGTGGAGGGGCTGGGTAGAAGTTGGGCAATCGGGAGGCTGTGAGACCTGAGAGGGGTGCCAGCAGGTGCGTGAGGCTCCAGAGCTGACCTAGGGGTTCTTCCTAGGCAGCCTGGCCTGGCTGCAAGGGGTGGCAGAGGCTAAAAGATGGGCAGAGAGCAGGCCCGGGCTCAAAGAACTTCCTCAGAGGAATTGTAATGGAGGTACTTTTCTCTTAATTTCAGGCAGTGAAACGCGTGAAGGGGAAAAGTCCCTACAATCGGGGCCAAACTGGGGAACTGTAGGCTGAGCGCAGTGGCCTGAAGTTCTGCCTCCAGGGTCAGCACCTCCGAGCTGTTCCTACCTCTCCCCACTTCTTCCCTTGTTTTCTCTTTATTTATTTTGACTTAAAATTCCACCTCTGCTCTAAAATGCTGAAGCCTAATCTTCGCCATTCATCAGAATCACCCAGAAACTTCTCCTCAAATGCAGATTTGGAGGCTGTGCCCCTTGGAAATTTGACTGAGAGGTTCTGGAATGAGGCCCAGGAATTGGCCAGGCTTGTGCGTCCCTTAGGTAACCCCATGTTGTTGTTGGTTTTTTCCACAATGGCACCCCTGGCAAAGGCAGCAGAAGCCAATTTGTTGGGATTGCCTTTGGGATGGGTGACAGGCAGGACTGGCTACACAATTTGCAGGGCCCAATGTAAAACAAAAATGTGGGGACCCTTTTTCAAAATGTATTAAGGATTTCAAGATGGTGACAGCTGAACATTAAGCCAAACATGCGCCCTTCTGAACGTGGGGCCCTGTGTGAACGCTCATGAACCCAGCCGTGGTAGCAGGTCACCATTTGCCTGTGGGGATCCTGTTATCGGAGTATCTGTAACCCAGGGGCTGCCCATCTGATTTTCAAGGACAAAGTTTCCAGGCAAAAGGCAGTGAGTCTTGTAGGCCTGTGTCCTGACTTTGGCGGAGAGCCATGGTCCTAGAGGGTCCCAGAAAACGTATCTTCAGGGTTTGGGGAATTTCCACTTCCTCCCAGGCCCCAGAGGCTCCACAGCCCCTGCTGAGCCCCTTCTGGAATCTGGAACAGACACAGAAATATCTGTGAATAGGAACAGAGTGGAAGGAGAGGACCCCACGTTTGGCAGCCCAGCTAGAAAGGAGGCCACAGCTGACCAGATAAACATCGAGAGGGCCACAACCTTCTCTGCCTCAGAACCAATCTTGAGCATCTTAGGTCTGACTCTTTCTGTATGATCCTGTCACCCCTTCCGTGCTATGACCCCGTCTTGAGAAGAAGCCAAACCAACAGGGTGACCAACTCATCCCAGTTTGTCTGGAACTTTCCCAGTTTTAGCAATGAAAGTCCCATGACCTGGTTAGCCTGGGTGAATCAGGATGGTTGAACACTCTACATAAACCAAAGTCATAGCAAATGTCCACAGGAGACCCCATTCTGAAAGGGCTCAACTCATTCCTGTGGGCAGGTGTCCTCCAAGACTAACAGGCTAGGTTCCAACAATCCGATGCAACAGGTCAACTCCTTTCCTGTCTCTAGGTACATTTCTCCTCAGTGTTCACCAGGATCTTCCATCACTCACAATCAGATATAGCAAGGGCATCTTACTAACCATGGATGTGGCCAGTGATCAGTAACAGCTGCTTTTGGTTTTTCTACCTGAAACAACCCCATCCGTGCTCTGGGCAGTGATCCCCATCTTTGGCTCTATGTTAGAATTCCCTGGGGCGCTGAGCTTCAGTGTTGTTCAAAGCTCTCAGGTCATTCTGATGCACAGCCAGGGTTAAGACTGACTGCTCCAGGACCTAGAACACTGGGCACTTGATTGCCCCTTTATCCAAAACAGTTTTTTGAGGAAAATCTTGGCTCTGCCCAGAGTCTCCTTCAGTCCATCTCCCCGCAGGTATGGAGTGGGCCTCCACTCAGGCATAAGTCCTGGATTAAGCAATTTTTTAAACCAAAAACAGTATCAGCCTTATATTACATTTTCTTGATTGTCAAAGCATTTGGCACTGCCTTTACCGACCAACATAGACATTTTATCTCCAGACACTTGCCATTTAAAGACCAAAACTCTGAACTCCAGGGTTCATGGACAATGACCAGGAGGATCTATTGATTGTCCAGTTGGATGTTCTTATTCTATGGATCCTGTGAATCTGATGACTAATCACGTTCCCTTCTTCACGTTGGCTGCTAGAAGCTTAGCGTGGCTCACTTCTAGCAGTTGCATAAACTTGATGATACACACTTCATGTATTAACTTTACTTCTGGTTTCATCTTTCTCCCTAAACTTACTTTCCCTTTGACCCAGTGTCCTTAGCTATTTATTCTGTCCTATTTAATTGAATGTACACACAAGCTGCCACAAATCTTTTCAGAAGAAAAGCTTAATATATAAACAAATGAAATGCAAATGGTAATTGCTATTATCATGAAGAGGAAGAGCACAAAAAATATTGGACAGACTCTACAAAGCAGATCACACTGATTCTCATGATGCAGGGCTGCCAATCTTTGATGCAAAGCTACTTTTTCAAAATGCATGCTTTTCCCCCTGACTCGTGCAAAAAAAGTACTAACGCCCAAATATGTACCCAACGCAGGGAGTGCCCTTCAGCCTTCTCTCTGAAACTGTCTTCTGGCCTCTCCACACAGTCCCAGCTAAGGAGCAGACAACTGCCTCCAGCAACGTACTTATCCTCCCCAATCAAGAACACAATTATCTTGATTGGTTTATAAGCTACACTCTGCACTCTATGAGTCATTTCACTGCTAAATTGGAGCATTACCACAGTCAGTTCTAATTAATTTACTTGATTTATGTATAAAGTTGATGAGGGGGCCTTTTGAAATCAATATGCAAATATAATTTAAAATATAAATCAATATTTTGAGCCAAGAGCATGGGCATTTTTAATGAGAATGCAGGGTAGTCTTAAACACCTGAAGTTATGGCTCTTTGTGGCTGATGACTTGGTTCTCCCTGGGGTTATATTTGCAGATGCCAGAAATTTGGTTATTCCAAGAACTCTCTTATTCAGAAAGTAGGGAGGGTGTGTAGGACGTTCAAGATTTCTTCACTTTCCTCTAGCGGGATAGCTGTCCAGAGGTTCTGTATAAATGGCCCAGACAAAAATCTCCATTTTATAATGTATGTCCAGTTTCCATCATAGAATCTTAGTGCTAAAAAATCTCTGGGGAACATCTGATCTAGCCCTTTATTTCTGTGAATAAATAGGGATTGTCCAAAATTACACAGAGAATGAGCTTGGACTGGGATCCAATATCACACCTATGACCAACCCAGAATCAGGCGCATGAACTTCAATTTTAGTCTCTAGGCCTCTAATACAACTTTTCTAAGATTTCCTCCAAACTCTACCTCCATCTTACTCAATTCAAGGTGCACTCAGACGACATCCTTCTCCCGAGCATTGCAGAATTGCCCGGGGGATCTATGCCCCAAACCATCTGGATACACTGCCTCTGAACATGAGGTTCCTACAGGCAACGAGAGTTCTCTGTATGGGAACCCAGCCCTGCCTGCTCTCTAAAGTCAGGGAAGGCCTACATTTCTGCCTGCCCCACTCTTGCTTATTAGCAAACCACTTTTGTCAAGAGTCATCACCAGCCTGTACACTCTCTCTTAGGGATCATCTCACGTTTTCAAGGAGATTACACAAGGTTTCCAAAAGCCTCCTTTACAGACAGTCCCACTCTTGGAAAGTGGGACACAGTGCAAAGAACGTCCAAAGAGTAAAGCCCAGCCCCCTCATCTTGGGGACTATTGAACCCAATGTCTTCCTACACCTGAATGTCCTACAGCACCCTGCCCCTCCCCTTTCAGTGCTTAGGGAGAATTGGGTGCTGAATTGACAGCATCTGGATCATATCAGATCTTTAAATGTCAGGCTAAATGTATTTTCTAGTCTTTTCCTTAGGGCTAAGACTGCACTGCTCATAAATTCATCTCCTCCCTTTCCACTTGGATTTTACACTGTAAACGTTCACAGATTAGCTGTTTCCAATGCCTTCTCATCTCAAATGGCAGATAGAAGTGGAAGAGCTCAGGCTCAGCCAAGTTGCCAAGAAGTCATGAGCTGTAGGCATGTGACCCATTGTTTGGGTGTTCAAGATTATAGTAACGCTGGCTGGAGTTTATTTCACACATCTACCCTGATGTCTCCGGCTCTGATCCAGCCTACAGAGGGAGGCAGAAGCCTTTTAAAATGATGATAAACAATGAGGTCACAGCCCAGAACAGCCAAGCTCTCCTTGACCCAGCCAAGAAAAAAACAGTCTTAGTGGCTACAGAAGCCCTATGGGTCACTATGAGCATGGCTGGTAGGACCAACCAGGCTGGGACTCACAGACTGGGGGAGCCACTTAAGGTAATGGCTTAGAATTGAAGAATCTCAACAACAGTCCCGGATTGTCCTCTATCCTAGGTTCTAATCTCTAGCACTTAATGCAGTGCCCGGCACATAGTAGATGGTCTATAACCCTCAGATAACCTTCCCTATTAGGGTCTAAGTTCCAACACCTAAAGCAGTGCCTAGCACGTCGCGGTGGTCAATCACCCCAGCTGTCTCCCCCACTGGGCTGTGATTCCAGAACCCAACATAGCACCTGGCATATAATAGGTAGTTCAATTAATGTTGGTTGGATGGTTGCATTCATAAATGAATAATTGGATGGACAGATGCATGGAAGGCAGGAAGGAAAGGAGGATGGGAGGAAGAGAGGGAGAGAGGGAGAGAAGAAGGATAGATAGATAGATGGATGTTACTAAATCTCTGCTTAAAACTAACTGGTCAAAACACTGGGCTCAGTTCCTCACAAGGCAATCCCTAAAATTGTGGAACCATTCCCCTAATTGTTACAAAGTCTTCCCACTGATTGAGCCCAAAACTGCCATGTTGTAACTTGCCCTTGGCAGTTCTAATTTTCTTCTCTGTGTCTTCCTGCTCTTTCTAGCAGGTCTTTCTAAAAAGGAATCAGACCTTCCTATCTGCATTCTCTCTCTTCATTAGCATTGGAAACTAGCAAGAAACGTCATAGGTTTTTAGATGCAGAATTACAAGAAGGGGAGGTTTTAAGAAATCAACAAGTCTGTATTTCCTCTAAGAATCCCTCTGCTCTGGTTTCCCCAGCCATCCGTGCAACAATTTTTTTGAAAAGACCTAGGGCTCTTTGATCCCTCCACCAAGAGCAGGCCTCCTTATACCAAGATGGCAGCCACAGAGCACGGAGGTCCGTGGACACTTTGGTGACCTCATAATGTGTCAATTAGCTAGGCTGACCTACATTTCCCAGAATTCTTTCTTATATGTTTTCAGTTAGGGTGGTTATTTTGTTTTTCCCAGTTTAGATATTTGAAAGGATTCCCCAGACTCCACAGAGTATTCTCACATAAGACTTTTATTTAAAGGCAAAGGATACAGTGCAGGGAGAGAAAGAGAACGCAGGGAAGCAGCGTAGGTCCCAGAGACAATCTGCAGCACAAGGTTTGTGCACAAGGGCGCAACCTTTCTTCACATAGACCACACTGAATCTCTGGATGGAACTGCCAAGATCTGTGCTAGGAAACTCAGCTTCAGGAGAATTCACTAAAAGAGCTAGATGGCTCTTTAAGTAGTCAAGCCAGGCTTATCAAACTGGTGAGGCCAGTTGCAAACCACCAGCAAAGAAGATAACTCTGGGGCTTGCCAGGAGGGTTTCAGACCTTAAACAGCATATCATACATCCTACTGCCCTCATCTTAGTCGTAAGTCAAAAACCAGACATTCAGGCATCCCCAAAGGTAAAGATAGAGCTTTGCCAATATCTCCATGGTGGGACACAAGAGAGATTCTTGGGAGATCTGGAAGGCAGAAGGGAAGAAACAGATATTATGTAGCTCACACACGTTGTTGCTGATCTGCTGACTCATCCCCTTGGCATGAAGTAGTTGCTGGGCCTGTAACTATTCTACTTTCCCCTGCATCCCCTCCTTCTCTGCTCCTATTTCTGGGCCAGGTGTCTGTGTTTAGCTCCATGGCAAAGGGGCCCAGCTTCTGCAGGATATCCACAACACCTATCTCAGAGGCAACAAGAATTGACACGGGTTTAATCCATCCTTGTGGGGTTTCAGTATTTATGGGTTCCAGCTTGTTCTTGATCTCCCCTACTTTGTATCTATCTTTCCTTCCTAACTACCTGTCCTGTGGACTTCAATCTCCAGCGTCAGATGTGAAGACAACAGCTTTACAGAGACCGCTTAACCAGCTCCGATGATTATGTAAGGCTATATCTCTGTAATAAATCTCTTAAATATAAATCTCTCTCTCTCTCTCTATCTAATCTCCTAGGAGTTCTCTTTCTCGTGTTGACTCCAGACCCCTGACTGATTCGGTACTCTGCCATTCCCTGGGAGCACAGCCACTGGCCTCTCCATCCCTCTGTGTTGAAGAAAATGCCAGATGGCGGCAAATTCCCTGGGCTCTGCTTCCACACACACTGCCACTTGACTTGCAAGTTGCTTCTGACAATTTCTATTCTATGTGCAGGTGGAAGGCTGGGCAGGCAGCCCTGTTCTCAGCTACGGAGTGGGCTGACTGGCTATGTAGACTAGCAGATGCCAGACGAACAGCCCAGCCTCTCACGAGAGGGAAAATGCCAAAACAGTGACAAAAAATCACTGGAAAATTCCACTGGCCATGACAAATGGTAGTCCTTGGACATCTAATAAACCTTGTGGCAGGAGAGTGAGGTGAGCTTACTAGACAGACACAGAGGTGCCTCGCCACGTGGATGTCAGGGCGGACTTCTAGGCATCTCTTGGCATTCCCAGAATGCCTTAGAGTGCATGTGAGATAAAGATATATTTCCTCTGGGCTCATACCCAACAGGTGGGGTTTTGCACATCTTCTATCAGAGAAGTTGCAAATTGGCAGTCCGTGGGCTGAAGTTGGCCTGCCAACATGTTTTTTTAGGCCTTAACAGTGTATTTTAAAATTTTTGAATTTATCGCCAGCTTTTACTAATTGGGGATTTCACATTTTAAAAAATCTAAATTTCCCAATTTTCTTGAAAAATCAGAAGATTTTTGCAAGTATAGGCCTATTTTCCTGCATGGCAAAAATTGGCCGGAGCTGAGTAACAGCTGTTCTCGTCAGACAAGGACAGGAACTCTCTAGCTCGTGCAGTTCCCCCCAGCCTACTGCTCTTGCTTATGTTACCTGCCTGGCTTCTGGAGGCATCTAAGTTTATAAGCCCTGGTCATCTCATCTGTAGCAGATGCTCACATCCTCTCCCACAGTAGTAAAATCCCAGGCTGGACTTCAATTGCCAGTGTCTATACCTCTTTGCCTGAGGACTTTCTTTGGCAGCCAGACCCTCTGTCTGCTCCCCAGTAGGCCATGAGTGCCCCTTCCCAGGGGTCCTCAACTGATGGGAGTTGGTGAATGAATACCCCAGCCTCCTCCCTCTTGGTTGGGATCACTCTGAAGCACATGCTCTGTTCTGGCTCCCAGAGGTCCCCAATGATATTAAGCTCTATGTACCCACAGTGGTAGCTGCCTTGATGACATGCCCTTTAAAGGCTGCCCTATCTTCCCTATCTCCCTTCCCTTCTTCCCTACCAGTGTGTGGTTTTTTTTTTGCCACCTGAATAAACCTCTAGTACAGTTTATTGTACAATAACAAGAATTCATGGCAGTTATGTTCTATAAAGTTGCCATGCACACTGCATTAGCAAATAGTGAACCATTGCTCCCAGGGGAAATAAAGGGTTAGGTTCCTGTGAGCCTCCACTCACAATATTTTGGTCAACCAATCAATATAGAACCTTGTTCTATGTGTTTATGTTCAAGGATACCTTATTTAACATGTATTGTTGATTCATTAACATTGAGCTCACAGCCAACAGCACAATGACTCATGCCTGAACAAAGCTCATCTAACACATATATTTTCTCCGTAAGCCACATCACAGCCTTCTTGTGTTTTGGAACACTAGACAGCACTTCAGCACTAGGCTTGAGGGCTGTTTTAAACAACAAAATCACCGGCACAAAGCACAAAAATGTGAAAAACGTGGCACTAAATAGTCCATGAAAAAGACACTTGTTTACACCATGAGAGCTGAAACAAGAAGGCAGAGCCTTGCCTTATTTGCCTGAGTTGGGAATGTGCATATCAGGTAACTCAAATTTTGTTGGCACTCTGCACATGTCCACAAATGACTGTGCAAGTGCCATGCATATTGATTTTGAGCTTACAAAGAAACTGTAGCCAATAGACAAATTCACAAATACAGAATCTGTGACTAATGAGGATCAACTGTACCTCAGAGTCTGCTTCGAGGGAACCCCAAGTGAAGACAACATCATAGAAGTGCTTTCCTCCTCAAGTAATTCAGGGGCAACTAAAAAATGGGAAGAAATATAAAATGATGGTTTTCAGGCAGTGGCTATCAGGTAGCACAGGATAATGATCCCGGAGAGAGGGGAAACAAATGAGGTGAGTCCTATGATTTCCCCAGAGTATTGCCTAGAGACTGTTTCCAGGGTGCAGTGCAGCAAGGAGGAAGCCAGGTAGAGCCTGGGGTTAGCCCTGAGTTGAGGAGACAGAGCTGGGAGACCGGGGAGGCCAAGGCAGTTAGAGTTTGCAAGGCAGAGTACTAGAGAGCCAAGAGCTGTGCACAGAGAGAGCTCCAGAGATTTGCAGAACATCTCCCTGAGTCTGCATGTGAGTTCTGATCAGACATGCATGTGAGGAAACGACCCAAGGCCAGGGAAAAAACCATCTGGAAAGAGCAGGAGAAAGAATCCTCAGAGCTCACACAGGTTTGGGAATAGTTAATGTTCCCACCAGCCTGAGTGGAGAACCTCATAATTCTTGGGGCATTAACAGAGTACTCATAAGGGTCTTGCCTCAGTAGTGGGGAAAAATTGGCCCTAACTAAAGACTGCTCAAAAGATCAAGTTGTTTGCAAGTAAATGAACTAACTTCCAGAATAAAGCTCAACAATGTTTATAGAAATACAATGTATCTAACATCAAACAAGATAAAATTCACAACATCTGGCATCAAATTAAAAATTACCAGGCATGCAAAGAAGCAGTAAAATGTGACCCATAATGAGGAGAATTAATAGAAACAGATGAAGAAATGACACAGATGACAGTATGAGTAGACAAGGACATTGAAACCATTCTTATAGCTATATTCCATATGTTCAAGAAAGTAGAGGAAAGATTGAACATGTTAAGTAGAGACTTGAAAGATATTAAAAAGGTCCAAATAGAACTTCTAGAGATAAAATTAGAATGTCTGAGATGAAAAAGGAAAAATACACTAAATGGGATTATTAGGGGATTAGATACCAGGCGAGGAAAAGATTAGTTAACTTGAAGACATAGCAATAGAAAATGGAAACAGAAAATGTAATTTAGAGAGATAAAAGAGTAAGATAAGTCAGAGGCTTTATTAGAGGGTGGCTTCTAGTCGCACGTCATTTAGGTCTGCCCCTGGAACCTGACTGGGAGGATGCAAGACGGAGAAGCTGGACTAGGGGCCAAGTTTCCTAGATACACTGTCAGGAGTAAGGGCCGTGCCTCCTGCCTCCACTCCAGCTCAAGATGGCTTCCAACACTCCCCACTTGCTTCTTTCAGGCCTTAGAGATTCAGTGGGTGGCTTCCTCTACCTACTCTACTTTTAAAGGATGTTCTTCCCAGGAAATGGGAAGAAATGGCTATGGAGTTTCCTGTCTCTCCAGTTCTTTTCCCCATTTTTGCCCTCTGAGAAACACAGGCACCTTTTAAGACTTGCTACTCTTTAATGATAAATAGACAGGAGACAAGAATAACAAAATGAAGACAAAATAAATGTCCTAAATACCATACTAAGTTTTCATAGATTTGCTTCTACTGAATGGTAAAATATAAAATTGGGAGTGGGTTTGCCTTTCTCCACAGACGTCTCTGAGCCCCTTCTCAGATGACTCTAAATATACCCTGAATAAATGCTGGGGCCCTGCAGAAATGAATATCAAAACCTCAATAAGATACCACTAATTTTCGTTAATTATTAAATATCTCAAACATACTGAAAATAAGAGACACCCATGTATTTACATTCCAAGTTTTTAAAAAGATATGTTGTCATATTGGCATCAGATCTTTTGATTTAATTAATGTTGGAAGTTACAGATACAGCTAACACCTTCTTTCCCTACTCTGTTCCCTTCTTTCTTCCCATTCTCAACAATACTTATCTCGTGAAGGAGTGGTTCTTTTTAAGAATTTTTGTTTTACCACATATGCTTAATATGTGGTATCATTTTGATTATTTAAAAAATTCACTTAGATATCATACTATGCTTTTACAAGTTACTTGTTCACTCAGTGTTATGATTTAGAGATTTACTTGCCTTGATTCGTGTAGATTTAGTTCACTTATTCTAAGTGCTTGTGTAGGACTTCATTATATGACATTACACGGACATTTGGGTTATTTTCCATCTTTTGCTATTACAGTGCTTCAGTGAATATCCTTGTACGTGTTTTTTGTGAACATGTACGAAAGTTTCTCCCGGAAGTGGAAATGCTGGGTTGTAGAGTATGTGCATCCTCAACCTTACTGGATACTGCCAGAATCCTCATCAAGGGTACCAATTTAGACTCCCACAAGTAGCATCGGAGCAGTCCCTTTCTCACACATCTTTGACTGAATTGATAGCATCAGACTTTAAAATTTTTTTTCAGTCTGTATCTAGACTCTCTATTCCGCCCCACAGATCTGTTTCTCATTCATACGCCAGGACTACACTATTTAATGATTATAGCTTTATAAATCTAGATATCTGGTGAGAGGGGTTTCCTTCTTTGTTCTTCATTATTATCTTATCTATTCTTGGTTCTTTACCATTCTGTACTAATTGTAGGATAGCTTGTGAAGATATATGGATTTTGAATGTAAAGACAGCGAATTTATAGATGAATTTGTGGAGGACTGACATCTATATGATATTGAGTCTTTTCACCCAGGATCATGCTATATCTCTCCAGGTTTACTTTTATTCTTTCAATAAAGTTTACAGTTTCCCCCATAAATTTTGTGAGATTTATTACTTAGAGGTAAAAACCTTAGAGTTTTTTATTGCTGAGATACCGTTTTTCACTTATAAGGTAGGTAAAGACAAAAAAGGTTAACACTCTATACTGGTAAGATTATGGGGAAATAGGCATTCTGATATTTTATTAGTGCAAGTGTAAATTAATACAACCTCTTTGGAGTACAATTTGCAATAGCTCTAAATTTTTTAATGCACATTTTATGTGACTCAGAAATGCCACTTCCAGGAATTCACAAATATATGCACATATATATGAGATTTTGTGTGTATAAGGATATTTAAGGCAACATTATTATAAGAGCTGGTATAAAAAAAGTTGGTAACAACCTATATGTGTATTGTTGGAAGACTGGTTAAAACAACCATTAAACAGTTTATTTTTTTGACAGAATACTATGCGGCCATTAAATAAAATGAGGCAGATTTATAAATACTTACATGGGAATATGTCCAAGATTTTTATTTTTTTTCTTCTTCCTGCTTTCTTTATGTTTAGTTTGCTTTTCTTTTTCCAGTTTCTTAAGGGGGTAGGTTAGGTTATTGATTTGAAATTTTTCTTCTTTTTTGATATAGGTATTTACAGCTATAAATTTCCTTCTAATACTGCTTTAGCTCCACCCCATAAATTTTGGTATATATCTTTATTTTCATTTATTTCAAAGTATTTTCTAACTTCTCATATGATTTCTTCTTTGATCCATTGGTTGTTAAGGAGTGTGTTGTTTAATTTCCACATAGTTGTGGATTTCTCAAATTTCTTTCTGTCATTGATTTCTATTTTCATTCCATTTTGGTTGGAGAACATACTTTGTATGATTTCAGTTATTTCAAATTCATTGAGGCTTGTTTTATGGTTTAGCATATGGTCTATCCTCGAGAATGTTCCATGTGCACTTGAGAAGAATGTGTATTTTGCTGCTGATGGGTGAAGGACAGCGACGCCTCTTAAATTCCTGTCTTCTCTTATCCTACTCTCTCTTGCCTACAGTTATTTCAGAGCATCTCACCCTCAAACTTGAAATCTGTCACTCTTGTACCTAGTTCACAAGGCTTTCTTAGTTTTTGTTTGTTTGTTTTTTTCCTTTTTTCTCCTCTCTCTTGCCTCTTTATTATATAGATCAACTTAACCTCTCCCATGGTGGTTCTTCCTTCTCTGCCTCCTCTCTATTCTCTACTTTTTCTATCATTCAGATTCTCCCAGAACAAAATAGAACCTGAGAACTGACCCAAACACCAGAATCCACCCCTTTTCTCCATGCCTCTTTAGTTCAGTCTCTCTCTATCCATTTTCCTGAATCTGCATTACAAAAAGTCCAGGAACCAAGCTGACAAGGAGAGAACTCTCCATATGGTCAAATCTCTCCATGAGGGTAAAATGAGTGGTGAAGACAAAAATTTTCCTTCTAGACCCACCTTTCATGGATCACAGACCCACTGGAGATCCCTGTAAACAGTCTTAATCAACCTTGGTGGGAATATCCCCATTCCTCAAAGTCACCTGCTGGAAATTCCTCCTAGCTCTGTCTATGTCTAACAGAACCACATGCAAGCCTTTGATGGTGGCAGTCCCAAAGTTGGATTCAACTTGGTTTGAATTTGTTATTCACACGCTACTCAAAGTTCTTTGAAATCACAGCACCAGATGCCGAGAACACAAGATCCCTCACAGCTGTCTAAGATCTTTCAGCCTATGGAGGGGTGGAAAGGTAACTGCACTTTTGCTGTTCATCTCCAGGCTTGGAGAAATGTCTTGCCTTCACATTTTATTTTGTTTTCTTCATATTTACCCAAATATTAGTTTGTACATCTCTATAATTACTCCCAGCCCAGTATATGGTTATAATTATTTGTGGACCTGTCTTACTGGCCATATCTTATTTATCTTTTCATCCTCTGTGCCAAGCACCTTGCCTGGCACATAGTGGCTATTCAGCAATGTTTGCAGAATGAATGGAGACAACACAATAATAAATACACCCAGTAGGGCTTCACGATACTTTTCCAAAGGAATAATTATAGGTACTGCAAACCTAATATATTGGTAACTTAACTCATCTTCTATCTTCAAAATCTACTCCAAGCCCTGTGTAGTTATTCTTCCAGGTACTGTCTCAAAAGTTTGGCAGCCTCTTTAATCCCTTCAACCCCTCTTCCAGTCAGTGCAGTTATCTGCAAGGCTTGTTTCAAATGTATACTACAAATGCATACGTACGCATGTGCGCGCACATGTGCTACACATTTTCTAATTTGAGTATAGAGGATGGTGCATTCACCCTGCTTTCTACACCAGGACCAGAAATGGACCTTTATTCTCAGAATTATAGGAACAATGAAGAGCAGAGATTCACTGTTCTCTTAGACCGCTCACACCTTTCAAGACACCTGGAACTCAAATGGCAGGATGAGATGTTTGAAGTACTAACTGATATGTTTTGCTCTCAAGATGTTGATTTGGGTCACGGCCATTGCCCAAGTCTAGGCCTCCCAGACAGGCAGTGTCAGGGCTGCCCTTGCCTCCCCATCATCCTGTCCGGATGGATCCACATGGGATAAGCTTACTGTCTGTGCCTTCTTTCCCAGTTTGACACTCACCTAGCATTACTGAGCAGTCTCCTGCGCAGAAGGGGTAAGTTTCTGAAAACATTTGTCTTCAGAAGAAAAAGATGTTGCCTTTTAAAATATATATAATCATGACTTGAAAACAAAATGACAAGATTTTTCCCCCATGTTTTGTTAGAAACCCTTTTTTTAGTGGAATTGGGTGATTAGAATCAATTCCAGAATACTGTTAGTGTCACTGGGATTAACTGGGTTTTTCAGACAGGTTGACTTTACAGTGTCAGGCATGGCCTTTACCCTTCAACAGGTTATTCTAGGCATAATCTAGAATATACAGAAGAATGTTTCACTCTCGTTAGGACTTAGGATCTAAGAGAGTACTGATTACGTAGTTACATACTTTATTGCACAGAATACAGATCAGGAAACTCATCATAGTCAGACTTAAATAAAAAGAACAGCAATGATCTTGCTGAATACTACAGGAAGTTATTTCTTTCAGCAATTACTTTACTCCATAAGTAGAAATCAAAGAAAGAGATAAAGCATTCATGCTGTTTGGCATCTTCATCTTAGTTTGGATTCCCCTGAAAGCAAACCCTGAGATAAGGACTTGGATGTACGTAGTTTATTTGGGAAGAGAACCCAAGAAGCACAAGTGAGGGATTGGGGAGAGTAAGATGAAGAAGGGAGAAAATGAATAAAGGGTGTACTGATGAGAAGATTGCTACTGTGGACAACTGGGGTCTCAATCCTACTAGGAACACTAGAAAGAATTATGCAGACCATGTCTTAGAATAGTCTCACTGAGCCTGTTCAGTATTATCCACTGAGGTATTTACTCACCAATTTCCTTTCCTTTATGATTGAAGTTGCTTAATGATTGAAGTTAAATCCCCAGCACTTCTGGCCTGCTCGACACGAAAGGTGAGCAAGCTCCCTGATGCTGGAGAAACCCTCAGGCAGGCAGGAAGATGCAGGCACTTGAGGGGATAAGCTATCTACACGCACGGGAACTGTCCACCCGCAGCGGCCAGTGAACTCAGAGCTAGGACAAGGGGATCTAGAACAGTGAATCAACCAGGGCTTCTACAATCTCTTTGGGAATTAGAAAATGTTAAATATACTTTTTAAATCACCTAGGCCAGGAGAGGAATAGTTGATGGGAAAGCAAAGAGATCTTGGATCCCATTGGGTCCCTGAAAAGTGTCCTAAGCCCCTCCCCTAAGCCAAGTCTCAGGGCAGGAAGTATATGTGGTGGTAAATGACAGAAACCCCAGATAGTGAGGACCAGTGTCCCTATATTCAAGTACAACCCAGGGTGATGGCAAGACCCCAGTGTCCTCTTCAACCAGCATGGTGTGGGAGCAGAAGAAAAGTCTTATGTGGGTTGAGGCAGGTGGATGTGAGGGAGTCTCACAGAGTTCCCCACGCCCCCCAAAAAGAGTAGCCTGGTTGCGTCACAGAAAGCCTGTGACCCAAGGAGGGCTTGTGTGTAGAGAGCAGCAGATGCAGCAGAAGGTCTGCAGGGAAGTGTCTCCAGGCCAGATGGGAACAGCGCACTTTCAGAGGACTCAGGCACAGATAGATGACGATGATGAGGACAGGTCTGCTCCATCCCCATGTCTGAGCCCTGTGTAGCACCCACAACTCAGACCCTGCCCCAGGAGAGTAAGGGGATGGAGAAACCTTGAACCTCCTGAGATTGGCTCTACCACTGAGGAGAATGTGGGTTCATAAGTTCTGCTATGGCAAAAATAAAAACCCTCCTCTGGCCTTGCACATCTGAGTCTGGGGCCTGAGGTTTAAACACACAAAACTGAGCTGCCTTGCTTCCCCCTCATGCCACAGCAGAACTTATCCTGGGCCAGAGAAAAACAGCTTGAGCTTGGATCTCTTCCTGGTCATGTTCAGGGAGACGTATTCTTTCTGAGAGTACTCTCGAACCTCAGCAGACATTTGAAGCTTCTGGAAGGCTTGTTAAAACACAGATGCCTGGGCCCACCTCCATAAACTCTGGCTCAGTAAGTCTGAGAAGGGCCTACTTTCTTAGGAATCTTTGCATTTGAAGACGGCCCTGCCAGTGATGGTTGGGTACAGAAAGGGTGCTTCCATACAAGCGTCGTGGATGCCATTCCCCCCCTCCCCAAGTTAGCCCTGTGTAAAGACTGTTCTGGGTCATGGCTTGCCGTTGTGGCGTTTAGACACATTAGTGCCCTGATCACTGGCATTGTCCTTTCCCCATACAATCCATGACCAGAGTGAGCACAAGGAAAGCAGAGCCTTCTGGGTGATATCAGAGAACCAGGAACTGGGGTGGGCCACCTCAGGCACCATCCTCTTAGGTAGTCTGAGGGAAGGGAAGAGGTGGAGTTGACTGTTTGATATGTGGTGGCATGTCTTCCCACTTCCCTTCTCTCCTTTCTAAGGCCAAACATTCTTATTGATCCCAGGGTGTTCCGTTTTTGTCAACAGTTCATTTAGTGCATGATGTATAGTGTACATCAGATCTCATCTCTGAGAGCCATTTATTTGACGTGTGTTGCTGAACCAGGCACTGTGCTGGGTGTGAGAGAGACAAAGATGGAACCACCGTTAATAGGGAAGACCAAAGAGCAAACAGCCATCACCATATGCTATACTAAAGTCAAACAGAAAACATGCCTGTGGTTAAGTGTCTTGGGGAATTTTCTCCCCACCCTCCTTGCTTCTTGCTCCTCTCTTCACCTTAGCTTGGGATGGGATCCAGGATGGTGACCAGGCCGACAGCTGTCAATGACATCTTCTTGAATTGCCTGGGCCAGGTCTCCCATTGCGTGGTGGAGTGTTTATTTACTACCTGATGTCCACTGTTCTCTCAGTGAAGGCTCTCGGTTTCTGATTTGTTCAGGTGCTTTAACCTGCTACCAAATGAACTGAAATATTCCAACTTTTTTCTAGGCAAATAGGAGACTTTTCCATACCATATGCGCTGTGGCCTATGGGAAAACAGGCAGATGAAAAGCTAAAGGAAGCAACATGGAGAAATCCCAACAGCTCTCTGATTGGGGTGTTCACTCTCTCAGCTCTCTGAGCTCTGAGCCTGGATAAATGATGCTACAGGTCTCACAAGGGACCTGTGGTCCACATTTGAGACTTCACCAGATCTGGCTTATTTTAAACTGGAACTGAGAACCCCAGGCCAGAGTCCAGATCCAGTCCTTAGAGGAGCCTTTCTTCAGGGCTGTCTCTGTCATGGGAAGACCAGGCCCAAGACCCTGGACTGAAGAGTTAGTGTAACACAGGCAAAGAGATAGGATAGGAGAGAGAATGGAAGGACAGAAGGAGAGGGAGAGTTGAGAGAAGGGAAAGGAGGGAGGGAGGTGGTATGTGCGAAAGGAACTGTATTAGTTTTCTGAGCAGCTGTAACAAAGTACCACAGCCTGGGTGGCTGCAACAACAGAAATTTATTTCCTCACCACCCTGGAAGCTAGAAATCTGGAATTAAGGTGTCAGCAAGTTTGGTTCCTTCTGAGGGCTGTGAGGCGAATCCGTTCCATGTCTATACCCTGGCGTCTGGTGGTTTGCTTGTAATTTTTGGTGTTACTTGGCTCGTAGATGCATCACCTCCACCTCTGACTTCATCTTCACATGGCGTTCTCCCTGTGTGCATGTCTTTGTGCCCAAATTTCTCCTTCGTATAAGGTCAACAGTAATATTGGATTAGCGCCCACCCTATAACCTCGTCTTAACTTGATCATCTGTAGAGACCCTATTTCCAAATAAGGCCACATTCACAGGTACTAGCGGGTAGGACTTCAACATCCTTTAGGGGGACACAATTCAACCCATAATGGGAACACAGGTGGGAAAGAGAGGAAGAGAGAGCCTGATGATGGGGCAGGTACCACAGTACTGTGTCCAGTCCCTTCTCCCTCAAAGATCCCTGGATGGGGCAGTGTAGCTTCTGAGGCTTTGGGCAATGAGTAACAGATGGATTGTCCCTTGAGGAAGTCTCATTTCTGAGGCTGAGAGGAATAAGGTGGAGATGGAAAGGACGTTTGTGTTGTGTTTGGGGATCCATGGCTTGCTTGGTTTTGTTCCTGAGCAGAAGACATGGAGAAGAAAAGTCCAGCTACATGAGGACAGAAGCCAGGAGACAGGGTTGTAGACCGGGGATGCACTTCTGACATCTGGGTGATGAAGGGAGGATCAGGCCATGAGAAGATATACGAGCAGCGAAGTAACACCCCTGCGAGCCAGGAGCTGGGATGGGGCAGAACAGCACGCATGCGGGACATGGTCCTGGCGGCCTGGGGTCAGGAAAGCCTGCTGCTCCCTCCAGGCCTAGTGACTCTGAAAAGCCTGGGGATTTGTGGGAAACTCTGAGTCCTATGCTGTGTGGAGATGTAACACTTGTTGCATTGTCCGTGAATGGGATTCCTTCCATTAACTGTGTAATGAACGCTTGGGGGGAACTGTCACAGGTCCATTAGAGTGAGTTTCCCCAGGAGTCTTGCGGGAGTCAGAGCCAAGGGCAGCACGGCCGAGACCCTCTATGGTGGTCATACCAAGATGGTCCATTCTGACCCTGAGCCATCCCAGCAGGTGTGGACCAGTTCGAGGGTTTTTGAGGTGACTCTGTCCATTTGAAGAGCACCTGGAATTTTATTTCCTTTAGGGCAGCCTTAAAGTATCATCCAGGATTATGGGTTGTGTAGAGTCCTTTTAGGGCTGATCCAAATCCTAGAGTCTCAGGGGATATGCAGACTTTGCTTGACTTGAATCAGAATAGCCATCTAGTTGTCTCTATATTCATTTGACAAACATTTATTGAGTGCCTAGTGTATGCCAGACGCAGGGCCAGTCTCTGGGGAAACAGCAGTGAGCAGATAGAACCTCTCCCCATGTCGGGCTTACCTTTCAGGGGGTGGGATAGGGGGCAGACAGGAAAGGACTCAGTATCTTACTTGTCGAGTGTTGAGAAGAGCCACAGAGATTCTTAAGGAGAGCAGGGGAAGAGAATGGAGAACATCACACATAGATGGAGGGGCTTCTGATGCCAAAATCTGGGTCAGGGGAAGCCCCACTGAATAGGTGACAATCGAGTAAACACAAAAGTGACGAAATAAGCCATATGGCTGGATTTCTGGGGCAAGAGCCATCAAGTGGAGGGTGGGCCAGGTAAAGGCCCTGAAGGGGGGTGTGCCTGGTGAGTTTGAGGTCAGCGTTGCCGGAGAGGGTGGGGGAGGGTGCTCTGTCACAAGGGAGGGGACTGAGCATACTCTGAAAGCCTCCTGGAATTGAAGCTTTCTGTCTCATCATCCTCACGAAACTCAAAATACCCCAGAAATTCTAAACTTCATCTTCCAGGGTGTCTGCCTCTTGAACCTAAAAGTCACGCAACTCCCACCCCCAGTACACCTGATGTAGGGCTTGGGAAATATGGTCCAATCTAGCAATTCCTGAGTGCTGTCCATCCGGGCCCCTGCTGGGCTATCAGCAGAGCAGCCTCATATAACCCACTATTTCACCTCTGGCTCTATGAATGGCTTCGAGGAAAACACACATACTTGCACACACATACACACACACGCAAACAATGGAAGAAGCAACTGAGTCAAAACGAAAAACATTTTTTTCCATGAGACGTTTAGGCTCACATTCTAAGATCAAAATCAAAACAGAAACAATGAGAAATTCACATCAGGAGCCCCCAGTGTTGGTTGTCCCCACTCCACTGCTGATGACAAGCCTTGTGATGATGCCTTCTCCTGACAAGCCATCAGGAGAAACCCACCTCACAGTGATGAGTGGTTACCCTTAGTCAACTGTTCCAGCCAGAAACCCCAGCACTCTGAGCATGCTGGATTCCCTTCTCTCTCCCATCCTCATCACTCCCTCCGTGATCTTAGGTCTCATGGCCTTGAACATCTTCTATGTGCTACTGGTGTCCGACTTTCCCTCTGAGGCTAGACCTCGCCCCCGACCTCCAGCTGTCGTATGTCCAGCTGCTTACCCTCTTCTCCCCTTGGCTGTCTAAAAGACATCTCCAGCCTCACATGTCCCAAACTGAGCCACCGCTCTTCACCTCCTTCTACCTGCTCCCGGTTTTCCCCGTCTCAGTCGATGGCAATTCTATTCTTCCAACTGCTCAGACCAAAAACTTGAAATCATCCTCAACTCGTCTTTCTCTCACACCAGACATCAGCAAATCCTACAGGTTCTTCCTTAAAATATGTTGCGAAGCTGATCATTTCTCACCACCTCCACTGATGCCGTGTTGGTCCACGCCCTCATCCTTAACCACTAAAGTAACGACTTAGTGGGGCTCCCTGACTCTGCCCTTTGCTTTCCCGCTGTCTAATCTCAGCACAGCAGCCAGAGCAATCCAGGTAAAGTCCAAGTCGATGGTGTCTTTCCTCTCCTTACAACCCTCCAAGGGGTCCCATCTCACTCGGAAGAAAAGCCAAAATCCCTACAATGTCCTCCAAGGTCCCACCGGATCCCCCCTTGCCTCTTTCCCCTCTTACCCTCTCATTCCATTTCCCATCACTCTCCCCCTTGCCCACTCTGTTCCAGCCACCTGGTGCTCTGATGTTCCTCAAACAGGCCAGGTACACTCTCACCTCCAGTCCTTCGCTTTTGTTATCCTCTCTGCCCAAAATGCTCATCCCCAGATAGCTGCCTCACCCTCCTCCTTCCACAAATCGTAACTCTCCTGTGAAACCTCCGCTCCCCACTCAGCGGCCATTGTCCTCCTCCAGCCCCACGCTCCCCAGTCCCCTTCCCTGCTCTGTTTTTCTCCTTAGGTCTGAAACTGTCTGACCCGCTGTATATTTTATTCGATTATCTACCTGTCTGTCTCTCCCACTCGAATGCAAGCTCCACGAGACATACATTTTGGTCTGTTTTATTCATTGCTGTCCTCCCAGTCCCCAGACTCGCTTTGGCATAATAGGTGCTCAATTAATATATGTTGGTTGAATGAGGAAGTTTTATTACTGAAGGAGCATGCCCTCCTCTTCTGACCTCCCTCCCTCAGTGGCAGTGTGGCATTCAGATGCTCTTGTGAGCACAAGGGGCTTTCAAGAGTGTGTCCCCAGCTTCCTTCATTTTCAGAAGGACAAGAACTGTGGTCCTTGGGAAGGGAGGGAGAGTCTGGTCCAGCTTCACGGATCACCTGCGGGAGGCTGAGGGTGTAACAGACAGCTAGCTCCCTGAATTTACGTCACACATACAGCCTCTCTGAAATCAGGAGGGCATACGTCCTGCTCCTTTGGGTGGGGAAAGAAATCTTCCTATGAACGAGATTCAAATCCAAACTCCTGGGATGTTCCTGTTTGGGTTTGGTCCCAGTAGTGACGGCTTTGATTTTCCCCCGGAGTTGTGTTCTGTGGGGTTCTACAGAGCCTGGGAACAGTGAGGGCATTAGGACCGGGAGCGAGGCGCGCGCTTGGCTCCGGCTGTGTCTGGCAGAGGTCCTCTGGCTGAGCGCGGAGCTATGTGTGAAAGGAAACCAGGCACTGCCTGCCGGCTTCACATCTGTTGATCTGACCTGACTGGAAGCGTCCAAAGGAGGACGGCTGTCAGCTCTGCTGGACCGAGGACCCGCCAGCTCCCCCCCACATCGCATAGCAACCTGATCACGCGTGCAGGGGGGAAACGAAATACATGGGACTAAAGCCCTGAGCAGAATGGAATAACGATTTTTTTTCCCAAGGATAAAAAGGAGTAAAAGGGGGGCAAACAATTCAGTTTGAAGTCCCCGTGAGTGGGCTTTCAGAAGGCAATTAAAGGAATCCACTCACAGAGGATTGGGTGGGACTTGGGTCCCGTGGCTCTCTGATTGTAAGTGAAGCTGGTCTTACACACGCTGTTGGCAAATGTCAGATGGGAAAACAGGAGCAGGTTAAGTGACGATCAAAGAACTTCCAGGTGGAACCAGGAACCCAGGTTCTGCTGTCAGCTTGAAGGAACCTGGAGCAGGAGGAGAAAGTGAACTTGAACATGACCTGTTGCATTTGGCAAGTTCCGGCAACATGCTCCTAAGGAAGCGATGCAGGCATGGACCACGCAGACTGCAGTTCTTGCTCCTCTTCCTGATGCTGGGATGCGTGCTGCTGCTGGTGGCCATGCTGCATCCCCCCCCGCACGCCCTGCACCAGGCCGTCACAGCCCAGGTCACCAAGCGCAGCCCTGACGCTGAGTACCGCCTGAACTTTGGGGACTCCCAGGAATGGGTGCTTGAGGCCGAGGATGAGGGCCAAGACTATGACCCCCTGGAGGGCCTGCCGCCCTTTATCTCGCTGCGGGAGGATCAGCTCCTGGTGGCTGTGGCCTCACCCAGGGTCAGAAGGAACCAGAGCCAAGGCAGGAGAGGTGGCAGCTACCGGCTCATCAAGCGGTCAAGCAGGAGGCAGGACAAGGAGGTCCCAGAGAGGGACTGGGGGGCCGAGGAGGAGGACCAGGAGGTATCTGAAGATGAGCTAACCCCTCTCAGCCTGGAGGAGGCGCTCAGTGCCCGCATCCCCCTGCAGAGGGCGCTGCCCGAGGTACGGCATCCGCTGTAAGTAAGGCCCTTGCTTCCCTTCCCCCATTATTGGAGTGCAATCCGCAAAACTCCGGGATGCAGCCTTCCTGCGCTCTGCCTCCACTGTCCTCAGGGCAGCGCTTCTCAAGGTGCGGTCCCTGGACCAGCAGCAGCAGCATCACCTGGGGACTTGTTAGAAATGCAGAGTCTCAGATCCCATCACAGGCCCGCTGAGTCAGACACCCTGGGTGGGGTCCAGTGATCTGTATTTAACCAGTCCTCCGGATGAGGACCACTGTCCTAGAGACAGAAAAGGAGGACCTCTGACTTGTTCCTTCTCTTCCCCGTCCTGGGTTCTAGTCCTCCTGTGTCTGGATTATCGGGTCAAACAGCTTTATCTCTGCAATGCAGAGGAGGCCTGGAGCAGATGTTCTCCAAGGCACTTCTGACTCCAGTACCATTTGATATTATGATTGTTGTCAGTGTTTGCTTTTATTTTGTATCACAATAACTATTGCAGCTAAGATTTTTGTGGCTCCTGCCATGTGCCTGGCTTTAATCAAAGAGCTTTTCATGTATTAACTCATAAAGTCCTTAAAACTCCATAGAATGGGTGCTAGAACTACCATCATGCCTATTTTATAGGTATGAAAATAAGGCACAGAGAGGCCAAGTGACTTGCCCACAGTCACACAGATAGTAAGTGCCAATGCAGGGATTTGAATCCAGGCAGAAGCTCCAGTCTGCCTGAACCACCACTCTGTGCCACCCTCCACTAGACCAAGGGGACAGTTCCAGTGCCCATGAGCTAGAATATGCAGCCTAACCTGGCAGGTGGCCTCACCCCCAGGAGGCAAGCTGGGAGTGTGATGACATGCAGACTATGCCCAGGGGAATGGTGGGCTTGTCCGGTACATCTCCTGCCCTCCCCCACCATCACCACGGCTGGCCCCAGAGGAGGGGGCCTGGTTACCAGCGTCCAGGGGCAATGCAGCTGGTTATCTTGGGTGATCTAGGTCCCTTCCCTGTAAGCCACCACTCTTCCCAGAGCCCAGAGAGTTTCCTGGGAAGCAAACACCCCCTCTGACCCTCTGGGTGAGAGGATCCGAGTAGAGCAGCAGCTGGGAGCAGGACCATTTGCTCCTTGGATCCGGGATGGGGCTCGTCTCAGCCTAGCTGCTCAGCCACTCACTCTTAGGGTCGTGCAAATGCCGGGCAGCACCCGAGAGTGAAGCCTCCTTAGGCGGTGTCCCTGGTGCCTCAGTCACCTCTCCCTCGTCCCAACCCTGCTGCTCTGACTCCAGGTCTTGGCCTGAAAAGCTCTTTCCAGGAAACTCCCAGACCCAGCCAGCCCCACCCCATTGAAGTATGGTGCTCTCTGGAGTTTTAATTCATAACACTCATACCAACCGGAGCTAATGGTCATTGATGCCATGCCGTGAACCGCCAGGTCCCAGCACACAGTAAAGAAATGATTGCTGAATGAATGAATATACAGTTCTAAATTCTTGGATACATTTTTCCATTGGCCTAGAGCAAGAATGAGCAGAGCAAGAATGAGCATCCTAATTTTGTTAATCAGAAACATTGCCTCAAACAAGAGGTCTGTGACTACCAAAGGTGCTTGTGTGTATGTGACCACGTGTGTCTGCATTGTGTATGTGTGTTTGTGCATATGCATACTTGTGGGTGCATTATGTTGTGTGTGTATTAAACAGATGCTGTGCATGTTTTGTATGTAATGCATTATGTAGTGCCTAAGGGCCTGGTGCCTGTGTATGTTGTGGTGAGATATGCACAGCTACAAGCTGTGTGTTGTGTTGTTACCTGTGCATGTGTGTTGTGGATGTGTTAATGTTTATGTATGTACGTATGTTTATATGCAGTGTAATGTGTGGTACACGTATGCATTGTGTGTGTTGTGCATGTGGTATGACATGCACCTTCATTGTGCATGTGTGTGTTGTGATGTGGTACTTGTTTTACTTACATTTTTGTGGCACGTGTATGTGTGTATATTGCGTTGTGACTATGTTGTATGTGCTGTGTGTGTATTATGTGAGTGTATTGCATGTGTGTTATAAATGTATACACATTTATAATGCACTCATGTGTGTATTATGTATGTTGTACATGTGGTGTGATGTGTACTTGTACTGTTTGTATGCACTTGCGTGTGTTGTGATGTACTGCTTGCTTTGCATGTTTGTGTGGTACATGTGTGCGCGTGTATTTGGTGTGTGTTGCACATGTATACCATGTGAGTGTGTTGTGTGTGTGTGACAAATGTGTTGTGCAAGTGGTACACATGTACATGCGCAAGCGTGTTGTGTGTGTTATGCTTGTGCTGTGAAGTGCGTGGGTGTGTGTTGTGCATGTGTGTGAATTTGTGGTGTCACTGTGGGTACATTTTGTGTTGTGTGTGTGAGGTACACGTATGCATGTGTGCACCGCTTCTGTGGTTGCCTCCTCCAGCCAGGGTAACCAGCTCATCTCAGGTTGCCCGGGTCTTTCTTGTCCTAGAGACCCCTCAGTCCCAGGCAAATGGAACCCTGGGCCTCCCCAGCCCCAGCCTGCCACTATTCTCACAGGGCAGCACAGCCTCAGCTCTGTCTGGAGGCGTGTGGCGCCCTCTTCTGGCACCAGCCAGTCTCTGCCACCTGTGAGGCCCAGGCCTTGGCCCCGAGACTCCCTTCTCCCATCTGCACTTCAGGCCCGGGAGCCTCTCCGTCCTGGCACCTCTCCAGGATACACACGGGATTCTCTGCAAAGTGAGGCAACAACCCCTCACCTTCCCTCCAGGGTACAGGGTTCTCTTCCTCCTACCACTTTAAAACTGGGCCGAAATACAATCCATAAAAGAACAACCATATATGAAGCACCTATTCTGTGCGAGGCCTGCACTGCTACTTCCCCACCAGGGCCAGGAGAACACTGACATCTGCAGACCGCCTCCTGTCGTAGTGCCCCCCACACCGTCACCAACCCCAGAGTCTTGCAAGCCCATCCCTGACTCCTATCCTGGACAAGCCCCGCCGGCCCAAGTTCCTGCACTAAACTCCTAAACCAGCCCCGGCCTTTGCTCATTCTCCGGTCCAGACCACAGGCCTTTTCTGAGTACCTCTAGGGTCATTGCTGGAGGTCAGTTTGAAAAGGGGACATGCGAGGAAAGTTACCAATAATGCAAGACCACAACAGAAAACAAAAATCAATGTGAAAGAGGTCAAAAGGCAGTTTCTGGAGAGAGAGGTAAAGTTACAGTGAACACCGAGCACTTACCCTGTGCTAGGGACTCTGTTGAGTAGTTTTCATTTATTTAATCTTCATAACAAATGCATAAGGTAGGTGACATCATCATCTCCATTTATGAATGAGAAAACCAAGGCCCAGAAAGGTGAAGGGACTGGTGCCAGGTTACCCGACCAGGTGTGTCTGACACCAGAGTCATGCTCTTAATCACCGTGCTGTACGTTCTGGGCAAGTCACAGGAGCTGGAAGCATTTCAAGCTTTTCCATCTACAAAACGGGGAGAACTCACACTGGTCCACAGGGAGACACGGAGGGGGATGTTTATCACAGCGTCCTTGGTGGCACTGAGGAGTTGGAAGCCACCTGGGCATCTCATCCCAGGGCACTGGAGGAGCTGGGTGCAGCCCAGAGATACTCTGCGGGTGGGGGTGGGGGAGGCCTGGGGGGCGCGTAGCAGCCAGAGACTCGGTGCACACTACCGATGGAGGGAGCCCGTCCAAGTACCACACTAAGTGAAAGAGTAAGACGCAGAAAGAGGTCCATAGCACAACATCATGAGGGAAAATGTAAACTCGATGCACGCTGACAACCCATTCTTTGCAAGAAGACATGAAACTCAATGGAATGGTTGTGCTGTGGGGGAGGGCAGGGTCCTGGGGGACAGGGGCAGGGATAAGGCAAATGAATATGTAGATGCAATAAAGAGAAGGGCCCACGATGGAGCCACGGGCTGAGGAACAGGATTCACTCAGCCCTTCAAAGCTGCTGTCAGAAGGTAGGCAGGGAGAAACAAGCCTTGCCCGTTCTGCCTTGTGTGGCATCGACAGCTGTCAAAGCTCTTCCAGGCCCAGCTCTCCTTTGATCATCCTGGCATCCAGCACAGGGCAACTGATGCCCAGGATCAAAGAGGTTCCCGACTGAGAAAGCGCTTTGTAATCTCTGTGTCTAGGCAGGCAGTGGCTCTCAGACTTGAGCGTGCGTCAGAACACCTAGAGAGCTCGTTAACATACAGAGTCCTGGCCTCCACCCCTATAGTTTCTGACTCAGTAGGTTGAGGGTGGGGCCCAAGAATTTGATTTCTACAACTTCCTGGGTGATGCCGATACTGCTCATCTGAGGACACTTTTTATGCCTAACAGGTTGGACGGAACGAGCTTCTCAAACTTTAACGTGCATGCAAATCTCCTGGACATCTCGTTAAAATGCAGAGTCTGATTTAGGAGGCCAGGGGTATGGTCCAAGATGCTACATTTCTATCAAGCACCCAGTTGGTACCAGCACTGCTGGTCCACAGATCACACTTTTGAGCGGCAAGGGGCTACATCACTGGTTCTCAAAACTATGCACATATCAGATCCCCCCATATTGCTTGTTAAAAATGTAGATTTTCAGACCCCATCACTAGAGCTCTCCATAGTTCTGAGTTTAAGCCCTGTGATCTGAATTTTTAAAAACCGATGCTGGACAGCTTGGGGAACCACAGCAAGTGGAGAGATAGTAGAGTTCTGGAAGGTTCTGCGGAGGAAGTAGTACTGGGATTGGAAAATAGAGAATAGAGGCAGAGAGGAAAAAAGTCTCCTTTATGACCCAGGATTTTGTATTTGAACATAAACGTCAGCTCAGCTGTAGCTGGCTGTGTGCTACCTGCTTATATCAACTTATAAATTGCGTTTATGGGTCGGCCCGTGTTTCTCTGGTTTATGTACCCACGACTGTGACTAGAGCATATGGCCATAGGACAGTGGGCCTGGGGTTGAATTCTGGCCCCACCTCTTACTGTATGACCTTGTGCAATCACTCAATCTCTCTGAGCCTGTTTCCTCAACTATAAAATGGAGATGATGAAAACACCCTTGCATAAGCTTGTAGATCAAAGTGTGCGATGATTTTCCTCCTAGTATCCAAGTCCAAATAGAAGATGCCCTTCTCATATTCTGGAATACAGGGCCTAGGAGTGAGTTGCAAAGATGGAGGGAAGTTGGAGCAGGCAGCTGTGGACATCACATTATTGTCTTTTTTCTGATCTAAGAGTTATTTTCTGCCCCTGTGGGCTGCTAAATCATCACAAACTTGGCAGCACATTGGAATTATCTGGAAAGTCTCAGAAACTACGCATACTCAGGTCCCACTTCCGGGAATTCTTGTTTAGTTGGTCTGGGGTGAGACCTGGGCATCCCCAGGTGGTTCTAATGTGCAGCCAGGGCTGAGAGGCACCAGATGGGTGATGGCTTTTGTTCCCTCCCTCCTGCCCCGAGGCCACTTTGGCAGCAGCTTTGTTGTCAAGGAGAAGGTGGTGTGGCAATCCACATGGTCAGGTAGGTTCTGCCAGGCAGTAAGCCACACCAGGATGACTCCCCGCCCCCTCTGTTGGCTGGGATAGCCTGGGCTGCAAGAGAGAGAGGAGACAGCTGACAGGGCATCAGTAAATGAGAGGGTGGGCACGCTCCTGCGGGGGATGAGGGGAGAACAGGAACAGGATAGGCTGGGGCAGAGACTAGGAAGGAACTCAGCTCACCCCTTCCCCCCGGAAGGGAGGGAAAACAACCCAGTGTGGTCAGTAGGAGTGCTAGTTCTGGTGCCTGGCCAGCCAAATCACGAAGGGAACCCACAAGCACCAAGCTTTCAGCCCTAGAGTCCAGTGTAGCTACGGCTGGGGGCAGAGCCTCCCCTGGACCTCCACTCTGGATCCATCACCCCTCAGTGGGGTTGTGGTGTAGACAGGGCTAAGTCTACCTCTTTGAGATCAAATGCACTCATGGTAGCCAGTGCGGTAGGGTCTTGCTTTGTGCTTCAAGCTGGCCTTGGGGATTAGATTAGAGATGGTCAACCTACATGTTTTTTAATTACTGGGAAAAACAGGTATTATTTACCCCATTGCCACTCAAAGTATGGTCCTCAGGCCTGCAGCATCAGAAATGCAGAGTCTCAGGCTCCATTCAGACCTACTAGATGAAAATCTCTATTTTTAATAAGATCCCTAGGTAATTCATATTCATATTAAAGTTTGAGAAATGCTGATGAGGCCAATGGTTCACAATCCTGCCTGCACATTAGAATCAACTGGAGTTTTACAAATCATTACGCCCAGGCTCCACCCCAGGCCAACCAATTAAATGCAATTCACCGAGACTTGCTCTCTAAATGATTCTAATGTGCAGCCAGGCCGAGAACTACTGACTAGGCCCTTTTAGCTGAAAAGGAACTGAGACACTCATGTTACTGCAGGTGGCGGGGTTACTGCAAGTCTGCATGGGAAGTAAGGAACAGGGGCCGTCAGGGAAGACTGCAGGAGGTGCAGGAGGAGGCCAGGAGGGAGGCTCACAAGTCATAATACTTCTGGGCCTGGGCCTTCCTGACGTCCTCTAGCAGCTGGTCTCCCAGCGCCAGCTCGTGTTGCCCTCACAGCAACTTACCTGTTAATGTCTTGCCGCTAACAACCACTGTCCTCCACTCAAGCTGTGGTCCAGGGACCACCAGCATCAGCATCGCCTGGGAGCTTGCTGAGAAGCACTGGGCTACCTCTTGGCTTCTACTGCCTCATCTTGAGCTTACTGCTTGTTCTACGACCTGCCACCAACGCTGACCCTCTCTGTATGTCTGAATATCAAACTCCTTGAGACAGAGGATCTGGAACATTCACCTGACCACTATCTGGGGGACATTATCCCTATTAGGGAGAACTGTTGCACCAGGATGCTTCATAGGCCCTGGTCAGTGTTCAGACCAGCGACTCCCAGTTGGTGCCCATCTTTAGTCCAGGGCTAGGAATCCAGGATCAGAGCAAGGCCAAGGATGCCCAGAGCTCCTCAGAAGGAGTCTGAGAGACTTCAGAGGACCTCCACAAAGAGAAGGGGGCTGCACACACCCTGCGTGACTTGTCCCCACTGTGGGGAGTGACAGGCTGGCAGCATTAGCCTCAACTGCAGGCTCCAGCCCTTCCCACGCTTCTCTCTCCTCCATAAGCTCCTTTGTCCATGCCTCTAAGGATGATCCCCGGGCTGTATCCCAGCCCTTCTCTCCCCAGGCCTGGCCTGGAAATTGGTGTTCCCAAGATGAGCCCCACCAGTTACAGACAAGATGGGCTGAACAATGGGATTTTCACAGAATGTAGGAAATTGGCTCTATGGTATTACTCTCCTGTTTATGTAGACAACGAGCCTATACACTCCTTGAGAGCAAGAACAGTGTCTACCTTCATTCATTGAACAAGTATTTATTTAGCAACTATTAAAGGTGAGAAGGTGAGCAAGACGCAGCCAGCCCCAACCGCAAGGAGCTTGGGGAGCACTGAGGGAGGCAGACAAGCAACCAGGCTGATACCTCGGTGCGCTCGGGGCTGAGATATGGAAGCCCACCTGAGTGCAGGGCCCCTGCTGATCTGGTAGGAGTTGGGGGTCAGTAACCCCAAAACAGCTTTAGAAAACCCAGCAGAGACCTTTCTACTCTGGCCTGGCGAGGGGAGGGTGGGGACGTGTTTGTGCCACAGCCAGGCCATCTGGTGCAATGCTGTGACCCATTCTCTTCAGAATCATCATCCATATGCGTGTTCCACATTCGTGGGAGTTCCTGGAGCTGCATGAGGAGGGCAGGCATGTGTGTGTAAACACAGACCGGGGCTCCTCTTATCCTAGAGTGGGAAGATAGAAAGCTAACATTTACTGAGCAGCTCTCTTGGGCCAGGATGGTCCCATTAATCCAGGCAGCACTCCTGGGCGGAGAAAGTTATCAACACCCCGCGTTGGCTGATTAGGGATGTAAATAGCAGAGCTAGGAGTCAAAGCCAAGTTGGTTTGATTCCAAAGCCCTTGGTCTTTTCTTCCCCCTGCTGCTCCTCAGAAGATGGACAGATGAGATGTGTGGGCATTGGACACTTGTGTGATGTATCCAAACAGAGATAGTAAAATATTCATCAGATATAGGGTTGAAGGACAAAGAAAGTAGCCCCATATTTAGTAATAAAAGCATGCATTTCTTCATGGATCCTCTTCACAGGTACCTGGTCACATGCGGGCACTGCTTTACAATGTCCAAAAGCTATTTCCCTGCCCTGCCACGTTTATTCCCTCTGCACAGCCATGGCACAAACAGAGCAGGAAGAACGCGAGTCCCCACAACACACAGAATCTGGGGCGCCGAGAGGTGGAGAGACTGCCCAGGGTCCCTTGCGGGGACTGTTTACCTTTTGGACATTTGTTTGTTTACCTACCTTATTCCCTCAAAGGATTTGAAGATACATCATAAAATAGAACTTTGCTAGTAATATAATGTTTAGTCAAGATAAGGGGAAATATACTTTAGAATATCTTTCCTTCTGTTCGTAGTATTCCTCCAGCCTTCTGCTGCCTCCAGGCCTTGGCAGAGGCTGTGACATCTGCCGGGAACACCGGTCCCCACCCACACACCTTCTCTCCACTGTGTCCTACCCACCCTTCAGGTCTCGGCTTCCGTCTCACGGCCCCACTCCCTCAGCGTCTCCTTGGAGCACTTGCTACAGTTGTCAAATAATTCTTTGGTTATCTGTTTAATAGGATATAAACTCCATGACATCAGAGCCTAGTTTAATTTGGGTTCCGCCGAGGCAGACCCTGAGATGAGGATTGGTTTTGCAGGTGGGGCCAGGGCGTGCTGATGGGGGACTGGGGACAATAGAAGGCAGCCATTGGAAGGTGCGTTGTCAAGGCAGTGACCTGTGTGGGCAGCTGGAGGATAGCCCTGTGGGGAACCTGGGAGACGATGTGGGACACGCATCTCAGTGTTACCCACCCTCTACTCTTAGGGCGGAGGTTGTTGGATATTAATCCGCCAACTCTTTTAGTCACTGGCTGAGGGCTGCTCACGGGATGGGTGGGAGGTTAATTCTCCAGCTCTTCGGGTTAGCTGGTGCTTGGGCAGAGCATCCCCCACAGTCAGAGAAAGCCCTCCAACAACTGGAAGTCTGGCTGTCCTGTATCATAATGACATGACCCAAGGGGATATGGGCAGGGGCACCACAGATTCTGCTTCAAAGATCTTATCTACTTAATTCATCTTTCAATTCTCACACATAGTAGATTGTCAGTAAATATCTGTTAAATGACTGGATGGAAAGACAGAAGGTCAAGATCAAAGAGAAAATTAGAATGAAGATAGGCAATCCATAGAACCCTCTCAATAACTAAATATGCTTTTTCTTCCCTCTGAGCTTCCTGACAGCCAAATTGAAAAAGAAACACAAAAGATATCATGATCCTTATTGCTCACAAGGAGCAAACACGCCAGGTTCTCAGAGGAGGAAATCTTTTCCCAGCACTTAGATCTGACAGGAATTTCCCTCCAAAGCTGCTTAGAGGGGATATAAGTGACCCAGTGGACAATGTCCTCAACAGGTTCCCTGTGTAACAAAGCAGGTACATACAACTGATTCTTGTTCTGTCCTCTGATGAAAGCTGAGAGCATGATGCCAAGCATGACTCCACATAAGCAAATTGCTAAGGCGGCCAAGACAGTGGGATCTCAGTACGTTGCTTTCTGAGGACCTTAAGGAATCAGTGTGGACGGTTCAGAATATGTGAAGGAACCGATGGATTTCATGTTCTTCAATAATCTTCCATCATTGTCACTTTGATTTGGACACTGGAACCCAAGCTTTATGACTCTGAATCCAGAACATTCTGTTAGCACTTTAGTCCAAGATGACAATGTATATACTAGTTAAGAGTGATAGGTTTAAAGTCAGACTGACCATCAGCTATTTGCTGTGTAACTTTAAGCAAGTCACTTAAGCTCTCTGGACTCTAGTTTCCACATCTTTAAAATGGGAATGTGTATCCATTATCTAGTGCTGCAAACACACCACCTCAAAATTTAGTGGCTTATAAAAATAGATAAACTGGACTTCATGAACATTTAAAAATTTTGTGCTTCAAGAAAATGAAAAGACAACCCAGGAATGGGAGAAAATATTTGCAAATCATATATCTGATAAGGGATTTGTATCAGAATACATGGTGAACCCTCACAACCCAACAATAAAATGACACCCAGTTTAAAAATTGGCAAAGGATTTGAATAGACATTTCTCCAAAGAATACATAAACACGGCCAAAAAGCACATGAAAAGATGCTCAAGTCAGTATGGAAATGCAAAGCAAAACCACAATGAGACAGCATTTTGCCATTTTAGCCACTAGAATGGCTAAAATAAAAAGACAGACAATAGCAAGTGCTGACAAGGATGTGAAGAAGTTGGATCCCTCGTACACTGCTGGTGGGATTGTAAAATGGTGCAGCTGCTTTGGAGAACAGTTTGGCAGTTTCTCAAAATGTTAAACATAGAGTTACCATATGATTCAGCAACGTCGGTCATAGGTATATACTCAAGAGAATGGAAAACATATGTTCACACAAAAACTTATACATGGATGTTCATAGCAGCATTACTCATAACAGCCAAAATAGACACACTCAAACTGATGAATGGATAAATAAAATGTGGTATATTCAAACAATGGAATATGAGTCAGCAGTAAAAAGGAGTGAAGTACAGATGCATGCTACAACACGATGAACCTTGGAAACATTATGCTAAGTGAAAGAAGCCAGTCACAAAAGGCCACATATTGTATGATTCCATTTACATGAAGTGTCCAGAGTAGGAAAATCTATAGAGACAGAAAGTAGATTAGTGTTTGCTGGGGGCTGGAGTGGTTGCTGAGGGGATGCGGAGTAAGTGCTAATGGGTGGTGGGTTTCTTTTGGGGGTGATGAAAATGTTCTGAAATTAGGTAGTGATACTGGATGCACAATTTTGTGAATATACTAGAAACCACTGAACTGTACGCTTTTATAAGGGTGGATTTCATCATATATGAAATATATCTGAATAAAATTATTATTTAAGAAAATTAGTGGCTTAAAACAATAGCCATTTATTCATGATTCTATAATTTGGACTGGACTCAGCTGGGCAGTTCTTCGGCTAATCCTACGTGGGGCCCCTCCTGTGGCTGCCGTCATCTGGAGGCAGACTGGGATTGAATGATCCAAGATGGCCTCACTCATATCTGGCAGCTGGCGCTGGTCCCCTGCTGGGGCACCTCAGCTTTTCTCCAAGTGGCCTCTCATCCTCCATCAGGCCAGATAGGCTTCCTTGCATGGCATCTCATGGCAGCAAATGGAAGTAGCAGGGCTCCTTGAGGCCTAATCTTGGGAGTCCCAGAACATCACTTCCAGTACATTCTATTGGTCAAAGGAAATCACAAGACCAGCCAGGTTCATGGGATGGAGAAATAGATTCCATCTTTTGAGGAGGAAAGTGGCAAGGTCACATTGAAAAGAAATATGCATATGAGAGTGGACGGAATTATTGTGTCCATTTCTGCACACATGAAAATACCTATTTCAAAGGGCAGTTAGAGGATCAGGTGTGATGATGCATGTAAAGTATTTAGCACAGCACCTGGTATACAGGAACACTCACTAAATGGTGACTATGATGAATATTAATAAAACACTAACATCATCACATGGTCTACCCTAATTCCCCCATTCCTCTGTGGTGAGAACAGATCAGAGACTCAAAGCTGCATGGGTCTTTAGACCTCGTGTAGTGAAGCCCTCATTTATCAGATCTGGGAACTGGAGCCCAGAGAAGAGAAGTGACAGACTTGTACAAGGTCCCGTATCTCCCTTCGCTCATGGGGGATTTGGAGGTCTGAGCGTGACGTAGGGTCTTCTTCCAACGCACACAGCACAGCCCCTCCGACACCTGGTCTCACACTCTTCCCTCCACACCAGCGTCTTGGCTCAGGCTGTAAATGTAGTGCTGGCTCCACTTGCAGGAGGGGTTTTGAGGGGAAAAGAAGCACAGAGGGCAAAAGGTTGCCTGGGGATGAAGGAACAGTAGTTCCATGAGTTACGGGTAACTCAGACGTCACAAAATGTCAGCCCACGAGTTGTATCCTGTCACAGACATGTTATTTGGCCACACAGTTTTTTGAAAAATTGAAATAGTGACCAACATTTAAAAATCAAGATATTTCCCATAAACAATTCAGGTTTATGGCTTTTTCTGAAAACCAGGAAGATCTGGCAACTCTGGGCTGAATTTCCTCCTGGTAACAGTAGCTGCTGCTTTTAGGGGGGCCATGTGGTCTCTAGCTGACTGCAGCCCCCATGGGGGCAGGTCACTGTCTACCTGGCTACCTGCCAACCTCTGTAACATTTGAGTTTGTGCTCCGTCCATACCCAAATGACAGATTAGAGCACTAAGGTGGGGTTGGCCTACATGAAAAAAAAATCCTTGTTGGCTGGACCTTAGAGGATTTTTTTAAGGTTTCCAGTGGCTTCTCTGAATCACTACTCAAGCTCTATCTCTTGTTCTGGTCTACCCACCCCTCATTCTCCACCCTCCAAAGCTCTGTAAGATTGGATGGGAGGTGGGCAGGAATTGTTGGTATACAGTTATGCGTCACTTAATGATGGGATACATTCTGAGAAACGTGTCATCAGGCGATTTTATTGTTGTGCAAACATCATAGTGTGTACTTATATGAACCTAGATGGTATAGCCTCCTACACACTAGGCTATATGGTGCTAATCTTATGGGACCACTGTCATATATGCTGTCCGTCATTGACTGAAACGTCATTATGTGGCACATGACTGTATTGCGAAGCAGATGACAGGTCTTTAGCACCATGTCCCTCCTTGTGCCCTCTCTTTCCTGAGAGACCCAGTGTCCTCATGGTGACATCAGGGGCCAAGGGTTCCCAAACACAGGTGAGGAGGGCCTCATGATCTGGACCTTTTCCTACTGTTCCCTCAGCATCTCTCGAATCTTAAGCACTCACATCGGCTAAGGAGTTAGTGGTCACTCATTATCACAGTCTTTACCTTCCTGAAGGGAATTCATCCTGCATGTTAACAAGACAAAATGGAAGCCACCAAAGCCACCTAGATGAGCAAGGAGATGGGAGCCCTTTGCTCCCCGTGGCTGCCTGGGTGATTGAGGACATCTCACTGCTAGGCCTGTGTTCTAGGGAGGTTGAGTCCAGCAGGGGACCTGTATGAGCACCAATCACTCACACAGCCATCTTTGCCTTGATCCTATGTAGGATCCTATGTAGACAGTACTGCCATGCTGCACAACTCCAAGAGCCACTATCACGTGGGAGTCCATGAACATGGCACCTGCTGGAACTGGGCAAGGCAACGGTCCCAGTGATGGAAATGAGGATTAGATGAGATAGCACATGGGAAAATTCTACAAATATCAGGAACCAACATTCCCAGAACACTTGACCAGTCTTCTACCATGTTGAAGGACAACATCAGAAGCCAGCCAGCACACAACACTACCCTGAGTAATTGCGACAGCTTCCATTTACTGAAGGCTTGCTATGGGCAAAGCACGCGACACATCTCTTTGCTTATATAATCTTTAGACAGCCCTCTAATGTAACTCTATTTGTTACCCTCATTTTAGAGATGAAGAAATCGAGGGGGGACTAGAGAGGTATCCAGGCACATGGAGGCTTGCAAGAAATAATAATAATTAACATTTATTGCACTCTTACTATAAACAAGGCCCTGGGCTAAGTATTTTATATGTATTAACTCATTTGATCTTTCCAACTACCTCATTTTACAGATGAGAAAACTGAGGTTAAGTAAATTGCATGCTCAAAAAGGACTCATTGGGGCCAGCCCGGTGGCTTAGCGGTTAAGTGCGTTCACTCCGCTACTGTCTGCCCGGGTTCGGATCCCGGGCGCGCACCGACGCACCGCTTCTCCGGCCATGCTGAGGCCGCGTCCCACATATAGCAATTAGAAGGATGTGCAACTGTGACATACAACTATCTACTGGGGCTTTGGGGAAGAAAAAAAACGGAGGAGGATTGGCAATAGATGTTAGCTCAGAGTCGGTCTTCCTCGGCAAAAAGAGGACGATTAGCACGGATGTTAGCTCAGGGCTGATCTCCCTCACACACACACACAAAAAGTACTCATTGGAATCACAAAGATTGAAAAAATAAGAATTGATTACTCTAGATGTAACTGGGTCTGTGGATCTGAAAATCGTTGCAAGGAAGGATGGTTATCAGACAGCTTATGTCACTTGCCCAGGTCAGATAAGGACAGAACCAGAATTTAAACTCAATGACAAGGCTTGATCTCTTTCCACTTGACATATAGACTCTTCCTAAGATGCCCTAAACTGACACAGTTTTTGAGCAAGGTGGATGGAGTTGCATTTGGGCTGCCCTTGGGGCATCGCGTGTCACACCCTCCTTCTCCACTCCATGCTATGACCTGGGCCCACGGGTGTAGAGAGGGCTCATCCCTTTTGCCTATCCTCACAAGGCTCAGTGCTGCCCACGTGCTGACACAGCTCATCCCTGGTGATGACCATGGAATCCTGTAAGTCCATGCATATATTTGGTATACCTTCCTTCCACTGGTGTCTGGGGGCTCACAGCCTGCACCATCCACAGGCCCCTCCTTCTGGTCATTCTATCCACCAGAAACAGCTAATCCCTGGCTCCTCTGAAAAACATCTAACAGGCCTGAGACACAGGGCTTGCCAAACTTCTGTTTATAATATTTAGTGCTGTGCTCCAGAGTTGTGTTGAGGGTGTTGGGCCTTCTCACACACCACAGGATTCACTCAGAGCCCACGCTTGTCCTCCCCTGGAACACCAGATTATTTCCATGGTTATTTTCAGCTCTTGTCTCCCATCAGTTTTGCAGCTGCCCGAAGACATGCCCCAAAGCTGTCTGTTTTTGTCTTGAAGGCTGTGAGAGCTTCTTCCCATGGAGTGGGTGAAGGGTCCCTTCTGAGCTGATGCCAGGACATCCACTTCTGCACCTCAGCGAAGCGTCTCCCTCAGCCTCATAATAGCTTTCAAAAGCCCACTTGGCCTTTCAAAAGCCCTAGCAACGAATAGGTTTTTCCAGTCACACTCCTTGCCCATTCTTCAGTTCTCCACCCTCTCTCCGTGAAGAGAGAGCACGGTTCTCTCTCTCCACAAAACCTAGAAAATCCTGGAGCAAGATGCTGGACAGAGAGAAGGGGAGTCTTACAAAATTCTCTTTGAAACCCCTGCTTCTCTGGTTTTACCTCTTCACTTTCCTCTCTCCTACCTGAAGAGGGACCCAAAGGGTCAAGAACACAGAATTTCAAGGCTGGAAGAGCCTTAGCGATCCATCATGTAGTAACGGTACCTCTTCTAATGATGGCGGCAAATGCTTGTACGGTGCTTATTCTGTGCTGGCCACTGTCCTTAGTGCTTTAGGAAGGCCATGTCATCTTCACAGCAGCCCTACAAAGTATTACCATCCTGAGGAGACCAAGGCCCCAAGTATCTAAGCAACTTGCCCAGGATCACTTACACAGCTAGGAAGTGGCGGAGCTCCAGCACCCATGGCCTGAATCATCAGGCTAGACTGCCGCTCTGCAGAGAATGTTCCATGAGGCCAAAGAGAGGAAGTCCATTGCCCTGGGTCACCAGCTACGTAGCAGAGCAGGAAGCTCTCCTGTCTCCTGATTTTGAGGAATCTGCAAGGAGTGTGGTCTTAAAGAGCTAGAGTTTCAATAAGAATCTCTTTCATTATGGAGTCCCTTCTATGTGCCAGGTACTGTGCTAGGTGCTGGTCCCTTGCAAAAGCTTTGAGTGGGTGCTGTTGGCATTCCGAATATGCAGATGAGGAAAATCAAACTTCCGGAAGTAATTCAGGAGGCGTCTTATGCAATACTGTAGAGTGGCTGTTTTAAGATAGCTATATTTTACAAAGATGATACACATGCTAATTACATCTTATCTTTTTCCAAGACAGCAATAAAATAGCAACTGTCTATTGAGTGCCTATAATTATTCTTAGGTTCTCACAACAAGCCGAAAAGGTAATTGTTATTATCCTTGTTTTTCAAGTGAGGAAACTGAGGCTTATAAATATTGAGTATAGTACCCAGGGAGACTTAGGAGGCAGCAGAGTGAAGATTCAAGTCTAAATATGTCTGATTCCAAAGTCTAAACTCTTTTGACCACCTACTACAAGGACAAACATACACACAAAGACACACACGTACGCATGCACACACACTCACCGCACACTGTGTTGTTTCTGGTCCTCATATTCTATGGATTGGGGTAGATAAAGGGGCCAGTCCTTCGGGAAGGCATTGCCTGTTCTACCCTGAGGTGACAGACTTTGGTCTCTATAAAATTGCACCCGAGGGAATCCCCTAGGCAGGCCTCTTTGTCCTCAAATTCCTCTCCTATCTGAGTTGGAAAACAGTCAGCCTCCCGGCAATTGCCCAAGTAATATTTTAGGTTTTTGGTACCCACTGAATTCACTGAGGCAAGATTTCTTTTCATAGCCGTCTGAGGCCCCAGTCCTAGGACTTCCAGATTTGTCTATACCCACGACCACAAAGGAAATGGAGAGGACACAAAGGAAATTTTGAACCTGTTTGTGAGAAGGTCTAGAGCACTTCTGAGAGCAGAGTGGAAATTCTTCAAGTCCGGTGGGTGGATTGTTGGAGGAAAGGTCCACCAGGGCGTGGGGAGAGGGGAGGGGGGGGGAGGAGGAGGAGGAGGAGGAGGATGGAAGAGTAAAAGAGCTCAGCAAACACTGCAGCATGCGCTGGGGGACTCGGTCATCTTCCCAAAACCTTACAGGGAACTGGTTCCACTTTGGACGTGTTATTTGAACAGCCCTGAAATCAGACTATAAAAGTTCATTTTTTTATTTGTCCTAGGGATGCTTCTAAGGACACTGTCATCCATTTAGAGACTTCTTTCTAAAGTTCATAGGAATTTTCTTTAAAAATTAGTGCTAGATGTAAAAATTTGTGAAATCCAAATAAGGTCTGTATCTGAGCTGATAGTAATGAACTATGTTAAATTCCTGGTTTTGATCACTGTGGATGGTTACCTAAGACGTTATCACTGGGGGAAGCTGGGGGAAGATAACACAGGAACTCTCTGTACTATTTTTGCAACTCCTTGTGAGTCTTAAACTATTTCAAAATAAGAAATAAATCTTAGGGGAAAAAAAAATGCTAGAAAGAGCATCGCTTTCCCTAAAAAACCTAGTATGCAACTTCTCTGATGGTGACAGTTCTGTTGCAGAATAAATCCCCCATTTTACTTTGGCTACCAGGAAGCTCAGAGTCAAATTTAAAATTCATTCTAGAAATACCAAGGCCCTTATGGCCTATATATTTATGTTCTTTCTTCAAATGTTGTTTCTATGCTTGCTTATATTTCCCTCTGACTTTTCATTCTTATTTTTATTTCACCATTATTTTATTGTACATATTTCTAGTGAGTGATTTCAAATCCTTTATGGAAAGAAACAATGTATAAATACAAAAACTAATAAAATAATTGGCACAGCTAGTTTATGAGATGGTCATGTATTTGGTTGTTGTTTTTTAATTATCTATGAATTCTGTTTTACTGTTACCTTAAAGCACTTACCTAGTATCAATCACCCTCCGCCCCCACAAACAGGATTTTGAGCCGACTGTCACACGCAGGTTTCCTGCACACTGAGAGTTTCCGCTTGGTCAGGACTCTGCCAGGCAGAGGGACACTCAGCTAATGAGCAGTGAGGGCTGACAGCATCTCAGATGGCGTTACCCTCAGGCAGGGCCGGTCTGGTTGTCACTCTGCCTGCAGAGCCACCATCATGGATGCCTCTATGTGTTGGAAGTATGGGATCCTCCAGACAACCCTTAGTCAAATGCAAATACTCCTCTGAGGAAGGCCAGGGTTTTAACAGCTACGACCTAGAAAGAAGTGCTTTGCAAATGCATTTTAGGAAAGTGCCTTTGTGAACAATTGTGAGTCACACACTGCTCCATGTTTGGGGTTGTTATTATAATTCATTCCACTGTGAACTCAACGCTCAACAGACCCAATGCAAAGCAAACACAAAGCATCCAATACACCCGGGGAGGAGGAGGGAATCAGACAGCCTCCCGGCAGAGGTGACACCATACACCCCCGTCTGTCCAGCCATGAACCAGCAAAGTGGAAAGGGCATGATATGCAGCTCTGCCACTTACCAGCAGTGTGCCTTTCAATGCGTCTTGCCTCCTTTCAGAGCCTGAGTTTCCTCATCTGTAAAATGGGGGTAAGAAGGGCCAACTCACAGACTTATTGTAGGGTAAACAGGCAGTAATGTGTGTAAAGGGCCTAGTACAGTGTCTGGCAGGTTGTTGGCAGTCACAAGTGTTCAATCCTTGCCCCTTCTTCAATAATAATAATAATAATTAACATTTATTAGATGCCAGGAGCTGTGCTAACTTGTAGGAATTCAAAAAATAAAGAAAATAGTGTCCCTGCCCTTAAACGGAAGACAATTAGTGTTCACAGGACACTTACTAGGTACATCATCCTATGTAAGCCTCACGCAGCTCTGTGAGATTGGTAATATTGTCATTCATTCCATTTTACAGAGTAGGACAGTCATCTGCTAAGAATAGTGGCAACACCTCTCACCTGCTAGGAGAGAGGGATGGAATAAAGCTCTTGTAAAGAAGCTCTTAGGATCTGAGGACTGGGAGGAAGCAGACAGACACTGCTGTGGCGGTGTCAAGGGCTCTCTTTATGTGGAAATTTTAAGAAAACTCAGCAAGAACTGTTGCATTGGGAGGAGCAGCTCCAGCCAGGGCCTGGGGAGTGAATTAGAGGATAGCAGACGCTTCCTGCGGCCTTCTCTTCCTCACAGCTCCCTGGTTCTCTTCCTTCAGGTGTCTGCAGCAGCACCCTGGGGACAGCCTGCCCACAGCCAGTGTCATCCTCTGTTTCCATGACGAGGCCTGGTCCACCCTCCTGAGAACTGTGCACAGCATCCTCAACACAGCGCCCAGGGCCCTCCTGAAGGAGATCATCCTGGTGGACGACTTCAGCCAGCAAGGTGGCTGCGGGCTTCTCCCAGGCTCCCTTGGGTGGGCCTGGACCCTGGGAGGAGGCGGGGTCCCATGCAAAGACCGGGGTTTGGAACCTGTTTAGGCAAGGTTCCCAGAAGCAGACCTCCGATGAGAATTCCAGTGCAGGTAACTCATTAGTGAAGAGCCCCTGGGGCAACCAGCAAGGAAGTGGGGGAAGAGGACAGAGAAGGCAGAGCAGCCAAGCACTGCGAAGGTCCTGGCCTGATCCCATGGGGATCTCCCCCAGGCCCCAACCTCCATAGTCCGATAGCTTCTCGCCAAGACACTCAAGAATCACAAGGGAGTGGCCATTCTGTGAGTGCTCCCTGGCTCCCAGACGCTGGGTGAAGCACTTGACGTGCATTAGTCGTTAAATCATCCTTGTGTAGCCTAACCCATTCACTTTCCGGATGAGGAAACTGAGGCCCAGAGAAGAGAACTGACCAGATCTGAGTCATGCCAAGTGCAGCAGAGTCAGGCCCAGAGCCCAGACCTGCAGAATCTTCTTGAATGTCTCCACTGACAAGGAACTCACTCCTGGGAACTAGCCCATTACATGGCTGGGTACCTAAAAGAAAATAGAGACAGAGAAATCACTGCCTGGCTTCTAGGTCAGAGGTTCTCAAACCGGAAAGTGCGTCAGAACCACCACCTGGAAGGCTTGTGAAACACTGATTGCTGAGCCCACCCCAGAACTTCTGCATCGGGGATTGGGCCCAGGAATTTGCATTTCTTATAAGCTCCCAGATGGTGCTGATGCTGCTGGTCCATGGACCACACTTGGAGAACCACTGCTCTAGTCTTTTGCTGGGGCCTGAGGTCTATATCTCTGGCTCAACTAAACGGCCACAGAGGCCCCTCCTGGCCTTGTGGGAAGATCAGACTGCACCGAGGGAAGCTGAGCGTTTGCTCAGGTCCGCAAAACGCTTTTCTTTTCTTTTTTTTTTGTGAGGAAGATCAGCCCTGAGCTAAGATCCGATTCCCAGTCCTCTTTTTTTTTTTTTTTTGCTGAGGAACAGTGGCCCTGGGCTAACACCTGTGCCCACCTTCCTCTGCTTTATATGGGACGCCGCCACAGCATGGTTTGACAAGTGGTGCGTTGGTACGTGCCGAGATCCGAACTTGCGAACCCCGGGCAGCCAAAGCTGAGCGCACGCACTTAACTGCTGTGCCACTGGGCCGGCCCCCGCAAAACCCTTTTCTAAGGGGCATGACAGAGGATAGGATGGAGCGACCAGGTGCCTCTGTTAGTTCTTCCTAAGGTCTTCATGTTGGGAATTTGCCCAGGCTGGCCATGGCAGTGAGTCAGACTAGCTAGAGGCCCCAGGAGTGTGTGGGGTTACTGAGGCACATCTGACTGTGTATTAGGCAGGATGAATGAGCAGGTCCTGGGCTGGGCTGGGTTGGCTGGTGAAAGTGCCCAGAGGCTCTCCAAACCATCAGCTGGGGCAGAGTCCTCCCCAGAGCCCACTTGTGGTCCCTCCCCCATCAGCTGATGAACTGTGTTGTCAGTTTCCCTTGGGAGACTTCCCTTCTCCTTGTGTGTGTAGAAGCAGAGGACCTGGGTCCCAGGGATGTGGGCTACCTCCAATGTCCTCAGCTCCTTCTGCTTTCCACTTAGCTATACTTGGAGCATGGCTTTTGGCCTTGTAATCACAATGAGGCTGCTCTACCTCTAGGCATCACATCTACATTCCAGGCAGGAAAAGGATGACAAGCAGATAGGCAGAGGCTAGCCAAGTTTGTCCTTTTAGAAAAAAATCAGTAGAACAGTTGTTTTTCCAGAATCTTCTCATCCAGTATATTTCTACCAGAGTTGGATCAAAAGGCTACTACTACTAGCAGCAAGGGAGTCTTAGCAGGTGAGAGCTTTTAGCTTCCTGAACAAAATCAAGTTTCTGTTAGCAAGGTGGAAGGGGCGAATGAATGTTGGGAAAAACAACTAGCAATGCTCAATGCAGCGGAGTCACCAATGGGCTGGTTCTCCGATGTGAGGGGCTGGTTCTCAGACATTCAAGTTCAGAAATTTTAACAGCTTCACTAACAGAGGCCCTTCTCTAGGGAATAGACTTGGAGCCAACAAGCTTACTAGAAAAATAATTCCAAAGTAATAACTCAGCACAACATTTTACCACTGAGAAATGCAGCAGCCAAGGGACTGGGAGTCCTTATGTCCACTGCTCAGGACGGTTTCCCCTGCAGAAGAATCTCCGTGAGGAGCCACATGCCACTCAGAAGGCAGCTTCCCAGGGAGCCTGTGGGGCCTTTGGGTAAGGCTGCCTGAACCTTCCCCACTTCCCTGGAGACCCAGCTATCAAAGCAGCCAGACTCTGTGTACCCCAGCCAAGACAGCCTCCAGGCTGGAGAACTGGGGAAATCCTTGCTTTGTGGCTCAGTTCTGTTCAACACACATGCTACTGTGGGCCAGCCCTGTGCTAGGGGTTGGAACAACAGAAATGCATGCAGGACAATCCCTGCCCTTGAGGAGATCTTAGTCCAGTGGGCTGGGGGCTGCCCATTTCCAAGACTTCATGGAGGACACTACTTCTCTGCCAACACATTATTCCATCTCTACTGGCTTGTTCTCGTCGGCTTGTGCTCTTATGTGTACACCTGTGCATGCACACACACATACACACACAACAAAGTTATCTTAAACACAAAACTCAAGAAGCTTCTCTCATTCTTTATTGCCTCCTCCTTAAGGCTCTTTCTCTCCCTTCCCCTACAGAACCATCATTCCTAAAAAAGTGGCTAGACTCTTGGTCTCAGTTTTTCACCACGCACTTTCCCTCCCACCCACTACATTGCCCACTTGCCCCTCCCACTGCAATGGGGCCTCTTTGGCCAGCACCCATGGTCTACCAGCTGCCAAATTTAATGGGCCCTTCTGTCTTTGACGTCCTTGACCACTGTCTTAGGTGGAGTACTCTAGAATCAGATCCTGAGATGGAGATTCATGCGCATGTGATTTTGGGGGGCTGTACTCTCAGGGGAACCCTGCAGAGGAGCGGGGGAAGCAGGAGAGGCAGAGGAAGCAGCTGAACGAAGGTGTGGTTTCAGATGAAGCCCAGCCCCAGCCTGACCCCGTGGGGAGCTCTGCAGTGTAGACTGCCCTCACGGTCTGTCCTGGCCTAAGGCAAGGGAGCGGGCTTCTGTACCCACGCAGGTCGGTCATGGACTCTGGGCTCCTGGGGCCAGGGACGGCATTCTGCACGACTCCCTGGTACTTTCAGGAGAGGCAGTTCCAATACTGAGGGCACGTCTCCAGGGAAGGATGTAACTGCAGTCAGCAGCAAACCCACAGCAGCCGGGACATGTAAACCAAACCAAAGCTGTCAAAGGGATCCCGGGCACCTGAGTAGGGTGCCAACAGGGTCTGCTGCAAGCTCGCTACTGCATCTAGAGAAGGTCAGCACATTCTCTCCTCTCCTGGTTTTATGACATCATCTCTCCTGGTTTTTAATGGAGAGAATCCTGACCCAAACTAATGAAGCAACTTACATCTTAGCAACAAAGACAGTATAAAGATGTATGTGGTTCTCGGGACCCTTGTACTCACCACAGCTCCCAAGAGAGAATTGCCGACAATGATCCTAGTGATGGTCATCACAATCTCACTGGCTGTGGCATCTGTGACCCAACTGACCACAACCCTGTCGATTCCAGGACAACTCAAGTCTGCTCTCAGTGAATACGTGGCCAGGCTGGAGGGGGTGAAGTTGCTCAGGAGCAACAAGAGGCTGGGCGCCATCAGGGCCCGGATGCTGGGGGCCACCAGGGCCACCGGGGACGTGCTGGTCTTCATGGATTCCCACTGTGAGTGCCACCCGGGCTGGCTGGAGCCCCTCCTCAGCAGAATAGCTGGTGACAGGTAACTCACCCCCGGGATCTGTAGAGCAAGAGGTGGGAATGAGAGAATACCGCCTCAGCCACTCACAGAACATCTGCCCACCATTGAAAAAGTGCACAAGTCTCCATCATTAGAGAGCGATTTATTCCTTTTGGTTTTTCAGATGTTTGAGTCTTTTAAGAAGTATAGGAAGTTAGAGTCTTCCAGGCCATCTACCTTGTTTTATAGATATAGAAACTGAGGCCTAGAGAACAGCTTCTATTAAGCTGCCAATATTCCTGAGAAGGGTAACACCTTACTATTGTTGTCACTACCTTTGATTAAAAATCAGCAATTTTAATCAAGATTGTAACATAACCTGGGGAAAATCTCTAAACTTTGTTAGGCCACAGATTACTCTCCCATAAAAAGAAAGCATTAGACTCTGTGATTGCTAAAATTCCATCAAGAACTAACATTCTTTGGTTTTCTGGTTTATATTAGGGGTCTCTAACTTTCTAACCAAGGCCAGCCCTTGGGAATGTGAACTTGGAGAGGGTTGCATTACACACCCCATAGTCAAACACTTAGAATTTTTCTTTGACCATTTCTCCGTTCTCCTTTCCCTGTCTTGCTGTCATTCTCTCCCCTACTTCTTTGCTCCACTCAAACAGTTCCTAAACATGTCTTGTCAACCATTTCCTTCAGTCTGAATATCCCACTCAGGAAAACCAAAACCTGGTGGCCAGCCCACCTTGGACCACCTCAGGCATGCCCCTGAGGCTTGTGGAGGCCTGTCACACTGTAGGAGCTCAATAAATGATTGTTTTGATGATGTCCAGCCAGACAGGAACCAAGCCTGTGATTTCTCTTCTCGCATTCCTTGCCACGGTAAATGTTGCCTGTCTCATTTGAGGTTGGGGATGACCACCTACAAGAAAAAATTTCTGTACAAGAAGGTAGAGGAGTTAGCAAGTAAATCATTAATAGTCCAGTGATTCTTTTTAATACAGAAGAATAATCATAGCTCAAGTGAAATCAAGAAGGATTAATTTTGCCCAATTCCATGACACACATCACTGCCCACTCATGGTTCACATCTCATGAGAAAAGGAGACATGGATAAATTCAGCACCAGAACCAGGACAAGCAAATGTACAAACCCTACAAGGCTGCCATCTTGGATTTTGTTCTCAAAATCTCAATAACTGTGTATCATCAGAGCAGAAACTAAAATTGGTTCTGCCCCTTCCCCATCAAATTCCCATCTTGGTATCAGAGCCAGATGGCTTTCAGAGGGACCTTTAAGATCATCTAGTCCTATCTCATGATTTCATTGTTGAAAAAACCTGAATTCCAGGAACGTCAGAGAGACCCCTCAGAGTCACACAGCCACTTGACGGCTGGGCTGTTCTCTATGTACTTTCATGCAGACATTTAAAAACCCAGTAATTAATACTATTAAGCCTTATGTATATATGACCCTAACAGACTTTTTTCACATACTGTCTTCAGTGACCCCCCCTGTGAGATGCCTCAGGCTGGTATTTTTGCTTCCGTTTCACAGAGACTGAGATTGGGACTCAGAGAGGTAAAATGCTGTGCAAGGGCACACAGAGAGCTGAGTCAGGCGTTCTGACTCTGGGTCCACTGCTCTTTTGATTGTACATGAATTTTTTTAAGAATTGGAGAAGCTGATCAGGGAGAGATATTTAGTCATACCACCCCCACCCTGGTTGTGAGACTTGTGTTAAAACATTAATTAAAATGAGTCCCTCATGTCTGCTTCTCGCATTGGCGCCATTTTCACAGATCTGGAGATTTCTCACTCTAGGCTGAGAAAGACTTGGCAATACCTCAGTGTCCTCAGGTATAAATAAAACGGGGCTCCTGAGAAGCCTTCCACAGTTAAGAGAGGGTGAGTCCATGAAATTCCAATTTCCTGGGCTCTTCCTCTCCTCTGCTTATCAAGCTTTCTCCCGCACACACCCTCTTCCTCTTATTCTCTCTCTCTCTCTCACACACACACACGCAGCCTCTGGTCCTAGACCCACCCTGGCTTGGCTTCCTCTTTACGTCCCCCTCTTCTGTGACTTGACTGTCTTTTTGTCATCCCACACCTCACTCACCGCTCCCTGTGCACTCTGTTTTCTCTGGGCCTCAGTGTTCGGCGTGCAGGCCTTCGCAGGTGAGGGTCTGACAGAAAAGCTCCCTCTCCCAGGTCTGAGTTCTCCTCTCTCTCTGCTGCACACGGCGATGCCCTGTGAGCTGCAGCCTGGGAGAGCATCCCCTTTCAAGGTTCGTTTTCCTCCCCCAGTGATTTTGCTCAGGCGTTTCCCCGGGGCTGCCCGTGGCAGCTCACCAGGTGTAAAGCAAAGCTGTAGAAGCCATGGGGCACAGCTCCTAACAGCGGCTGCTCTTTGAGAGAGGAAAGGGGCCCAAGCTGCCTCTGAGGCTCATGGCAAGAGACATTCTGTCACCAGGTGAGGAGCATTGCCCAGAAAACAAGGAAAGGCCTTTAAGAGCTTTCTTTAAAAAGATGGAGTGGGAATGGTGAGTAAACAGTGTAACAAGCCATACATCAACTATTTCAGAGTTATAACTTCCTCAACATCCTGGTCAGAGAATCCAGGGCCTGGTTACTAGGCCCTGTTTCCCTGCCCCTGCCCACAGAACGGGTCTGCTGAGAGCCATATGGCAACTTGGTATGACAATAAAAGGAGTCCCTTCCTCATGACCCTTTACTCCCATTCCTCAGAAAATTTGTCATAATATACTCATTTTGTTAGAACAAGACACTTTAATGCTAACTGCCAGAAAAGTTAGAAATAAATATTCAAATTTACGTCTATAGTATTTGAGGCATTCTTTAGGATTGGGCAGTGTACAACCCACATAACAGACAGAGTTTCTCTAAGAGCAATTGTTTTTAGGACAGTCCTAGGAGGTGGTGATTGGTGGCTGGTTTCTACATAAAGTAACAAAGGTGAAAATCAAGAGTAGCTGTCATTCCACCTGCCAATTGCCTTGTGCTGATTGCCAGCTCTACTCTAGTCCCCAAGCCAAGGAATGAGAGTCATGGCTTGAGAAAAATGAAGATTTCCAAGGGAAAAGGGATGCCCTTAGCACAGTGCTGAAAGGCAACACCATCTTAAGGGTGATCCTGGCTCAAGAGGCTGCCCAAGCTGTTTCCCACTTGGATTGATCTGGTCCCCCATTCTTAAGGCCACCTAGTGCTCAGCCAGGGCTGAGCCTGCTCAGTGGGGAGAAGCAAGGTGGGGCAAGGAAGAGACCACCTCCCACCTCTTTGCCCTTCAGGGGTCAAATGATTGAAGGCAGCCTGAGGAATCCCATGTGAGTGTGTGTGAGTATGTGTGTGTGTATTTGAGTGTGTGTGTATTTGAGTGTGTGTGTATTTGAGTGTGTGTGTGTGTGTGTGTGTGTTGAGGAGCAGCAGGGGGATCAAGATGCCTCCCAGCCCGCAGAGGGGTTTGATGCCCCAAGGAGACTCTCCAGCCCCCATCCTACTCCACACTCCTCAGCATGACGGAGTCCTGGAAGGGCTGGCACCAGTCCTGGGGTCACACCTGAGCAGCAAGAGCTCTGGGAAGAGAGAATTCAGAGTCTTCTGCTTCTCAGTATAAGAAACTTTCCACAACACTGGGAATTTGCGTCAACTTCCAAAACGACTTTACACATCCAAGACCTGGATAAACATCTAGGTCCAGGAAAAACAAAGAGGGCTAAAACAAACTAGGGCTTATTCTTCCTTGCGGTAAAAGAGTGGGCTGGTAAGGTTGAAAATGCAGTTAGCTTTTGAATGTCTGGACAGGAGTTTATTGGTTGACCTCACATATTTCAGTTAACCAGTCTTTGTTGACAGCTTGACTGCCACTGTTTGTCTTTTGAAACTCAAACAATTTGACCTCCTCTAGCTTAGAAAGGCTTAAGAGATGATCGACCTCGTATCTGCCTGCGAGTTAAAACCCAATTCGCAAGCGAGAGAATGATGGAGTAAGCAGACACTTCTAGCTCCTTCCAAGTCAAACAGGGCAGCTTTGCTATTTTGCTTTAAGTGAATTCCAAGAACACAGACACATGTGTAGGTATGAAACCCAAAGCTAAATATAAGACTGTTTGTCATTTTTTCAATCACTCTTTTTGAGTCACTAGACTGCAGTTACTCCCTAGTTCAGCCCTGGTTAAGCAGCTGCTATGGTCCATGGAAATAAAAACCAAGACAGAAAACATCTCTTGCTTCGTTCATTGAGATTTTATTCTTCATCTCTGTCCAAAATATACTCAAAGAGGCTCATGATTAATCACCTACGTGTCTGGTTAAAGTAGAAGGAAAAGGAGATTTCAGAAAGGAAAAGATGGCATTGGGAATCAGAGGTAATACAGTTATTAGAGGTGAGCTTTACATATGACTCTGAGCTTCCAGCAAGACAGAGCAAAAAGTGAAATTTGATGAATTTGAGAGTTCTCGTTTTCTGATAAAAAGTAATGTACACACACCTTTGTCAGGAAGGACGCAGCTCAGAGATCTAGGATGATTTGATTGTGTGGAGGCTCGAATGCAATTTCCTTTCTCGTCCTGTTATGGCACAAATCTGACGAGACTTCAGAATTCAGCCACACGGCTTCCCTGGCTCTTAATTTTGAAATTCCACAAAATGCTTTGCCAATAGCCAAATCCATCCCATCTGCTCAGTTCATTCCACAGTAAGTGGAGACTTCGGAGGGGGCTGGGTGTCCTCGTTTCTTCCTTGATCTTGCTTCTCAGTTTTCTTAGGTCAAGGCAAGGTGCGCAAAAATGGTAGAGACCCAGAAGGATTGTTGCCCTTCCCTTCCAGAGGGAACAATGTGAAACAGGCAGGAAAAGCATATCAAGATCCTCACTCTAAATATAAACCCCATGACTCCTCACACCAATGTCAGTCACTTAAGGCCACAGATTAAAGCAGATAATTGAACCCCAGGACCACCCCGGCCCTCTCTGTATGGTCTAGGCTTACGCCAGCCCTGGCTGGCTCCGGGATGAAAGAAACAGAGAAGGAAATCGATAGGAGTGTAAACATAGCCTGGCTGGCGTCTCTCCTCCCAGGAATTGTGCTTCTCTTAGAGTGGTACCTTCCAGCCACTCCCGAGTTCAGGCCTGATCCATTCCATGGCACAGATTCTAGAAGTAACAGTCTTGAGAAGCAAGAAAAAAATGTGATTGAGATATTGGCTATTGGAGAGCAGCTCCTGGAACACCTGAGTGATTACCTGTTTAGTTAAAAGGGGAAGTTTCCGGGGCTGGCCTGGTAGCATAGTGGTTAAGTTCATGCACTCTGCTTCGGCAGCCTGGGGCTCACAGGTTCAGATCCCAGGTGTGGACCTATGCACTGCTTATCAAGCCATGCTGTGGCAGGCGTCCCACATGCAAAATAGAGGAAGATGGGCACAGATATTAGCCCAGGGCCAATCTGCCTCATCAAAAAGAGGAGGATTGGCAACAGATGTTAGCTCAGGGCTAATCTTCCTCACCAAAAAAAAAAAGAAAGGTGAAGTTTCCAACCTTTACCAATTTCCCACATCACCCTCTCTGAGGTCATTTCCCAGGCTGTGCAGAAAAAATGAGATAAAATACAATCACCAACAGCATCAGTAAATGAGAAAATCCACATAGACTCAGGACTTTGGTTTGCTTGTAGACACCATGTGCCCATATTAATTTTAATAATATATTTTAGTAAACCCAGTATATGCAAAATATTATTGCAACATGCACTCAATATAAAATTATTGAGGTTTTTACATCTTTTTGTCATACTAAGTCTTGTCAAAATAAATCCAGTATGTATTTTAGCCTTATATCACATCTCGATTTGGACAGACCACATTTTAGGTGCCCAGCAGCCACATGTGGCTATTGATTGCCATGTGGGACAGCACGTGTGTAGATTATGTTTCTATCCCCCAGCAAGTGAATGGTTTATATCCCTTACTTGATTCCACAATTCTTTCCAGGAGCCGGGTGGTGTCTCCAGTCATAGATGTGATTGACTGGAAGACTTTCCAGTATTACCCCTCCAAGGACCTGCAGCGCGGGGGGTTGGACTGGAAGCTGGCTTTCCACTGGGAGCCTTTGCCGGAGCATGAAAGGAAGGCGCTCCAGTCCCCCATCAGCCCCATCAGGTGAGGCTCCATCGCACAGCCTGCTTTTCCTTTGCTTCCTCAAGATGGACTCGGCAGCTCGGGGTCTAATCCTGGCTCCATATGGCTCCCTTAGTTTCCTAGCAAGTTACTTAATCTGTGCCTCAGTTTCCTCGTCAGTAAATTGGGGATAATAACAGTACTTACCTTCTAAGGTTGTTGTGAAGATTGAATGAGTTAACGTATGAAAAGCATTTAGAGAGTGCCAGGCGCTCAGCTATAGGTGTTATTATTGTCATATTGTTATATTAACGGAGTCCAGCGAAGCTCTTCCAGGTGGCTTCAATGGATGCCCCTGTGTGGGACAGTGACAGACCCTGAGCTGGGACCTTGATCCAGCTCCGTCTAACCAGGTAACATTAGAATTTCCCTGGCCTCACGTACTTCCTCGGGAAAAAGGAAGAATTCAGCCAGGTGAAGGCTAAGACACCATAACTCTCAAAATATTTCCAATTTTATTTTGATTGGTTGGTTGTTTGGTCTGATCTTTGGATGTGTTTGGTTTTTAGACAATTATTCTATTTAAGCAGATGTTCTAGATATCATCTGCTGCATAACAAACCATCCAGACTTAGTGATGTGAAACCACAACAGTTTTATTAAGCTCATGATTCTGTGAGTCATGAATTATGAAAGGGAGCATCAGGGTTGGTTGTCTCTGCTCCATGGTGTTTAGGGCTTCAGCGGAATGCCAGGAAATGGCTCAAGAGCTGGGGGCTGGAATCCCCCAGAGGCTTGTTCACTTGTCTGAAGACTGATGCTGGCCATCAGCTGGGACCTTGGTGGGAACTGCACCTGTTCTCTCCATGAGGTCACTGCGCATGGCTAGTTGGGGCTGACCACACTGTGGCACTGGGTTCTGAGACTAAGCATCCCAGGAGAGGCAGGTAAAGCAAGCTCTATTCCCCTCTCCATTTAAAAAAATAATTTATCGAGGTGAACTTCACAAAACATAAAGTTAACCATTTAAAAGTGAACAATTCAGTAGCCTTTAGTGCATTCACAATGTTGTACAAACACCACCTCTGTCTAGTTCCAAATATTTCCATGACTCCAAGGTAAACTTCCGTACCCATTAAGCACTGTCTCCCATTCTCCCCTCCCCCCAGCCCCTGGCAACCACCAATCTACCCTCTGTTTCTATGGACTGATCTATTCTGGATATTCCGTATAAATGGAATCATACAATATGTGACCTTTTGTGTCTGGCTTCTGTCACTTACATAATGTTTTAGAGGTATGCATCCCCTTCTATAACCAAGACTCAGACTCATGTAGGGTCAGCTCTACCATAGTCACAGGCCCACCCAAGTTCCTGGGTAGGAGACATAGACCCTGCCTCTCAATGTCAATGTCACATTGGAATAAGAGCCTCTGGAATAAGGGATCTGGTTGTGTCCATCTTTGGACGGCTGACCTCCATCTGCCGTAGTCGACCTCCATCATATACGACCCACCACCAACCAATCATCCAAGTCGTTCCTGAGTGCCTAGTACAGGGACACGGAACGAAGGAATTAGGCACAAACAGGCCTTCCAACGGTCTGCCCAAGAGTTAGAGTAACTCTAACAGTAGACATTTGATAAGGCACAAGCTTAGCTTTGCAAAATATAATTCTCTTTATTTTGCAATAACTAGACTTAGGTAATTTCTATCTTGATCCCTCTCTCCACTGAATGGCAGAAAACTTCCAGACAAACTAGTCAAATTCCATGGTAGCTTAGTCATCTCATACTTAAATCCATCATCCAGGCATGTCCCCCTTCCCTGTCTCCCTGAAGATGACTTTGAGCTCCAGGCTTCTGTGGGGGCAGTGTGGAGAGGGAGGGCCCCAACTCGGGCTCAGGCTGTCCTGCATCGGTGTGCCCCATGATGTACCTTCACTGGTCATGGCCTCTGGCCAGGGGTTGGCATGCATGGCCACCAGCAGCCTGCACCCTCCACGCGGTATCTGCCAAAGTCTCACATCGGTATGTGGGAAGAAAGAGGAGGACAGAGCCTGACTGTTTCCCTTTGTCCAGCCTGGTGCTACCTGCCTTAGGATATCTTGTTTTAACCAAGGTCTTCTTCCTGAAGGTCTCCCTGGAGGGACTCAGGAGTGGCCCCGTGGCCCTCCCTACAGGAGCAGTACCTGGGGATGGAGTATAAAAGGTCCAGGCACCCACAGCTCTCTTTTTATAAAACACTGGGATTTTTGACATGGTTGCTTGGCTCCAGTCTATCTGAGCCCAGAGTCCACTCTCAGCCACCGGAGCTCCCCCCTGGTGGGCCTCCCTGATGTGCTCCAGGTTCTGACTGCAGTCTGTTCTGTCTTCTGTCTGCCCAGGAGCCCTGTGCTGCCCGGCGGGGTCGTGGCCATGGACAGACATTACTTCCAAAACACTGGAGCGTATGACCCTCTCATGTCACCGAGGGGTGGCGAAAACCTCGAACTGTCTCTCAAGGTACGTCCTGGACCAAGGGAGGACCCAGGGGGTTCTCTGGAGTGGTGTGTGGTCACAGCTTGGAGGCAGCATTAGAAATGCCACCGGTCAGGGGTAAGGCTGTGGGCAAATTATAAAGTCATTAAATGCGGAGTGTCAAATCTCCTGTTTCCTCCACTTTCCCATCTCTCTTGTGTCCTATCTTGATTTTACCCTCAGCCCCTCTCGTGAACTCACCTATCAAACCTGCCTGTAGGAAAGGGCATAGTATCAGTCATCTACCCCCTAGTGCAGGGGTTCCGGTACCTTCTCTGTTCACCCATAGGCCAAAACAAATACCAAACAGTTCTGTGTATTGAGTAGTCTGGTCTAAACAACTTAATAAGTATTTAGCACTTGTTGGGCACTGCACAACTTCTCAAACCTTGGAATCAGATGGACACCACCACTCTCATTTCCTGTTTTCATTTTCCTCTTTACCCCCAAGTGTGGAATGACAGTCTTCCCATCAAATGAATTCCAGGCATTTAGGAGAAGGCAGGAGGGATATGGAGAGCAGAGAACCCTCCTGAAGTAGGAAAGACCGTGTTGAAGGAAAGCTTGCTTTGATCTCTACACAAATGGCTCTGGTACCTTCATAGCAGCAAACTGCACGAGCTTTAGAAATCCCCTGACCACGGGGACACCTTTTTCCCCAAGGAAGCCCCTGTGGGGAATGGGGGTGCTAATCCACGTGGCCACATCTCTATAAGGGCTAACTGTGCATCTGTTTCAAGGGGGCCACGTTCAGGTAGTTCCATGGTGTGGCCCCCTTACCCCACCAGTTCCGCCCCAGGACAACAGCCCCTGTTCTTCCCACCGTGTCACTCCCTTGCCCAGAACTCCCGGATCTGGAACCTTTGCTGCCCCCTGAGCACTGGAATTATCTTTACCATTTATGCTCATGATTTCCTGTGCATGTTGCCAGCCCCTCGCGGGGTCCCTTACTTCCCGCGTTCTTGGAGTGGAGTGCAGAGGTGTTTATTTTCTCTTCATGGCAGGCCTGGCTCTGTGGTGGCTCCGTTGAAATCCTTCCCTGCTCTCGGGTGGGGCACATCTACCGAAATCAGGATGCCTATGCCCCCCTTGACCAGGAGGCCACCCTGCGGAACAAGGTTCGCATTGCCGAGACCTGGCTGGGCTCGTTCAAAGAAACCTTCTACAGGCACAGCCCAGAGGCCTTCTCCTTGAGCAAGGTAAGGAGAGAGCCCGGCAGGGGCTTCTAGAGCCGTCACAGGGCCACCAGCTGGAGGCTGCGCCAAGGAGTGCCTCTCCCTCCAGGCTGGAGGGGAAAATAGAAGCTTCTGGCTTGGGCTTCCCTTGAGTTGCCTCTCTCAAGAGGCTCCTCTACCTGGCAGGGCTGTCCTCTGTCTCTCCCAGCATCTCCACGGGGTGTCATGGCTGGTCTCAGCCTGGAACCCTCTGATGTCTGTGAGTTGACATCTATGGGATGCGATCCTTCACCATGGGGCCAGAGGAGAGATTGGGCGGGGAGCAAGAGATGAAACAGGTCTCAGAGGGCCCTTTCATCCTGACAAAGTGCTCAAGGCTGTGAAATTATCCAAGACGTGAAATAAACATAGATATTAAAATAAACATAAAGGATCCAAAACAAGCCACAGAAAAATAAAAATTTTAAACATTTAATAAAATGTCCACAAACAGTGCATTTTCAACTGGTCAGCTGCCACCCAGCTTACTTCTTATGCAGTGACACATAAATGTGAATTGGGACATTGAATGTGGGACGTGGGTTCACATTAATGCTTGCTGCGCTGCGAGTGGGGGCTCCAAAGGTAAGATTTTCAGGACCCACAATGGTCCTGGAACAGCTCCCACGAGCCCCTCACCAGCCCTCACTGCTGGGTGTGGTCCGTTCCCTGATCCACAAATGTCCCTATCTGCTCATTTGATGACTTTCACAAGGAGAAGGGCACCTCCTACTGGTAAATGAGAAGACCATTTTTTTCTGACCTCTTTTTTTCTTTTGAACATTCTCATTACTTCATGTTTTGGAAATGTCCTATTGCTTACTTTGATGTCAAGATTTAACAACATCACTGCCTCTCTGAAGGTGTTTGATAGCATGCATTTACTTTAAATTTAAATAGCTAAAAGTTAATTTTACTCTAATAATTTCTATCCTTCCATCCCCCTTCTTGCCCCACCCCCAAAACCCTCACATGGATTTTGAGATACAGAAATGCTGGGCACCCAGAAGACAAGGCCAGGGTTTCACTGCTGGAGGCGTTGATGTTCTCTTGTTCTCTCCTCTCTCAGGCATGGTTGTACAGAAGGGAAAGTTCATTGTCATCTGAGGTCAAACAAGGGCTGGGTAGACTTGCCAGTTTGTCTCATCACTGCTAAAGGTGAAGGTGATGGAACGTGCATGAAGGAATGTTTCCGCTTTGGTAGCAAAGTTCAGACCTGGAGAGTGGCTGGGGAGGTCTCAAATGAACACTAAGAATGCCAAGAAACTATCAAAAAACTTATACTAATTTTCTTAGAGGAAAGAGTGAGCCATCTCTTTGGTTTAATGGTGGGTAAATATGCTGAATAAACAAAAAAATTCTGCCTTGGAGTTGTTCTCAAAGTTTCTGTGGATAGACTCATCAGGGGAAATGGTTAAAATGAAGATTCCAGGATCCCCACCCCAACTTACTGAATCATAGTCTCTGGGATAGGGCCCAGGAATCTGCATTTTAACAAGTTCCTTGGGCATTTCTGAGCCAGGTGCTCAGGGGATCACACTTTGAGAAGCATGTAGAGAGCATTTCAGTATCGCAGACTCAGACCCTACTCTTCCTAATATTTTCATCTGAGGACTAACAGAGGGGAAAAGCAGAATCAAACCAAACTCACTTCACACAGTCTGTTGGGCCAGTGTCTAATTGCCAAACTAGAGGCCATCACTCTGACATGAACTTCCTATTCCAGGCCCCTCTCTTTTCCTCTCCCCATCATCCCAGGAAATAATTATCTCTCTTTCTTTGTTTTTGGTCCTTCCAACCCCTTCTCAGCACCTCTTTCTTCCCTAAAAATTTCCAGGATTTAGTACAAAATTTATGGGTAGGGGTCTTTGTATCTTATTAATACAACTAAACACATAAATTTATACTAAAGTGTTAAGGACTTACCTTGATATCTATCCCATATATTGTATTATAAAGGAGAATCTCAAGGAAAGGGGATAGTGTAGCCCAAAGGAATGGTTTGTTAATAGAGGAAATTGGGCACTTAGAGGGGAAGAAAGGTAAACTTGCCTTGTCCCCACCTCCACCCCCCATTTCCTGGCTTACTTCACCTCAGTTGCCCTTGGCTCAGTTCCTGCCTCCATAAGGCCAATCATGGTGCTGCACCACACCAGCCTAGGTGCAAAGCCCACCATTGCGCCAGTTTCCACAGAAAAGCCATCAAAGCACAGATAGCACGGTCTTTGTAGACTGAAGATGTGAGGGTTGTGGGAAGGGAGTGACATCAGCTACCATGTTGCTGGTTCCATAACTCTCTCTAGGGAAGACTCATCCTGCTCTGTTCCTTCCAAACCCTCTTCTCCCAACACATTACCTTCCCGCCTGTCTATAGCCCTGGGGAACTGTGGTGTTGGTCCCCTCATTCTGTCCCAATCCTTCAGCTTCTTCCCAGACACCTCTATCCCACCCCCACCCTCACCACATGAATTCTGGCATAAAGCAGCCTTGCTCCAACTCACTGCCTGTGCCTTTCTCCTCTTCCAGGCTGAGAAGCCGGACTGCACAGAACGCTTGCAGCTGCAAAGGAGACTGGGTTGTCGGATGTTCCACTGGTTTCTGGCCAACATCTACCCTGAGCTGTACCCATCTGAATGCAGGCCCAGGTTCTCTGGAAAGGCAAGGCATGACCCAGAGAAGATGAGGAGGAAGGGGAGGGGGTGGGCAGCTTCGCCAGGCAGAAACTGGGTGTTCAGATGCTGTTCCCTGACCCTGGCCAACCTGTCCCAAGCTCAGCGGGGCCTAGGAGGCTTCCATGCCCGCCCTGAGGGAGGTGACCGGATTGCCCCATAACCTGTCCCAGGGCCCTTCATCACGACAAGTACAGACTGCCTCCTTCAGTTCTGTCCCTTAGGATCAGTGCCTTCAGCTTGACCTCGCTCATTTTTGTGGCCTGAACCTGGCACCCTGAGCCACACTCCAGAGAGGGAAGGACAACAGCGTCTTTACAGTGGAGGGTGGGATTCACTGCTGTGTGGGTGTCCACTTTCAGCTCCACAACACTGGACTTGGCTTCTGTGCAGACTGCCAGGCAGAAGGGGACATCCTGGGCTGTGCCATGATGCTGGCTCCTTGCAGTGACAGCCGGCAGCAACAGGTGGGTGGTCAGAGTTCTCAGGGTTACAGCCCAGGGAAGACCTGAGAGCGATCTTTCCTGGGATGCCCCTCACTTCCGTGTGGGGCATCTCCTTTCAGCGGTCCCATGTCCCTTGACTGCCCACGGTCCCCCACTCTGATGACACAACCCAGCTCTGCCCACCCCATCCTAGCTGCAAGTGCAGACACAGATGTCATCAGAGAATATGAGCATCTGAGCCTGAGGGAAGTGGAGAGGCTGTTTAGCCCACGCCTTCATCTGACAGATGAGGAGACTGAGGCTCAGAGAGTAGCTGCCCAGAAGTTGTGACACAGGTGTCTCCAGGGTTCAGGCAGGTAAAGGAAATGAGCACAGTGAGCTGGATGGAGGCTGCTGTGCCTGAGGAGCACACGCCCCATCCGAGAGGACAGTTGCACCTGCCCAGCCCCAGCAAAGTGTTTTTTGTTTGTATAAAAGTAAATCCAATATTATGAGATCATCCAAAATTTTAAAAAATGCTGGAAATCCAGTTTATGGAAAGCTCCCTATTTAAATTTAAAAAACTATAATTAGAGACCAAAGAAAACCTCTTTGCAGGCGGATTTCCACCAGGGCACCATTTTGAAACGTCTGGACCAGCCAGAGATCATCAGCCAAGTAGAACCAGAGATGGGAAGTGGGTTGCCCAAGTGTGCACTGTAGATACAGAAGCACTGAGGAAGCAAGGGGAGCCCAGGAAATGTTCCCCATGCAGGGGTGCCTCAGACCACGCAATGGGATATACTCTTTAAGTCTCAAGTCCTCTGATGCTGAGTCCCGTCCCAGTAGATGTGTTGTGACTTTCAGGTATTTAATGGGGGTCTATGGGAGCTGAAGCTCCCAGAGTGGAAACTTTAGGGCACCACAGGAGCTTGGTGTATGTGTGTGTCTGTCTATGTCTGTGTGTGTGTACATGAGTGTGTGTGTGTGCATATGTGTGTGTGTGTGTGTGTGTGTTAAGTGGAGAGGAAGGGCTGAATTTGGAGCAGAAAGGCTCATGGCTCATGGCTCCAGGGGACCATCTGCTCCTCTTGCCAGAGGAGGGCTTACACACAGGTGGAGTCATTGGCTCCAGGTTTGGAGCACTGGCCTCATTCAGAACATTTCCCATGCACAAAGCAATTTGGTCTGTGAAATTCCTTCCACAGGGAGAAAGGCTTTCGCTCCACAGTCAGAAGGAAGGCAGAGAGTACAAATGCCCCTGGGGAGAGGAGGGAAACAGCACCTAAGCTCCACTGGGCTGCCAGGGCTGGTGGGATCCTCTCCCCAGAAAGGAGGGCTCTGATAACTTGCTTGGGGAGGGAACAAGAGACAGCACTGAAGACGAACTCCGCGCATTTGCCCGAGGCCCCATTCTGCAGCATGGCTGGACCCCTCAGTACACAACAAAGATGGGGCTGCCCTGGTGACAACAAAAGCTTATGGCCCAAAGGGCAGCCAAAGAGAGACGCTGAACATGACCAGCAAGCACTCTGCCCACAGGGAGAGGCCCCTTCTTGAGTCAGAGTTCCTGTTCATTGTATATATGGCCCACAGGATAGACTATTTGAAATCAACACCACAGCTAGTAAGGATAGGTCAGTCTAGCAGCTTGTCCATTCCCTGGTCATAGTTCTTAACCCTTTTAGGTGCTATTTTGAGGTTGCCCTATCGGGGCAGGATCAGCTCCTGACCCAAAATGTGGTACCGATATTGAGACTGATGACTCCACACATGCAGCAAGAGAGAATGAGAAGCATTATTGTCCACTTAATGAGACTTTTGGGGGGAAAGCAGGGCAGGCTGCCAAGCAGGCCTGCAGCTGGCCTGAGAGAACAAGAAAGAGCGATGGCTTTGGCTCCTGTGTGGTCAGGGGTGGGCCGGTGCGGGCTCCCAAGCTCAGGCTGGGGCTTACCTGGTTTGAACTTCCCTCCACCGGAAAGGAAATACCAGGGCTTTCTCATGAGTTCGCCCAGAAGTGGGACAAGAGGAGAAGGCAAAGGCGTGGGGCTTGAAGCTCAGAGGTCACACATCAGCCCTGGAGTCAGACTCTTTATTACAGATTACTTGTTTCCTTTAGGAAGTTGATGAACTCTCAAGACCCTTTCCCAAGAAAAACACATATACACGCATCACACAAAATTTTAACAATATCAAGGGGTTCATGGATCCCTTGAAGCCCCCTAGGGTCCATGGGGCTCTAAAATCCCTGGCTCATAATCCCCAGCAGCTGAAGGAAAGAGTCAAAGGGTAGAACCATGCCTCTTCCTGCAGCCCCCCGGAATGGTAGACTTAACAGCCTCAAGTGTCTGAGGAGAGAAGAAGGTAGAAGTCAAGGGAAGGCCCTAGATGCAGCAGGGGCGTTCCAGCAGCCATGCAGGCCCCTTGGTCATCGGGGAGGTCTCTTTATATCTTAGGGTATTTCTTTTCAAAATTTCCATTACAGAATAACTTCCCAGGTGGTGAGAAGCCTCAGTGATGCTGGCTGAGGGTTGGTGGGTCCACTTCTTTTCACAGCTTGGATGATAACCTAGAAAGTCTAGCCTGCCCCCAAATCTCTCTCCTTTCAGCCTGTGATGGGGTCTTTGTGTTAAGCTATCATATCCCAAGGGCCTCTGTTAAACACAACCAACAAAGTGTCAGTTCCTGGAGATATTGATCAAATGAGTCAGGTGAGGCCCTAAGAGCCTGGGGGCAAAATCCAGAACATCTCTTGCAGGATCTGGAGTCCAGCACTGAGGAGGACCAGCCGAGGCTGCACTTGGCAGTGCAGGCCCTGGGATCCAGGGGGAAGTCCGTGGGCATGGAGGACACATGGGGAAGCAGATGCTCAGGACCCATTTGGCCTTTTTCAGCTTTGACCTTTACCAATCTTCCAGAACACACCAACAGGCGTTCACACCTGGCACAGGGGAGGAGGACATAGATGTAAAGTGCCAAGTGAGGAAGCCGTGTAACATGGTGGAAACAACTCAGTGCTTTCTAGCTGTGTGATATCAGGCAGGCTTCTGAACCTCTCCAAGTCCTGGCTTCCTCATCTGCAACTGTGGATAATGCAGTCTCCCTCACGCAAACAGAATGTTAGCTTTTTGGGGTTTTTTGATTCTTAGTGGGGAGGAGGGGATTAGCAAGGACTTTCATAGCCAGCAAAACTGTGAGCTAGATAAGCTGAAAGCCCTTCCCCTAAAAGCACCTAGTTATGCCATATAAAAAAATAAGAAGAAATACCGTCTTTCATCAAGTACCCACAGAGTTTAGAGCAAAGGGAAATCTCTAGGGGCCAAAAATCAAGAGGCAACTGAAAATAGAGCCATAGGGCATGGGCCAAGTTACACTGCCTTGGGCAAGGGGACAGTTACTGTCAACCTCAGGAATCCAGAGGCATTGGATCCATGCAGGAGTAAGCGATGGGAGCCCACCTTGAGCCCCCGAGGGATGACCATTGGAAATGAGACTCCCACGTAAAGCCAGCTTTGACTTGCAAAGAGTAACCTACCTATGAAAGATTTGACTAGAAAAATCCACCCACTGCCACAGGAAGATGATAAGGAAGCTTGTCTATCTCTACAGGGTCTTTGCGTGGGAGAAAATTACTCTCCCCTGAAAATTTTTAACCATCTATTGTTGGTTTAGGTTCAAATTTATATGAACTGTGTGGTCTGGGAGTCCTAAAGCAGGACTGGCTACCTAATTTGTGGGGCTCAGTGCAAAATGAAAATGTGGGGCCTATAATTCAACGATTTTAAGAATTTCAAAACAGTAACAGTAGAGCACGAAACCAACTATATGAAAGCAAGAAGATTAAATCCTTCTAAGCAGGAGGCCCCATGCGACTGTACAGATCACATGCTCATGAAGCCAACTGTGTCTCACATCCAAAAAAATAACATAAAAACTAGTTCAGGCTGCACTTGGCAGGAACAAATGGAAAGTGGTTTTATCAGGACGTGCTCTCCAACCAGGCTGCTCGGGCTCCCCACAGGTGATCCCCCTGCAAAGGCACACACGATCCAGTCCTATAAAATACTGAGGAAGAGATAACCATGAGCGAGAGTCAGCAGACACAACAGACAGCAGGAAAATTAGTTACAGGGCCAGGTCAGCTCTCTCCAGAAAGAGATCAGCTTGGGCCCCAGAAGTATTCCTCATCTGCCCTTCTAGCGGTACACTCACAAAACACAGAGCATTCTCCATGGCCTCACCTACGATGCAGTAAACAGAATAATGGAGGAACGTGCCAGAACATACAAATATGAATGCAAAAGCAGCTGGAATGTGGAGATTTCGGAGGCCAGGGCTAGTCTAGTATCATATTTGTGGACTTGACTATGAGATATGGTCCTGCTGACCTCATAGAATCTGAAGATTACCCCCAGACCTCAGCCCTATTGTGAGCTCTCTTTCCCTCATCTCCAGCATTGGGGAGCATCTCCTAGCTGTGCTGACAACCATTGTCTCTGTTCCAGCACCTGAAGCACACCGGCAGGAAGGAGATCCATTTTGGCAGCCCACAGCACCTGTGCTTCGATGTCAGGCAAGAGCAGGTGATTCTTCAGAACTGCACGGAGGAAGGCCCCGCCATCCATCAGCAGCACTGGGACTTCCAGGAGGTAAGTAATCATTCAGGAAGGGCTTGACAGTGCCACTGTCCCTGGCACTGTGTCCCATGCTGTTCCAAGAAGTCAAGTATTACCTTACGGGCCTGTGCCTTTGCGTTGAGCTTAATGACACGGCACTAAGGCCTCGGGCGGAGGTAAAGCCAACCTTGCAGCAAAGTTGGGCCACCAGCATCTTGAAATGTACCAATTTGCCGTGTTTCTGAATAGCTCTGACCTTGGTTGTGGCAGAGAGAGGAGGCGGCCTCTTTTTAAAGTTTATTAGCTCAAGGTCACAAGGAGGACCACGGAGAATGTTACAGAAGCAGTCATTCACCTCAGTGGTGCAGTTTTAGGAGCAATGGAAAAGCCCTCCCCAACTCTGCCACAGAAAGAGATGTGGATATAGATATCTCCTTCTTCCTTTGCAAGTTCCACTGTGAGCATTTCATCGTTTCAGTAAGACTTTGATTCCTATGACCCCAGAGAGAAGCTCTGGATCTTTTCCAGAGGTTATGCATCAATAAAGAGGAAATATGAGGAACGCAGGTGCTTGGGGAGGGTGAGCGGGTCCCCCATACAGGACTGGGATAGGAAGGTGACAGTATCAACAGTAAGTGTCTTCAAATCTTTTCTGAAATGAGTTGGGGTATAAATATGCAAACAAATAAGTACACACATCTTTTTTTATTTCTTTTCTTCAATTTTTGCTTGGGAATAAAGAGGGTAAAATAACTAAGTGGAACTCTGTGCATTGGTAGTCTTAAAGCAGGCTGTGAAAGAAAAACATCACATAATGGGAAACTTAAGCTGCACTCGCAATAAACAGTTGAGAACACAGCTCTTGGAGCTTTGATAACAAGTGAACCCAGGACTCAGGGGCACACATATGTTCAAAGAAGTCTTAGAAGCCAAGTTAAGGTCCTTTATGAATGATCATAAAGGATCATTCTAAGCAAGTCCTCTGGATAAGATACATTTTAGAAACAGCATTTAAAAATAATATGTAAAATGTTGGTGACTAAGATATACCCAGTATCTCTTAGGCATTAAAAAATAAGACTTTAAAAAAGTATTATCATTCAGCCATAAAATGAATGAGGTACTGTTCACAGCAGCTCTGTTCACAATAGCCAAGAGGTGGAAGCAGCCCAAGTGTCCAATGATGGATGAATGCATAAAGAATATGTGGCATAAACATACAATGGAATGTTATTCAGCCTTAAAAAGGAAGGAAATCCTCTTATTTGCTACATGAATGAACTTTGAGGACACCGTGCGAAGTGAAATAAGCCAGTGACGAAAAGACAAATCCTGTATGATTACACTTACGTGAGGTATCTATAGTAGTCAAACTCATACAAACAGAAAGTAGAATGGTGGTTACCAGGGGCTGGGGGGAGGGGAGAACGGCAAGTTGTTGTTTAATGGGTATAGAGTTTCAATTTTGAAAGATGAAAAAGTTCTGGAGATCTGTTTCACAACAATGTGAATATACTTAATACAACTAAATTTTACACTTAAAAATGGTTAAGATGGTAAGTTTTATGTTCTGTATTTTTACCACTATTAAAAAAAGAAAGGGAAAAAAAAGAAGTTAGGTACTATTTTATGCTACAGCATGGATGAACCTTGAAAATATTATGCAAAGTGAAAGAAACCAGTCACAAAAGGCCATATATTATATGATTCCATCTATATGAAATGTCAAGAATAGATAAATCCATAAACACAGAAAGTAGATTAGTGATTCCCAGTGGCTGAAAGGAAGGAAGAATGGGAAGTGACTGCTAATGGATAGTGGGTTTCTTTTTACAGTAATGAAAATGTCTGAAATTAGATAGTGGTGATGGTTGTGCATACTTTGTATATATACTAAAAACCACTGAGTTGTATAGTTTAAAAGAGCGAATATTATGGTATGTGAAATATATCTCTAAGTGGACATTATCAGCATTGTTGGTTAAGGTTGTTTAACTTTTCATAAAGAAATTTATTTTTTCTTGAAAAGGGGATGGCTAGATTCAATATTAATTCTGGTAGATTTTGAGCAGGAAGCAGCAATAGTCTTCCAAACATGACTGACTTTCCCCTTTGGTGGATCCTACTACAACCTGGTGACAATAGTACTAAATTGCTGGGTTAACAGAGGGCAGAAATTAAATTCAATCTTTTTAAAAGCAGAATTTTACAAGTACAGCAATAACAATGACTGTCACCAATATAGTATAAAGACTGAATATGCTCTATACACTAGCATTCTCCTTGTCAGAACTCTCTAAAAGGGCCGGCTCCGTGGCTTGGCGGTTAAGTGCGCACGCTCTGATGCTGGCAGCCCGGGTTCGTATCCCGGGCACGCCCCAAGGCACCACTTCTCCGTCCAACCCGAGGCCGAGTCCCACGTACAGCAACTAGAAGGATGTGAACCTATGACATACAACTATCTACTGGGGATGTGAACCTATGACATACAACTATCTACTGGGGCTTTGGGGGGAAAAAAATGAATAAATAAAATCTTAAAAAATAAAAAAATAAAAAATAAAAAAATAATAAAAATTAAAAAAAAAAAAGAACTCTCGAAAAGATGGCACAACTACACAACCACAATAAAGATAATTAAATTAATGACCCCGAGGCTCTGAATGATACCTAAGTTTTAGGATGACCTAAATTATATTTTATATTAACCAAAATACTACTTACCAGGCCAGTTCACATCACCTCTATTATTCGTTTAATGATTAGCACAAATCTTAGAAATCTTTATAATCTATATTATATTTCTATTTCTTTGCTGACTAATTGCTGGGGTCTGGCTGGTTTTCTTTTTTTCGTTTTCTTCTCTCTTTTCAGAATGGAATGATTGTCCACGTTCTTTCTGGGAAATGCATGGAAGCCGTGGTGCAGGAAAACAATAAAGATTTGTACTTGCGCCAGTGTGACGGAAAAGCCAGCCAGTTGTGGCAATTTGACAAAGTCAACACTGTGGATGAACGATGAATGACAGCATCAGGAGGAAAAGCGAAGTTTGGCCATGGCGGTTCAACCCCAAGGGAACTAAAAGAGCATGTATATTTCATGAAGTGGACCCTGTTGTGTTTGTGCTCCTGGTGATAGGAGAGAAGAAAGCTCCATGAACGAGTATAGAAAAGTCTCTCCTTCTCACATCTTATTTCATTGACTGCTGGCTGTTTTAGAAAAAGAAAAAAAATGGATTCATTGTCTCATTGTCTTCATCACTGGTAGATGATCATTACATAGCACAGAAGATTCTTCATTTTTTTCCATTGACCACTTAATAGTTGCTTTAATCTCTGACTAAGAGGCCTGGATATTCTATGGCAGTGCCTTCAGGATACATAAATCCAATCTATCAGTTTATTTCCAATGGCCTTACCTTGGATTGTCTGCATACCCAACCATGAAAATTGAAGTGTGAAGAGGGTATAGAGGCCTGACATCCCAAAAACTTTGGGTTAGGCTTATTAGGAAAAATTTCATGTTCATTGATTGAGCCATAGCTCAGAAGAAGAAAAGGAGGCTTCTGAGAGAAGAGTAGGGTTGAAGGGAAGATGGAAGAGAGCTTTAGCCCAATTCTCCAGATCAGCCAGCAGCTGAAAGGAGTCAGCAGACCTGGCATAAGATGTTTTCATGTTAATAAGAATTTCATGTTAATAAGAACTTTCTACCTCCATTCACCCTGCCCTAGCCCTTCTCTAGCTTGGTTAACCACAACCAGATTCTCATGCAATATATTTCTCTTCAGTCACTGGTGTTGGAAGGGTCACTCAGACTGAGCATTCCCGTTAACAAACGTGTATACAGTTGAGAAACTCTTCTGATGCCCTGTTACAGGGTTTGCATCAGCTGGATCAGAAATAGCAACCGTCGCAAAGAGGCAAACCTCCCTGGAAGGGAAATGCCAGTGTCGGAGCCAAAATTCTTGTGAGGGGAACCAGAGATAGGTGTTAATGTCCATGAGAGCTCCCAGGGCCATCTCTGAGCCTGTAGGAACTGTCTGAGACCCCTAAATGTGCCCACAGGTTGAACATTCACAACCGTGGGAGAATACACCTCCACCAGAGCAGAGCCAATACTAACGAGAGCTGAATGACTCTCCTTGCTGTGACTGCTGTGACCTGGCCTAGATAGTTTGGCCATAAGAGATGCTGAGTGGGGTTGGTTCTGCTATTAAGAAGAGACCATTCATGCCTATTTCTCTTCCAAATGGAGTTCACTTTCCACAGGGTCAGCTTAGAAACCTCCCTTCAAAAATTCTGATCTCCTTTGGGCTGGCTCAGAACACAGTGTGTTCCAAATGAGAAGAACTAAGTAGAAAGTGAGGGCTTCCAAACACTACCTAACATACTTATGTATTCCTTCTCCACTTGCTTGTCAATGGCCCACTGCTTTTTTCCTTCCTGAGACCACACTCTAGATCTGTGCTAGTAGCCAGTAGCCATGTGTGGCTAAAAGTAAATGCATTAAAATTAAAGAAAATTTAAAACTCAGTTCCTCAGTTGTACTGGCCACAGTTCAAGTGCTCAATAGCCACCTGTGGCTAGTGGCTGTTGTATTGGAAAGCACAGACATAGAACATTCCATCATTGCAAATGGTTCTATTGGATAGCACTGATCTAGATAGATTCATCATCCCATTGAGAGAAGAGATTTTAGCCACAATCTTCTTCCTTTAGACTTGTCTATATTTAAAACAAATTCCCCTAACATCCTGTAGCTGAGATGGAACTAAAAATTCTCAGATGGCAACCTTGTAAAAGGCATTAATGGTTGAAAAAGAAAAATTAAACAAGACCTCTATTTTTTTTTAATGAACTTTATTATTGCCATTGTGGGTGTTTGAAGTTGCTGGAATAAATTAATATAATTAAATAAAAGGCTGAATTCAGTTGTGTAAGTTATGTTTGACAGTAATTAACAAAAGGACCCAGATGGCTTATTGCTTAATTGGTTGAACAAAGCAAGAATGTAGTGTTTCTTGCTTCCTTAACCATCCCCGTGATTTATTACTTTATTACAGAAATGGCTGTCAACTCGGTCCCTGCCTGGTACTTACAGACCCTTAATTTAAACAAAACAGATGCCTCCATTTAGTTTTAAACAAAATTCAACCTTTTCCTCATAGTGTAACTGAGTATTCAAATTTCCTTCTCTATGAACTCCACTTTGATTTTATCCACAATGACCAATTTAAAAGAAGAGAAACCTGGCAGTTGGAAGATTTGATTCCCAAGAGTTCGATCTTCACTTGTCCACTTGAATTTTATGATAGGAATTTATTGTTTGAGTTTCAAGATTAAATTCCATCATCACCCCCAACAAGTTTGCCATCACCATTAAATAGCCCTCTGGGGGGATAGAGAGAAGTTTTCAGCCAGCAATCTAGAATCCAACACTCTTTATGCTATTTCACAACAGTAAAAGCAGATGTCATCCCTGGAGGGGCCCTGATCTATTTCCTCTTTGGTCTCAATGCCGTAGATCCCACTGGCCAACTCAGAATTCCACCTCCCATGGACATCAACAAGTCCCGCAGGTCCGTGATGATGGTGCTGTCACTGCACTAGAATTTGACATTATTAGAGGTCATGTTATTGTTCTCATCTTGAGGGGGTCCCATTTTCTACTGAAAGGCCGTGGAAAAGTCAGTTGGACACCAAGTGATCTGTGTCCAGTCACCAAATCTGGACAATTCTATATATTATACACACTATTTATGCTTGTTCTGTAAAACCTCTTTTAAATATGCAATTTGTTTGTGATTCTTTTTGGCCAAAGCCCAAAGCACCTACAAGTCCTGCCCTGATTATTCAAACACCTTGATTTAGGCATATTTCAAATGATTATGTTAAGCACAATAGCCAAGGAGGTGATATTTCCAGGATTCTAGAACCGTCTGCTACTTCTATATTAATGAGTCCCTCCAATCTCTAATCTCTTTACATTTTCAACCCCTTCTTGCACGAATGTGCTCTTTGGATGTGGAAGTGTGTCCTTAGCATTGTTTCAATATTGTGAGGATCTTTACCGTGGGAGTTCTTTCCACAGGTCTGGGATGTTTATGTTTTCTCATCACCAAGGGCGATAATACCAATACGTAATACCAATACACTATGCTATCACAACATATAAGCAGCTTGCCTGAATTTATTGGCTTAAAAATAGAATCATCATGCTCACTTCACCCCTAGGGTGATAGTTTGCAAGCTCAGCCCAAACATATCAGATTCATGTTTGAATATTAAAGTTTCCCAACAACACCCAAACTGTTCAGCTAACTCATAGTCAACTGACATTCCAGAACCCAATACAAATGCTAAAATGGTACAGTCCTCTCTCTCTCTCAGGAAGACGACAGGGTCAATTCTGCTGCAGCTTGGGCTTATGAAAGCCTTTTAAGTTTTCAGTAAAGTGTGACCAGAGGATAGCACACCCTTTATTGAGAGACCCTCACGAAGGCACTGCTGATCACTCTCCTTTAGGCCCAGGACAAGTGTGGCATTGCTTACTGTTTTGTTTAAATAAGCTCCAGGAGAGCCTGAGTAGCTGTCTTTAAAGTCATAACTTGCCCAGATGCACCAATGCTGACCCTGTTCAGAGGTTGGAGAAGTATGTGTCGTGTGGGAGCTGGGCAGCCATTGGATTATCCAGCCAGTGCAATTCTTCAACTCTAGTCATACGGCCACAGTGGGAGCTGCCTTGCTCCCACCACAGGATCCCACTCCCTTCCCCCAGCTGATTGGCTCCAGGGAGGACATCTGACCCAAGTTGGCTCAATAAGCACATTCTCCCGTAATTTTGTTACTGAGACCAAGAAAACAGTTTTTCTACAAGAGACATAAGAGATAATGTGCAAATGTATGAGCGCTCAGCAGCCTTGTTTTCTCTATATGGCCCTAAAAGCAGATAAATCCAGTCTGGAGAGAGAGAATGAAGGAGCGGAGGAGGAGTAGGAGGCAAACACACAAATAGGAGCAGAGGCAGGAGGTAGACAGTTTCAGTTTGTTCCTGAGGTCTTGCTAGATACCTGTCCTCAGAGTCGATGAGACATCCTCTAATGTTTTGTTTAATCCAGTGCTCCTCATATATTACTGGGCTCACAAATCACTGGGGATTGTGTTAAGATGCAGATTCTGATTCGGTATGTCTGGGGTGGGGCCTGCAATTCTGCATTCCCAATGAGCTCCCAGGAATGCTGATCTGCAGATCACTCTCTGAATAGCAAATGTTTAAACTATTCCAATAGCTTTCTATTGTTACTTGGAACTAGGAGAGCCCTCACTGGACCAGATCTTGGACTATTCTCCTTTGCTTCTCACTGATCTCTTTTTGAATACACATAGTAGGATGGTTTGATCCTATATTTTATAGGACATCACCTCTTGTTCAATGTAATACAGCCATTTTTAATTCATTTTCCTCTCTTCCCTCAGCTCTCTTCCTCTTTCTCATTCCGTCTACTAGTTCTACTCTTTTGACCAGGGGAGTTCTTTACCTTTTTTGTTGTTTTTGCTGCTTGTTCTGTGATCATGTTGCGTTCTCCTCGCTTTCCTTGTCTTGCCTTCAGCTTCCCTCTTCTTCTCATCTCTGAGCAAAGCTGCTTTTCCAGCACCCGTGATCTTGTGGCATCTTTTGTCTCACTCTTCTTTTTTTGCTATCCAGCCCTCTATGATCCTCCCTCACCAAGTCCCACTGACCAATCTTGATGCAGTGAAGAGTGTCAGTTTCTCCAAAGAATTTCTAGAGCACTGAGTAAATTAATTAATTGCTCAAATTTTCAGCTCTTCTCAGCCTTAGCTCCTCTCTTGGAAGCATCCATAGTATGAAGGAGCAGAAATGCCATTTAATATGGATGTGGGATGATAGAGCTACTAGAGGTGCTGCGGGTCGTGGTGGGAATATGGCCCTTGTCATGAGGAGGTGGTTGGGGTTCTGGCAGGTAGGTAGCCCTATATAGAGGATCTACATAGAGGCAGCCATAGGGCACGCTCTGGAGATGGGCTAGGACCTGTGGCCTCTGAAATTAGCCACATCTAAGAGCCAAACATGAGATTAGTTGATCAGAAAACAAATCCTGCCAAAGTTCAAAATTTGAGTCTCTCAATCCTTAAGTTAAATCTTGCAGTAAAGTTAAAGTACAATTAACTAACAAAGAGATGCCAAACTCACCTACAAACACCAGAGTTTGTGACAGAGTATTCTGACCCCACCCACCTCTCTCTGGTCTTATGGCTTCAGTGTGCTCCTGAAGAACTTCCAACTGTCAGTATTTGCATTTATATGCCTGAGGGTTTTTCCCAAAGCCAAAGAAGGCTGCTTCATGATGTAGGGCAGGCCAGTCATGCCTTGGAAGTCACCCCCCAGGAGCAGCCCTCAATTGATGACTGAGAAGAGTTGGAATATAAATACCTCAGCTTCCTCACCTCTCTGGGAGGATAACTCTGAGGTACCAGTTCTACAACATTTCCCAAAGTTTACTGTGAGATTAAGCTCTAATTGCCTACAGTGGTAGCTGGCTTGATAATGCATCTTTCACTGGCTACATTCCCATCCCCAACCCCCTACTGGTTCCTCCTAAGCTCACCTTCTCGATAAACACTTGTACTCAAATTCTTATCTCAGTGTCTCCTAATGGGGAAATTCACTCTAAGACAGATGGCCTGGCCCACCAAAAGCTTCCATCTGTGAGAGTTATTTTGCTCATCAAGTTCCACTCTTTATTTATCTGTAGTCCCATCCCATGCACCAGATACCCCTACTCCCCTGAGATGAATTTATTCCACCAAACTGCAAGAACAAAGTGTGGGCTTCAGGGCAGCTATGTCCCAGAAGAAAGAGATTGAGGAAGGGGCAATGTGTTCAGTCCTTATCCCAAGCCTATCAGTAATATTAGACGTTCTTCCTCCCTGGGGCGGAATGAATGAGAGGTAGAGAGACACCACAAGTGTGCCATTAATTAATGTCCCTTCTTGTAGAAACCTGAAGCCTAGGGAAGCAAAGTTCCTTCCGTATCACAAAAACATTCCCTCTCATATTCCAGTTATTTTTGAATAACTGGTACATAGCAGTGTTAGAGGATGCACAGATATACTATGTAAGTTAGGAGTGGAGAGCATGATTGTTCTCCGTGATAAAGTGATGGGAATTCAGATATGAGGGGGGTAATGAGGAAGACATGGGCCAAACAATAGGGTGAAGACCTAAAGAGCAAGATGATCAAGGAGGTATTCCTAGTGGGAGCAGGAGGGATCGCCAGAGGCATTTTCAGAGTTAGGGGTTTAGTCTTCTGTATAAAGTTGTTTGCCTTGTTTCCATCAACCCAAACTTTTAGCCAAGACTTCCACACTGACTTGTGCACTGTGTTGGAGAATGGGAATCAAGGAACAGGGCTGAGCTCCCAGGTGGGGACAGAGAGGGGAAAGAGTAGCCTTTGCAGGTTGCGTAGATAGCAGTGAGACTGGGCGCTTGGCAGAAGCGGGGTGACATTGGTATAGAGAAAAATTAACACAAATTCTTGCTATGCACCACCACATAGTGCCAATCAAGATAAATCCACTTAGGTAAGGTAATATTTTAAAATTATGTTACACTATGGACTAGAGCAGGGACCAGCAAACTTTCTATAAAGGGCTAGATGGTAACTATGTTTGGCTTTGTGGGCCCTATGGTCTTTGTCACAACTACTCAGCTCTGCCATTGTAGCACAAAAGCAGGCATGGACAACAATCAATAAATGAGCACGGCTGTGTTCCAATGAAACTTTATTTACAAAAACAAGTGGCTGGCCAGATTTGGCCCATAGTCATAGTTTCCACCCTCTGGTCTAGAGTCCTTGGCCCAGCTGCAGAAGGAGACAAATTACAGATTCTTTACAAGCAAACAGAGAAATATTACCAAAGAAATTATAAGCTTGAAAAATATAAAAATAAAGTGTTTCTGTACTATAAATAACAAAAAAACAACATAAAAAGAGAGGAACGATATATAGCATATGTTCTTATTGTAAGCAGGCTCCAATTCTTTTTAGAAAGAGATAGGGAGAAACAAACAAATAATTTTTTAAAATAAAAATATAAAACATTGACCCTGTAGCCCAGAGCCTTCTTTATCTGGCGGACATACTGATTCCGCAGGCCTTCACTGTTACCAGAGGTCGGGCAGAACAAGCTTTCTTTAGGAGACCACAGGCTGCAATAAGAACGTCAACATGGAAGGGAAGGCTGCTGAGAAGCAGAGAAACTCCCAGCATCTTAGCCAAACCCACGGGATTCAATTGCGCTAACAGATAAAATCTGACACTCTAGTCTTTACGTTATTGTGGTGAAGACACTCGCAAAGGACAATGCACACACTCCTCCACCCCTGGCACAATTCTCTTGCCATTGGGATATGAGAACAAGCAGATGCAAGCTCTTGCATGGGGCAAGAGCAATAACCCCTGTGTATTTATATAAACTCTGATTCCTGGCATCAAGTTTGCAAGACTTCAAAACACAAACAGAAGGAGTCAAGCCAAGTAAAGGGACTTCCAACAGGAGGACTTGAGGCCAGGGCTGTACCAGGCCAACAAACCTCACTCCTAGTGCTCCTAAGCCAACATGGGCCCATAAACCATGTTTAAAGGCCAGACCCAGGGGTGCTTCCTGCCTGTTATAATCTATGTATGGGGCTGCCATCCCATCACGCCCCTTCAAGTGTCAGTGTTGGCATGTCCAAGGCTGGCTCCAGATAACATGAACAGCCTGAGGCACCTCCCCCTCCCCACACTCGCAGACAGCATGAAGGTTGTCCAACCCATCTCTACTCTGCATCCTATTGCTCTACTCACCGCACTGCTGACCCCACTTGTCATTGTCCAGTGAGCCTTCACCATGCACAAGGGACAGGCAGTTCCATAGCTTCAGATGCCCTGGTGGAAGACACAGTTGAGGCCTATTGACTTCTATTTTGGAGAAATCTCGTTTTTTCCCCCATGTTGGTCAGATGCTTAATGTAATGAAGGATGAAAAGCCCCTGTTCTTACTTTTCATTGGGAATGTTATATTCTTCTTCAGTCAACTCTTTGAGAATATCCTTGACCACTCTCCACGGGAGGCCCTTGCACATAGCCCTAGGTGGTAGGTTGGTTTGCCTGGTGATGGAGCTACCACTGTCTCCCTGAGGCTCCAGCTCTGCGCCTCTGACAATGACATCCCCTCACAGACTGGTTTGGGCAATGACCTTCCCAGCTGATCAGGTCTCAGCACCCTCCTCCAACCCATCTGCTACTTCCTTGCATAGCTTCCCTACCCAGCTGGCCCTAGCCCAACAGTTGGGACCCAGATGGAAACACGATATATGTTGCCTTAAGATGGCTCTTGTCCTACAGTGTTTTTCAATATGGCTCATGGGGGAATTATATTCCAGACTGAGTGATAGGCTTTTTTAGCAAAGAGCCATGGTCCATACTTCCTTGTTTCCTTCTTAGCACTTACCACAGGGCTGGATGCATGACTCCATGGATTCTATCATGGAAGAGAAAAAGCCAGGATTTGGGATATGGAAAAATGAAATTTCAAGAGTTGGGAGAAAAATGAAGCAGAAAAAATTTTGGACACTAATTGGGCAATAGACAATAAGACCTCTTTGAACAAACATCGTCAGAAATTACAGTAATAACACCCACAAGTGTTAAGTCTATGCTAAGTTCTTTACCCACAGTATTTCTTCTTATATTCACAATAGGCCAACAAAGTCAGTACCATTATTATTTATATTTTGTATTATCCCATTCTATAGTTGAGAAAAGTGAGGCTTAAGTAGATAAAGTAATTTCCCCAAGGCCTTACAACTAGAAAGTGATGCAGCTGGATCACAAACCCAGGTCCATCTGGTTCTAAGGCCTTCACATTTTTTTTTCACTGAGGAAGATTCACCCTGAGCTAACATCTGCTGCTTATCTTCCTCGTTTTGTACATGAGCAGCCGCCACAGCATGGCTGCTGACAGATGAGTGGTGTAGGTCCTCACCTGGGAACTGAACCCAGGGTGCTGAAGTGGAGAGAGCTGAACATAACCACTACGCCATGGGGGCTGGCCCTAAGGCCATCACTTTTAACCTTTACATTTTATTGCCTCCCAGTGTTTGTGAGTGAAGAAATAAAGTAAAACAGTGACCTTCCAAATGGGAACGGGTGAGAATAAGGGCCAAGTTGTTTTAAGATCTACCAAAATTAGATGCATCAGTTTGGATGAGTTTAGGTGCAAGTCACAGAATAACCAATTTCCAGGGGCTGCAGAAATAAAGACCTTTAGTTAGCCCACATGCCCAATCTGAAGATAGGTAGTTCATATATGATGCAATGACTCACAGACATAATCTATGACCCAGGTTTCTTTTAATCTTCCATTCACCATCCCTGTTGGCTTTTGATTCTCATATCTATCTCTTCATGGTTACAAGATGGCCACCACAACACCAAACATTATATCCTCACCCCAGTATCCCAAATAGGAAGGAAGAGAGTCAGCAGAGGGAAGTGCTCTTCTAACATCTTTGTCTCTACTGAGAAAGCAAGATCTTTCCCAGAAGCCCCCCGGCAGACTTACTCTTCTATCTCATTGGCCAGAACAATGTCACATGGTTACCTTTGGCAGCAATGGAGGCTGGGAAAGTGACTAGGAAGGTACCCCAGCAAATGGGGAACGGGCTGAGCACACCGCCATCTAGGACCTAATGGGGGTTCCTCGAGTCATGAAGATGGGCGGTCGACTGATGGATGGCCAGTCACAGTGTCTGCATTTGGGGGATGACTCCTCTCTCAGGCAAGACTGGGCTCTGCGCTTTTTTGTTGTTATTGTTGCTGTTTCTCATTATGAGATGAAAATGGCAGGTGACTAAGACAGAGACCTATAAAATCCAGTGCTCACAACTCCTGGATATTATCCATTCAGCTCCTGCCCTCTGTCCAAAGCTAAGAATCTTCAGTTGCCCCAGAACCAGGTCAGTTTCCTCACTCTGGGGTATGGGGAAGGCATAAGGGTGCCTGCCATTGGATCTCACCCTCTACCACTAGAGTTGGCCAAACATTCTAAGAAGCAAAGGTGTTTTGATCTCTTTTATCACACACCTTCTGGAAAAATTGTAGCCCAAAGTACCATCAACAAAACTCTTCCTTTATTCCTTTCTCTGAGAGGCAGGTTTCTATTTGCTTTCTAAAAGAAACAAAAAACAAGTAAGCACGGCTTATAAAAGTGAGGGGGGGGAACTTCCCACGGGATTAATAATGATTTTCTTCCTTTATTGTGTATCATATGGGAGTATATGATACAGGAAGTTGCTCGGGAGTTTTGCTAAAACAACAGTTACAGCCTGTTAACCCATGTGCTTCCCCTGAGTGGGAGAAGCCACTATATGATAGTGTCAAGGGGCCTCTGGATCTTCTCAAGGCTTTCCTATAAGGTAGGTGCCTCAGAGAAAATCCTCCAACCCTTTGGTTTTAATCCTTTCCCCCTTTAGTCCAGTCAGTAACCACAGAAGGTAACAGCATCTGGCTGACACCCACGAGGGCTGAGTTGGAAAAGTGAAATCCTTCCTGTGTCTGAAAATTTCAAGGTCTGGCCTCTAGGAGGCTGACAAAGCACAAAGGTAAGTTTCTGAATGATATGTTTACTATTAGCAACTCAGATTATAATGCTCTTTCCAGAGCAAATTCTAGACTCTTAAGTTCACTTTCCAAATTAAAAACACTATAAATATTTCTTTAATATCTATTAGGTACCAAGAACACTTCTAGGTCCTTGTCCCACTTATTTTCTGACCTCTTAGCTTGGATGACCTTGATGAGTCACCCACAAATCATAATATTGCAAAATATTGTCTTCACTGCATATTATGTCAGCATAGACTCAGACAGAGTTGGATAGGTACTCTCTGGTTTCTGGAAGGGGAGAGACATTTAAAAAATAATTCCGACAAAGCAAACAACTGTGCCTTTTGATACATTTGCCAAGTAGAACGCTAAATAGACCTGAATATGAAAATAACAATTATTTTTCCAAAATTTCTATGGGAACATGCCTTGCATTCAGTGACCCTTAAAATACATATTTGTGAAGTGGTAATCCATCTATGTTCTTATAATTTCCAGGTGTTTCTCTAGGCTTGACTCTTCCCTTGGACCTCAGATTCACTCCTTGAAGCACCATCAATCCACCCCAGAACCCAAGCAATCAGCTAAAGTGCTCCCTTGCTGGAATCCCTCCCATGGCTCCCCATCACCTTTGGAATAATGCCTGGCTCCTGACACAGCCTGCCTAGCAGGCCCTTTCTGACCTGGCCTCCACCCTCCGGACTCACCTTCCGCCACTCAGTGCACCATCTCTTAACACCAAATTATTTGTAGTCCCGAGTACAACACTCTTTTTCTTGTCTCTGCTTTTGCCATGCTGTTCCCTCTGTCCACAATGCCCTTCTCTCCTTTCACCAGCTTGTTCTTACCCATCATGCAAGACTCAGTTCGTGCATTACCTCTGCAGAGAGTCCTCCCAAACCCCCAGGCTGGGCTAAGTGCCCTCTTCTGGGGCACTGTGTATGTAGCTCTGCCCAAACATGGACCACCCCGTATTAAAATTGTCACACATGTTTCCTCCACCAGACTAAACAAATTTGTCCATCATTTTGGTCAGAGTTCCTAGCACAGTATCTGACTCTTGTTGGGCACATAATACATGCTTGTTGAACTTGAACTGAAGTGATAACAATGTCTTCCTTTTGTGTGTAGGGTCAAATAGACTGAAAGTGAGAAAAGAAAAGTTACAGAACTTAAATTTAGACACTTGGGAGCTCTTATAAGAGCACTTTGTCCTGATTGCTTTTCAGTCTTCCAGAGTCTTTAGACGAGGAGACAAGGATTCTCAATAAGCTAAAAAAATTTTTTTAAAGAATGCACAAATCTAATTCAGTTACGAGAGATCAAAAGGAAACTTTTCGGACAAGCAGAATCATCATCTTTTTGTTCTTGTTTTTGCTGAGGAAGATTCGTCCTGAGCTAACATCTATGCCAATCCTCCTCCATTTTTTTTTTGTATGTGGGACACCACTGCAGCATGGCTGGTGAGTGGAGTAGGTCTGTACCGGAGATCCGAACCTGCGAACCAGGACCGCCGAAGCGGAGAGCGTGGAATTTTAACCACCAGGCCATGGGGCTGGGCTCTATTACGTGGTTTTTTGTGTGTGTGTGAGGAAGACTGGCTCTGAGCTAACATCCATTGCCAATCCTCCTCTTTTTGCGGAGGAAGATTGTCCCTGAGCTAACATCTGTGCCCATCTTCCTCTATTTTGTATGTAGGGTGCCGCCACAGCATGGCTTGAGCATCATCTTTTTTTTTAATAGTGTATATAGGAACACAAATCAGGTCAGCCAGAGTGTGCTAACTGGAAATGGACTGTGGGCAACTCCTTATTTTAAATAAGGAGACTGCGGAGAAAAACTTCAAAGAGCCTGGAAGTGAGAGCCCTGGAAAAAACGGTGCAGAGAGCAAGACGTAAGCCCCCATCTCCCACCCAGAAGGCCTGGTTCTGCCTGGAGCTGTGGGTTTCAGAGCAAATCGGGGAGGCAGGGACACAGTGAGGACAAGGGTTAAAATTGGGAGGTGGGGACAGCAATTACATAAGCATGAGAGGATACATAAGGATTCGATATGAAGCGTGTGGTCTTTATACTGTGGCAGAACGAGTGCAGCTGGGATGGATTCAGTCCCCAGACTAAAACGTATTTCCATTCTGAGCCCCATGGTGCTAGGTGGGAGAATTCAGTCCCGGCGAATGCAGGGTTCCTTCCCCTGGACTGGGTCTGTGTTCCGGGGGTTTCCACAGTGTCGAGGTGTCAGAGGCAAGGTGGGCATCTGCTCTTTGGTTTACACAAGTGCCTTCTGAATCTTCCTCATTGATGTCTGGAAGGTCCCTCCGTGCCAGCTTTCTCTCAGCTACATTCATCCCTCGATCAAGATCTAGAAATAGTGCAGCTCCCTGAGCCTCTCTGGGGCCACGGAGACTCAGTGTACCCTTTATCACCTCCTCAGTACTTTTAGGGGCTGGGAAGTCATTCATTCCACCGCTGCCTGCTCCACAGTGGGCAATGGGAACAGCCTCTGCCCACGCTCACCACACAGCCACCCTGGCTTCCATGCCAAGTTGAGGTCCAGGGAAATGCTGGGGTCTTTCTGCCTCCTCAGGTCCTCCCAGGAAGCCGGGGATTCCCTCTGCACTTGGTGGGGTGGGGTGGCCCAGCAGCCTTCTCCAGGCACACACCAGCATCTAACGCCCATGCTTCTCTGCCCACTTCTAGCTGGGCATAGCCATTTGGAGACACCTACTCGGGGTGGGCCCGTGTGGAAGTTTCACTTTGGCTCCTCAGAAGAGCTTCAGAATCTGTGGGTATACCCCTAAGGCCCCTCAGAACCTAGGCTTCCACATTCCCAAACTTTTCTTTGAATTTTTAGTTTTGCCCTGAGGCAGTAAATGCTACAAACCACGTGGGGCCTGGGCATCTGTACTTTTAAAAGCTCTCTAGGTGATTCTGACATGTAGCCAGGATCAGGGGATTCTGATGCTCTTGTGGTGTAACCTTATCGGGTAACTGCTCTTCAACAATTGCAGAGGCCAGAACAAAACTGAACTTTATATTTTTCACAAGGTGAAGGAAAACTGGGATCATTTGGGATTCTTTGGTTTACAAGCAAAAGAAAACCTAAGCCAAACTGGTTTAAACAGAAGGGGGAAACAATAGACTTATGTAATCGGCAAGTCTGAGATAGTTACCTTCAGGTCCATCTTGATCCAGGATTCGAAAGGGATCACCAGGATCCATCACTCGATGTGGCTTCCTCTGGTTTAGCTCTATTACCTGGTTCCCCAAGATGGCCACCTGACGGCTTTAGACTCCCCCTGTGGCTGCAGCAATTCCTACCACTACGCTGTTCCAGTGCTCTATTGCTGCGTAACAAATTATCCCTAAACTTAATGATTTAAAACAACTATTTTATTATAGCTCATAATTTTGTGGGTTAGGAGTTCGGACATGACTCAACTAGGCAATTCCTCTGCTTCATGTGTCACCAACTGGTGTCACTCAGTGGTATTCAGCTGGTGGATGGTCCACTCTGAAGGGTCCAAAAGAGCTGTACTCACACGCTGGTCCCCCCGGCAGGACCATTTGGCAGGCTGGGCTCGGCAGAACCCTCCCCTCTCCGTGTCGTCCCCGGGCCTCTCCCATGGTCTCCGCCACAGGGCAGCCAGTTTTCCTACATGGCGGCTCAGCACACCCAGAGACCAACGCAGGAGATGCCAGTCCTCTTAAGGGCCAGACCTGGATCTGATAGAGCACTCTTGCCCCCATTCTCCACTGCTCACAGCAATCACGGATCAGCCCAGATTCAAGAGGAGGGGAAACGGACCCCATCTATCAAAGGAGGAGTAACGAAAGATGTGCTCCCATCTTTAAACCACCACCCCCACAGGCGAGTGGCAAAGCCTGAGTCTATGTTCCAGGATCCCCAGAGAAAGCTCTGAGGTTCACGCTGATTAAACTGGCTTGGGGAATGTGCCTGCCCCTGACCCAGTCTCTGAACCAGGAGCTTGGGAAATTTTAATTGGAGCTGGGGGTGGAAACAATCCCAGCCAACATATGGCTAAGAAATTCTGTAGGGAGGAGATGGGGTGGGGGGTCCAGGGGAGGTGTGTTAGCTTGGGGTCACCTAACAGCAGAGCCTGAGCAAGGCCTTGGATGCAGGCACTTTATTTGGGAGGTGACTCCAGGAAGCAGGAGGGAGGGAGGAAAAGCCAATGTAAGGGTGTTGTGAGCAGCGGGGCTTGAGTCTTTCTACTCTGAGATGCCTATAGAACATGGTCCAGGGCCGGCCCCGTGGCTTAGCGGTTAAGTGCGCGCGCTCCGCTGCTGGCGGCCCGGGTTCGGATCCCGGGTGCGCAGGACACACCGCTTCTCCGGCCATGCTGAGGCCGCGTCCCACATACAGCAACTAGAAGAATGTGCAACTATGACAGACAACTATCTACTGGGGCTTTGGGGGGAAAAAAAATTATAAAAAAAAAAAAAAAGAACATGTTCCAGAACGGTCTGCCTGAAGGGCAGCAGGCTGGGACATTTTTCCACCAGTTCTTCTCGCTTATTGGTTGGAGGTTACCCCTGGGGGCATTAACTCTCTTCAGTGCACCTTGCAGACTGCACTTGCAAGAGCAGAGCAGGCTCCCAAGGCTTCAGAGAAGGCTCCGTGGCAGAAAAGTGGAGAGGCTAGGGCTTGACCTTTATGTGGTGCAGGATGAGTCTGAGCCCACATGGAAGTGTCCCCCAGAACTAAGGCTGAAATCCAAGGGGGCCCAGGGATGCAACACTGGGCACCAAACATCTACTGCAGAGCTGGCCAACAAATGCGTCTCAGGGTCAGAGCCCAAATTGCTTCTCCAAACGGCGCCCAGGGAGCACTTCGGCAGCTGCAGGGCACCCAGGAGCTCCTCCTTTGCAGCGGATCAGTGCTAGCCATCTTGCCTGTGGGACTGTTGATGTCCACCAGCCAAGACCACCTGGAACACACCTGTGGTGGATCAAAGTTCGGTTTATCGGCACATGTTGCAACAGGAGAGACCACACACCGTGGGGAACCACGGGTGTCTCGGTAGGAGGGCGTCAAAAGGGGCTTACGAGACTGGAGCCTGGGTTAGGTGATTTTGGGAAGGGTCCTAGGAAGCACGGTCTTGTTCTGGATGGGGAGCTGTCAGAAAACGGGGCAATTTTATGATTGGGCATCTTGATAATTTGTATCTAGGAGGTAGTGGGAAAACAGAACTAAAGCTGTAATGGATGAACAACCACTCATGTTGGCCAGGAGAGGGGGCTCTCTGGTCACTTTTTAAGTTTGCCCAGTGTCCTTGCTTTTGTCTCTGCTCACACATGATGACACTGAGGTCTTGTTTTTGTCTCACTTCACCACGGTCACAGTGACCTTGTCTGATGTTGGTGTTCTGTGAAATTGTGTGTGATAAGTAGGAAGGGGACTCTGCAGCCTAGGATGGGTGCCAGGCCTAGTGGGTGGTGCCTTTTTCTTTCTCAGGTCACGTATGACACAGCCTCTCTGCCCTCATAAGAGTGACAGGTACCCTCATTAGCCTAGCTGCATGGCTCTAAGCAACAATCAACTCACGGAGTACATGGTGCAGAAGAATAGACACAGGACGACAGGCTTTTCCGTCTCTCGAAAAGCTCTTTCTAGGTGTGGCTGGAGACATTTGAGTGGATTCTCTCTCCCTCCTCAGTCACTCATAGCCGCGATGCTCACAGTTGAACCTCAGAGCGATGCCGGACACAAGGAAACTGACAGGGCTCGCCAATCCATTTCCTGCCGTTCGTTTGAGGGTGACAAGGCATGATGGTGACAGCTCAGGTAACATTCCCAGCCACAGAATCCTTACACTAAATGGAGCCTGGCTGTTAGGGAGGAGAGTGACAGACATTCCACATGTTGCAGACTCTGCTGCTGGCTGCAACCCTCTCAGGAGAACCTTACATGGGACTTGGAGCCTGGAGAGCAGTTTCTGAAGCCGGGTTTGTGCGCGGCCACTTATATGACTACGAAGTCCAGTAAGGCACGGTGGGAAACACCTCTGGGGCCTGCATCACTTGCCATTGGGCCACCTCTGTTCTCAGTGGCAGCTCCTGGATAGCTCTGTGTGGCTCCGATTCCTTTAGTCCCGACCTAAGGGTCCTCTGCATTCTGCCCCAGGGTCTTCTTCCTGGCTTACCAGGGGAGTTAACACCCTCACAACTCTCAGTCACAGAGGGGACAGGAACCAGTGGATAGATGCCCCAGTCTTCATCTTTCAGGTGGATAATTCTAAGAAGCACTTTGTGCACTTCCCAGGAAGGTCCAGCAGAATCAAGCAGCAACTTTGATAACGTGTCCTTGTATTGGCTTTTTCTTCTTCCCCATCTCACTTCCTCACCCCCACAGTCCTGCTTCCCAGGTTCACCTCCCACATCAGACACCTGCACCCGATCCTTGTCTCAGGCGCTGCTTTCAGGGCAACCCAAATGAAACCACACAGCTGATGCTAAGTATGTTCGTTCTCCACCCGAGGGCCACAGAACTAGAACGGGACCCAGCCATCCAGATGCCTCTGGCAATCCTGCCACAGGGCCCTTGGCCCTGCTATAGGGCTGGTCCTGCATCCTAACACATCAAGAAGTTCTTTCCAGTTTTCTTCAGTGGGTCAGCCTTTCTAGCAGGAACCTTCTGGTGGCCTGTGACAGAACTGCAAATTCAACGTGCTTAGTCCCGCAGAGGCAAGGGAGATTTGTCGAATGCTGAAGCATCTCGTGTAATTGAAGGAAGGGTCAGGCAACCAAACCCCGGGAAGGTGGGGCAGCGTCTGGGCCTCCAAGGACAAGCCATGCCACTGGCTTCTTCCCTTGGAGAGGAACGAGGCCCCAGACAGCCCAGGAGGCCCAGACCAAAGAAGACAAATGCAGAGACAAATATCGTAATGCACACGGGTTCTCTAAGCTCCAGGAAGAAGCTTTGTCACTGTTGTTCACTGATTAACCCAAGTGGCTATGACATATCTGCAATATGGTATATGGGTGATAGATCTTTGCAAGAAAGAGAGAAGGAAAGAAAGAGAGAGAGAGGGAGGGAGAGAGAGAAAGAAAGAGAAAGCAAGCAAGCAAGCAGGCAAGGAAGGAAAGAAGCAAAGAAAGAGAGACTAGGAGGAGGAGAAGGTGGGAAAGACAGGAGGTGGGATGGGGGAAGGAGGTTTGGGGTGGGATGGAGGATGAAATTATCTAGCCCCCAGCTTTGGACGGACACTGCTCTCTCCAGGGGTCATTGACTGGTGACGTTGTCCATCATCCTTCCCCTCAGAAAGCTGCTGTGGTTCCCCATTCCTGTGACAAAAGTCCAACTAGCTTAGTGTCACATGCAATTCCCCCATAGCCTGGCCCTAACCAGCTCTCCCTCACACACCCTCCACTCAGGGCACGCTGGCCCACAAGCTGGGGCCGTCCTGAGGGAGCCGTCCTGAGCCAGCATCACTGTTCTGCCTCCAGGGAAAACATAAGACATGTTTCCAAAGGATTTTAAATTGCTTTTATGGTGAAAACATATGACAGCAGAACCCAGTGGGGCGTAGTAGATTCTGAACACAGTTAACACTCTTCTAACTCTGGAGGAGAAAGTAGAATGTCATATAGCTGAAAAGGAAAGTATTTCTATCAGTGAATACGGCAATAGAAGGATTATAGAAGTAAAATATTTTAAATAAAAATTAGAGGGAATAATTGAAATTGTATCTGATGAGTTGTATGGCCCACGGCTTGTAATTTTGCTAAGAAAAGTAGAGAAGTATGAAATGATGTCTTCCAGTGTTTTGTTGTTATTGTTCCTGTTGCTACACATTCTGCCATTATTTTACCTCTTCAAAATGCAGCTTTTCATGCATAAATGCATTTGAACAAGAGTAAATTTTGGATGGATTTGGAACTGGGATGTGGAGGTATGTCTATTCTCCTGCAACTACAGTAGTGTGTGTGTGTGTGTGTGTGTGTGTGTAAGACACTCTGCTATACTGTAGGATGCTTGAGGACAAAGTCTTGAGCCTTGGCACAGGAACATGGGTCAACAAATGTGCATTGAATGAAGGAGAGAAGAGAAGGGCAGCGACTATTGAGCATCGGCTGTGTGTCTACACTGAGCACATGTCATCTCATTTAATCCTCACAATCACCCCGCAAGGCAATTTTCATCATTCCCAATTTACAGAAGGGGAGACTGGCTTACCCAAGGTCACGAAACTAACAAAGGATTCAAATCCCCGAACGTCAGATCTCAACGCCCTTGCCGGCTGCAAAGCGCGGCTGCTGCCCTGAAAAGTGCACTTGCGCCATCTAGTGGCAGAACTAGAACAAGCACCAGGTCAGCGTACAACAGTATTAAATCACTAGAAAGCTGCGCCCCCGGAGCGAGTTTGTGAAGCTTGGAGAAGGAACGGGCTCATCTGTGTCCCACCCTAACCGCCAACCCCACGACCGAAAAAAAGGCAACAAAAGCTAATGGCACCATAAATACTAAAGAAGAACAAATAGTGCCGGGATGTTTCAGGAATGTTAAAAACCACAGGGCTGCTGAGCATGCCCTAATGGGGTGCAGAGATGCAGAGAAGAAACTCTTATTTCCTGTTAAGCATCACCACGCTTGGGCAGCTCAAGCACCACTGAAGATTCCAGCTACCATTTTAACCATCCATTTTAAATACCTGTTATGTGCAAGATGAGGTGAGCACAGGCATCAGCCTGGGGTTGTAGCATCTAATCTCTAACTCTGAAACTTCTATTATGGGACGTATCACATTTCTTTGTAATTGTTGATTTAAGAAACAAACAAACAACCGGCCACAAGTGTGAGTTCATTGAGATCAGAGTCTGCTTCCATTCCCCCTTAACTTCAGCACCCAGCACTCTGCCAGACACAAGGCAGGCGCTCCGTGAATAACAGGATAATGCACGTCACACTGCCCTGTGGGGAGACCTGGGAGCAGTATCACACAAACTCTTCCAGAAGCTGGCAACTATACTGTCGAGGTACGATTTCTAAAAACTTAAAAAACAAGACTCTCATTTAAATTATAGTGAGCATGTGCCACAGACTTATTAATTCATTAATGAGGGAATCCGCAGAATGGTGAAGCTTGTTCAAAAAATAGGAGAGACTGGTAATCAGTTAATGAAAGAAAGAATGTTGAAAAAAGATTGCGAACAGGAACCAGGCTGGGAGGGCTCCCCCTCAGTGTGGGGGGGCAGTGGCAGGGCAGGGCAGGACGTTCTGGCCACCTTGGAGGGTGTGGAAGGCAGCCTGACGACTAACAGGCACCATTTCCTGGCTCCCATCACTGTGCTTGGCACACGGCAGGTGTGTAACAAGTATTTGTTAAATCAGCAGGAGCAGCAAATACTTCCTCAGCATTTCCATGATCTGGGCACTGTTCTAAGTGCTTTGTTCATATTAACCCATTTTATCTTCCCAACAACCCCCTGAGACAGGTGCTGTTATCCTCCCCATTTTACAGATGGAGAAACCGAGCAGAGAAAGGTTAAAGGGCCTGAAACCAAACTCGAAGAAGACAAAGCGAGAATGCGTGTGACTATGGAGCAGGTGCTGTGCTCAGAGCTTGCCTCCTTTATGTCATTCAGTCCTCATAGCGATCCTGTGAAAGAATATCACTGTCTCCATTTTATAGCGAAAGAAACTGAAGCTCAGAGAGGTTAAACCATTTCCTAAAGCCACACAGCTAACAAGACCCAGGATTCGAACCAAGGACAGTAGACACAGGGGCTTAGTCCTCCCTGCACTGCCCACTCCAGTGAGTTATTGGGCTGTCAGGAAGCAGGCTGCCAGCATCCAGGGTCAGCCTGTATGCGAGCTGGGCCCTGACTGACTGGTCCCTGACAACCAGCATCCTGGGATTGGTTGGGGGTTCAGGGGTGGGCTGAGCAGGGGAGCAAAGACCCCACCAGCCCCCTCCCAGTCATCTGGGGTGTCCACCATCAGCAAAGCCAGCAGTGCTCCCGTCCTCTGAGTGGGGTCAGAGGGTGGGAGGCCTGCAAAGGGGACAGGGACTACAAGAGGAGGCAGCTGAGTAGTCTCCAATTCTGGGACCAAGGGAAGAGGAAGGACCCTGCGTCAGGGCGGGAGGCTAGACGAGGGCTCTGGGGACTGGGATCCAGGCCATTTTATCCTGTGTGTGCTGGACCCTGGACGGCGAGAGGGCCTCAGTCACCCAAAGATCCATTCTTGCAGAATTTTGCAAGACTTTTTTTCTCTCTTACTTTTTTAGTCTAATTCATTTCTATCAATTATTTCTGTTTACAATAACAAAATATTTGAACAATCCAATTTACAATAATAAGAGAGCAGTTGGAAGTCCAAGAATTGGTGGATTGTTTATATAAACTGTGGTAAGATAAACAAACATGCATGGAATCATTTCATTTTTGTAGAAAAAAGTACATGTGCGCACACACACGTGTGTGCGTGTGTGTGTGTATGGAGAGAAAAAAACAGACAGAAGGAATTGGAAAGATATACACCAAGGTATTACCAGGTATTTGCTGAGTTCTCAGGGAAGTTGGAATTATAGGAGTTCTTGTTCTTTATTTTCTTTTGTTTGCCTGTGTTTCGTGATTTTTCTGTAATAACGATGCATTTCTTATAGAATGAGACAAAACAATAACATAAACAATAAAATTCTATTGTTGAACATTTAATTTGTACCAGTTGAGACCCTATTTTTCAACATTTATGTCCTTCTTGTATTTTGTAATTATAAACAATATGGAGCCAGGAATACTGGCAGAAAATGAACAAGAAATAAAACAGAGGGCCGGCCCCATGGCATAGAGGTTAAGTGTGCACGCTTTGCTGCTGGCGGCCCGGGTTTGGATCCTGGGCGTGCACCGATGCACCGCTTGTCAGGCCATGCTGTGGCGGCGTCCCATATAAAGTGGAGGAAGATGGGCACGGATGTTAGCCCAGGGCCAGTCTTCCTCAGCAAAAAGAGGAGGATCGGTGTGGATGTTAGCTCAGGGCTGATCTTCCTCACAAAAAAAAGAAGAAGAAGAAATAAAACAGAAAATAATGAAAAATTGTGAAAGTTGTCCAAAAGTGTATACATTTGCAAAGCAGTTGTCAAATGTCTTATGATGTAACAAAATTGCTAATGCTTGAAAGAATATTGACAGGAATATAGGCAGATATTGGTTTTGACCAAAGTCGTCTTTGAAATCGTCAGCTGACTTGCTTTTTGGACCCAAGTGTAACCCTCAGGTTTGGTGGGAGGAGGTGGTTCTCTGTGTTTGTCCCTCCGCCACCTTAGTTCTTACAGCCATTGGGCATCCCTCGCCCCCTGCTCCGTCCCTGTGTAGCCCCATTCTTCCATGTCTAATTTCCCACCACTCTTTTGCAAAAGGCACACAGGCTCCCGGAGTCTGCCACCTTCTTCCACCACTAATTCCCAGTATGACGTGAGGCTCCTTCCCTGCTTCTTCCAGGAAACTGCAAGGACTTTTTTTGGTGTTGAAAGTGCAGGGATATGAAATTTCATGTATGGCAAAGCCCTATAGCACATAAAACAGAAATTTCACTTCATGGACTTTTATAGAAGTAACATTTTTAAGGTTATCAGTGAGTCTGCCACGCTAGAGGTGTAAGGCCATGCAACTCAGGCCATCTCAGAATAGGCCTATCGTGCCCCCTCCCTTCCTGGGCTATATCACTGCTGGGCCCCTGGAAACCAGGCAGCTGTTCTCTTCTGGCCTGAGTCTTAAATGCTGGCATCCCGGGAGTGAAATCAGCCAGAAAGCCAGCTCCTCCTCCCCTCTGAGCCCATCTCCTCCAGAGGGGTGCTGTTCCCTCGGCACCTCCATTCCACATGGGAAATTCAAGTATTCTTTGGTCCTCCTGGGGAAATAAAACAATCCTGCCCACAAAAAGACCCCTTGGTACCAACACAGAAGAGAGAGCAGATACAACTTATTATTGGGTAAGAACTAACAGACTCATGTGCATGAAGGCAGCACGAAAGTGGCTGTGGAGTCTGGACAGGATCTCACACAAATTTATGCTGTAAAGAAGGAAAAGGAAAACTTCTCTCATCTCCTTGAGAGACAAATGGGTGGGCCTTGTGATTGCCTCCTGTACCCTCCAGAGACTCCTGAGTTCATGTCCATGGTATGTGTTTCTAGTTCCAAGAGTTGGCAGGCCTTCGACCTTGCATTATAAAATGAAAAAGTCAGGCCTCTTTTCAGGCCTGTTATGTTTTAGAGAAGACTCCCTAAGGAGAGGTGAATGGGAGTAGGTGCCTTTCTCCTTGAAGAAAGTATCATTATTTACCCTTACAGTCCCCTCTGAAAACCCACCCATATTATTCCAAAAAACCACCTCCTTTTTGACAGAACTTTGATGGCAATCTCCCCTCCCTTTTCTCTTTGTGCATCACTTGGTGGGAATTCATACAGTACACAGGGCTTACCAATAACTTCATGTTTACTATCCCAGTTGATTTTCACAAGTCGGTGAGGTGGTTTACTATCTTCACTTTATTGACGCAGAAGCAGACTAGGTAACTCTCCTGAACTTGGTATGGGGGAGCTGAGACTTGAACCCAGGTCTTTAATATGAAATGTCTCATCCTTTTCACCCTCTAAGAATATATTGCCAGGACATTCTAATGCAGGTGAAGAAAGAAAGGTAATATAAGAAGAGGAGGAAGCCAGGAGAGGCCTTTTATATTTCTTTAGTATTTGAGCACTGGGCCGCATTCTAGAACAGAGCTGTCCAGTGGAACTTTCTGTGATGATGGAAATGTTCTTTACTTGAGCTGTCCAATATGGCAGCTACCAGCCACAGCCACGTGTGTACAAGGGTACTTGAAATGTGGTAGTGTGACTCAGGAATTGACTTCTTAATTTTATTTCATCTTAATTAATTTAAATATGAATTTTAAAAGCCACTTGTAGCCAGTGGCTACCATGTTAGACAGTGCAGCTCCAGAATGCAGGAGCCCTGCTAGATGCATCTCGAAATATCACCGAGGTCAGTAACCAGCGGGCCGTGTTTGCCTCAGACCTCGGAGTGAAGGTCCCGCAGATGTTGGCTGCCTGGACATTCACATTAAGTAGGCTGCCCCTTGGGAAAGAGAACACGTGGACCCAGAGAGGTGTCGGCTGCAAGTGCTCTTCTGTGAGCTGACACGGGCTTGGGCTGCACACTATGTTCAGTGAGGCTCTGCCTCGCCCACAAGCTCTGGCCACTGTTAGCTCACCACCATTTTAGAGAGTGTTTAGGTTTCCTCCACTCCTGTAACCGGACTGGAGAGTCTGATCGCCCAGGTTCTTGGTCAGCGTAAGAGAGGAATTCAGACACGGACACAATGGCAACAGCAAGCAAGCAAAGACTTATTAGAGGATAGGTCAGACACACTCCAAGTGAGGAGCAGGCAGTGCCAGAGAATGCATCTGCTCTGTGTCTTGGGTTAGTTTCATTTTTCTTTGGGCTATTTACAGGGAATTTGCATTATCTGGTTATCCGCCAATAATGGTTTTTGCTCCACCCACATGTCAGGAGGGAGAGTTCCTGATCTTTTAGGGGGGTCTCCAGAACTGTCATGGCAGTCATCCCCCGAGGAAGGGGGGCTAATGCATATGGAATTTGTATGTAAATTAAGGAAAGGTGAATGTCCTCTAGAGGCGTACAGCAGAAGGCTTTGTTTTGCGCACTCATTACTTTTATCGTGGTGGTTGAAGGTCTCAGACTCCGGTGCTATTTGTATCTTGTGGGATGCCAGCAAGATGCTGCTTTGATGTAGCAAGGTCTCCAGCTGTGACTCCCCCGCTCATGTCTGGATGCCAGTAATACACTCCACTGATGCAGCAAGGTCTCCAACTATGATTCCCGGCTCATGTCTACCTAGCTACCTATCTCACTTCTCTTCCTCCTCCCCCTCCCGCAGCCCAGAGCACAGCAGCCATCGCAAGTTTGCCCCATCAGACAAGCCAGGACAACTTCATCGGAGAATAGAAATAGTCATTCACCTGCTCAAAGTCCCAGGAACAGAGCAGAGAAAGACCTTTGAAATCATTTCTTCAAATCCTTCTGTTTTACAGTTGAGAGACCAAGGCCTGGAGAGGTGACCAGTACCGTCCTTGGCCTCTTTGCCCAGGACACTGACCCACTGAGCCACAGATGGGGCAGGAACACGTGTGCGAGCGAGAAAAACAGGAGCCATCTGGCCGAGGTCAGCACTCCTTCTGCCTCATTATATCCTTACAGTAATTCCTTAAAATTGATGATGAGTAAAGGGGTATGTTTGGCAAAGAGAACAAAGTTTTCGATCTTTTAACTACCAACACACACGTTTGGGTCCCTTATTGGTAAAAAACATTTCCATCCTGTTCTTAAAGATTCTCTGTAATATAATTCTATTTTTTAAAATCTCCCTTTGCACAGAGATTAGGCCTAGCTCTTATAAACAAAAAATTCTTGGAGCATATTAATTGATTGAATGATCCTCCTTCTCCATTTTTAGGGTAACTACTAATAATTTTAATACTTTTCCAAGGAGAAAATCCTCCTTCACATCTAACTTTCCTGTTTTTTTCCTCCTCTAACTCAGCATGGTGCGGTGAGTTCTTAGCCAAGCCAGATGGACAAGTCATGAGTAGGCCACATTTTTCTAAGAATATATAAACTGTATCTGGCAGACTCTGCTCAAGGTCTAAAGTTCAAGGTTTTAGGGATGGCCATGCAGATCACATCAGACTCTGCTCAAGGTCTAAAGTTCAAGGTTTTAGGGATGGCCATGCAGATCACATCAGACTCTGCTCAAGGTCTAAAGTTCAAGGTTTTAGGGATGGCCATGCAGATCACATCAGACTCTGCTCAAGGTCTAAAGTTCAAGGTTTTAGGGATGGCCATGCAGATCACATCAGACTCTGCTCAAGGTCTAAAGTTCAAGGTTTTAGGGATGGCCATGCAGATCACATCAGACTCTGCTCAAGGTCTAAAGTTCAAGGTTTTAGGGATGGCCATGCAGATCACATCAGACTCTGCTCAAGGTCTAAAGTTCAAGGTTTTAGGGATGGCCATGCAGATCACATCAGACTCTGCTCAAGGTCTAAAGTTCAAGGTTTTAGGGATGGCCATGCAGATCACATCAGACTCTGCTCAAGGTCTAAAGTTCAAGGTTTTAGGGATGGCCATGCAGATCACATCAGACTCTGCTCAAGGTCTAAAGTTCAAGGTTTTAGGGATGGCCATGCAGATCACATCAGACTCTGCTCAAGGTCTAAAGTTCAAGGTTTTAGGGATGGCCATGCAGATCACATCAGACTTGACGTAAGAGCTGCTCACCCGACTTGAAACAGTCTGGATAACAAACTGCTGGCACCACCGAAATTTATGAGGGAATTAGTTACAACGATAACATAATGAATCATCTCCAAGTTCCAGCAAACAAGAAACAGACACCAAGATTCCCATGGGTGTTACATCCCACTTTTAATGACACCATGAGAACGTGGCCCCATTTTTCTCTATAATTAGAGCTAATAAATATCTTCAAGTGGATATTTATGGCAGACTTTGGAAATATTAACCTATTATTACTAGAGTTATGCTGTTCTGAATTTCGATATGGAAAACACAGCCAAAGCCTTGCTCAGCTCAAAACGCAAATGCAGCAAAAACTAATCCTCTGGGACTGTTGTCTGACGTGGGGCCAGCAAGATGAGAGTGGCTGACTTGTTTTAATGTTTCAACTGCTTCCATTTTATCACGTGGAAGGTTTTTCACTTATTCAAACACTGCCACAGAAGAAAGAAAATGGATTTAGAGTCAAAAGTATTGGACTGAAATACCACGCCTGCCGTGTAATGACTGTGGTAGATTAGATTACTTTTCAAAAATGTTCACTCCTTCCCTCCCCACCACCTCCATGGGAGAATTGTATTTCCCTGCCCCCTTGACTTTGGGCTCGGCCACATGACTTGTTTTGGCCAATGGAACTTTGGCAGACATGGTGCAAGCAAAGACTTCAAATGTACATGTGCAGTAGAAACTGGCTCTGACACCTCTGTGCAGGCTAGTCCCCTGGTCTGAGGAAGGGAGATGTGGGATCTGACCCAGACCCATCCTGCAGTTTAGAGCCACCCAGCCAAACCCAGCCAGGATCAGCCAACTCGAGCTGACCCATAGACACATAAGAGAGAAGTAAATTCCTACTGTTTTAAGTTTTGGAGTGGTTTGTAATGCAACAATACCTGATTGACACATTGGCAAAGACTTGGTTTCAGTTAACATGGGGATCACGATATCAACATTACGGTGTAACCTAAACGACATCATGCTATTTATCACTTTACCTGTTTAAGAACAAACAGAGTGTGCCACTCCTGCTTTGGCATCCCCAACCTTGTATATGGTGACAATTCAGCTAAGCTGGGACTACAGGACTACATTTTCCAGAATACCCTTCCCTGTATGGTCCTGGGTTAGCACTGGCCACGAGAAATTTTGTGCAAGACTTGGAAGCCAGTTGTAAAGCAGCAGACATATTTTTTATGCTCTGAAGTTTGGAGCAGGGCACCCAGAACAGTGGGTGCTCACGTACATTGCTGCTGATCTGCTAGCTTGCCCTGTTCTGGGGCAAATACTTATGCAACTTCATGGGGAAGGGCACCAGCTTCCCCTGGAAGTCACCCACAGCATCAAGGTTGGAGGTGGTGAGAGACAGACGTAGGTTCGTTTGTATTTTCTCTTGTTCACACCATGCTTTCTTTTCCGACTACCAGTCTGGCTGACCTATAGTAGGCTCAACATCAGACGCAGAGATAACAGCCTTGCCTTGATGCCTCCACTCGCTCTCACAATCATGTAAAGTCTAATCCTTATAGCAAATCCTTCATTCTCTATCACTCATGGTTTTTCTCGGGGTTGAATTCTGACACACTATGGCTGAGTCCATTGTTGTTTTAACCTGTAAATTCAGCCAAGTTCCCCAGACCATAGTCTTGAGTCATTTCTGATGGAGCAAGAAATATGTAAGATTAACTATTGTCTATCGAGCCCTTACTATGTGCAAACACTGTGCTAACTGCTTTACATGTATTATTTCATTTAATCTTATTAGATGGTCCAAATCCCCATCCAGGCTGGTTCACGCTTGTCTTCATTGCCAGTTAGTAGTTCAGAGATACCTGCTAGCTACAGTAATATTCCAAGTTCTGCCATTTGGGACTGTAGACTAGGACCCAATGCCCTCTGGGGTAACTTTCGGTGGCCTGTGCTGCCCTCACAGAAAGAGCCTGGAACACAGATGGTGCCCATTAAGGTTTTTTGGCCCCCTCGTCCCCACTCTCCATATTGGCATTAATCTTTGTCTAAAGTCACAACCTTTGGCCCTATCCAAGAACTCAGTTCCCGTCTAAGAATGAGCCTGGCCCCAAATCTTTGCCTAGTGACTGGGTCCTGTGACCATGGTCAGGTGTCAGATGGGAACTGCTTGCCTGTCTCAGTCCCAAGTGTTGACCACTGAAGCAGTGCTGTGGCTCTGGGCCACCTATTGGGACTCCCCAGCCCTTACTAGACATTTACCTCTATTTGGGAGCCACTTCATATTGAACCCCTTCACCCACCAAATACCCCTCATTTGCCAGGACCGAAGTGGCTGCCTTCCTTGGATACCTCTCCCTTATTTTAAGCATTTTGTGAGCTAGGGGGATAGTATTTTTAACTGTGATTTCTTTTTCACATGTTCTTTAAACCCTTAACAAGAAATAATTTGTAAAATAATTTCCCAGTCCAGCATGTAATCGGGAGCAATTTGCTTTGTAGGAAGTAGGGAATGGTAGGCATCCCCAAATGGAGTTAAAGAAATCCTAATTACTTATACTTGCAGAAGCTGTCCTATTTGTAAGTGACATTTTCACAAGCCTGCTTCATTCCCATCCTTCAGGTCTCAGAAAAAGTGCCAGATCTGATATGCTTCTGTCTACCCTTTATAAAGGCGCCCGCTGCAGTTACACTGTCACATCGCCTGACTTGTTTCCTACTGGGCCCTTACCACAGTATGTAACCGTATTTCCTCTCTTCTAGTTGCACATGAGCTCCATGATGGCAGGAACCCTATTTGCCTTCTTCACCTAGTGCCTAGTATGTGGCAGGCACTCCACAAACACTTGCTGAATGGATGAATCCATAGAGCAACCCCAACAAAGAAGTACTATTATGGTATTTCACAGACCAGGACACAGAGATACAAAAAGATTAAATAAATTGTCCAAGATCATAGTGGAGGAACTAAGATTCAAACTGTGTCCTCATCAGAGCTGGGCTCTCAAACCACTGCAAGAACTGATCATCAGCCTTAAATAAAATATCAACCTTCTTTCCCAGCAATAAACTGAATTGCTCACCTAAGAATTTCAACTATCTTTGCCTTAATGCCACTTGATTCAAAGCTATTTTTTTTTCAAGTAATAAAAATTCAGAACCAAAACCCATGTGGCCATACTGCAGAAACAGCGGCAATTTCCTTCCTATTTAAAAACTCTTCTGTCCATACCAGAAACCTATTTACAATGCCCCAAAGCAGGTTAAAGATTTCCACCTCATACAAAATCATATCAAAACCTTTTAGTACAAAATGTTGGTATTTATGGGAAGAAAAACTACATGAAAGCAAATGGATTTGAATTATCTGATTTTATTTAGCATACCAATACAACTTATTCTGATAATAAATTAATATGTAATTATCAAAAACACTGCTTTCCAAGAAAAACGCTTCTGAATGTGTGCACTAAAATATATGCAGAATCCTTTAAATAGTTGACTTTATAATTTTCAAACTCAGAAGTGTGATAACATCAAGCTACTGAAGAAGAATGGCGTCTCTCTCTGTAATTCATGATTTAGATAGTTTTGAGTTTATAAAGGTTTCAACTACCATCTCAGCTCCTGCCAGCTATGAGGCCTGAAATGATAGTGCTGACAGTTTAGAAATCACCTGTTCCAGTCTCCTAATCGCAAAGATGAGGAATCCACCAGCATCGCCAATGATTACAAAGCTGGTAAGAGACAGAGCTTGGATTACAAATCAGCTCTCAAAGGTGCTCCGAAATGTCTATTAAGCTAAACAAGGCACATACATCACACAGAACTCTAGTCATATCTAAAAGACCCTGTTTTACTTTGTGCTTAACATAGGATTAAATCCTGATGTGTTCTTTTGTAGTTAACAAATTCAGTGACTCAGTTGCTTTGGAAACAAAATCACTCCCATTATCGCAGATGATCGCTGATGGCCAGTGCCATTTATGCTTCTTTTCTCCTGGGATGTTTGGACTTGGGCAACTTGTCTTTCTGCTCTTCTATGCTTATAGCCGACCTACGTCAAAGGTGTCTGTTCTGGTTTAAAATTTATCAACAGCTGAGGGAACTAATGTTATCGATATCAACAAAACTGTCCAATTTGAGTATGGGACAGTTCACTTCCCTTTGCAGTTCCTTCCCACCAGTCAGCACAGACCCTGCTCTGTTCATCTGAGCCGTCACTGGTGCCAGAGCAACTGTGGGTTACTTCTGGGGCATCAGTGTCCCAAACAGCAAAGAGATTTCTCATCACATCAAGAATATAGCGTACAGTGCTTCATATAGTGTACCACGCACTTCTGGCACACAGTGTTGGTGACTTATTGTGTCTCAGCCTAATTGCTGCACATAGCCACGCTGCTGGCAGGTAAAAAAAAGGCCACACGCTTGTTTTAATTTAAACCCCAATTTGCGTGTGCAGCCCATTTATCAATCAGAAATAGAATGTTCACATTCTGGCAAGCTATTTTTCTAATTGCAGGAGCCATTCCCAAAACAACCTGCCAGACATGAGTGACTTTTTTTAACTTTATATACACATAGCAAGATTGTGTATAGAAAGGGAATTTTTGACTTTCCACGTAAGTGATTCTAATTTTGTGCTACTCAGTGCTGCAGCAAAGCAAGACTGATAGCCTATCTCTATACATCTCTTTTCTCAAGGGCAACATTTCTCTGTAAGAGCAAAGTGTTTGGTTTGGTTGCAGCCTACAGAGGCTTATTAGATGTGCCCTCGGGGGCACACTTAGAACAGGCGTCTCATTTTCAAGTTCATCCTCAGCAAATACAAGAGCTGCAGAAGCTTTACCTTTCAAGAGTCGCGACTTGATTTTGTGGTAATGCTGAGAGCACAGCCGCCAGCCGTGAAGGCTACCTAGAATGCACCTTCATCAGCCTTATCTGAAAACAAGACAAACCAGAGCCCAGATACAGAAATATTACTTGCTCTGATCTGGCAAAAGCACTCAAGCATTTAACTTACTAAGTTGGCATATTTTTCTCCTCTTGTTCTGTTACCAATTTCACTTCCTTCGGCTGTTTTTCTTTTTCTCTTGTCCTGATTTTTAAGGAACATGCAGAATACTGATAAGGTAACGCCATATTCTTTGACCATTTCACTTTTTGACTTTTGTTTCTTACTCACCAACTTTCAGCTCTGCAAAAATTGTGAGCTCAGTATATTTTCTCTTTAATACCACGACCAGAACTCAGTGCACAAAGTATGATGGAAACAGCACGCTTACCAGAACACAAACTTCCTAACAATGCCAGCCTGAGAAGACCGGCTTGCTGTGGGAACTGAAAGTGCAGTACTGACAAGACAAATAATTTTCTTAAGTTTAGAACAGCAAAGTTGATGTCAAGTTTCAAAGAAAGGGCTAATTTTAATAATCTTAATAACCAACTCAAAAATAAAATCCCTTATTTTATTAAGGAATCCTAATGACTTTGAGGTAGATGATGCTGTTTTCAGATAATGAAGCAGGTGTTAAGATGTAAAAATAACAAAACTGAAGGAAAGAAAGTACTGATTTGAAATTGTCTTCCTTTAAATCCAGATGCAAAATTAAGAGCACTTCCAATTCGAAGTTCTAAGCACAAAACCCAGGTATGTCATGTCGTGGACTTAATTCTTTAATTGGAGATGAACTCAGCAGCCGATGGAAAGAATCCACACTTTAACAGAAGGGCAAACTACAAAAGGGTTGTCCCATGAAGAAGCCAGTAACTACGCATTTGATTTTTCCAGCTTGGCGCATTCCCAAATGTTCAGGATTTGGATTCCTAAAGTCTTCTTCAGCATTTAACTAATTCTTTGTTGGTGGAAGGGGCTGGTACTGTTTCTCCACACATAAACTGATCCTAAGACAGAACAAGAAATTACACTAATCACTGAGTGTCTGTGTCACAAATGCATCAATATTAAACTTCCATTTTGTTACAGAATCAATTCAGCTCTGTTTAGTTTTTCCATTATTATATCACTTGATCCTTGTTCAAAGAGCCAATGTCAGCACCAGAATTATAATCTTAAAAGTGTATCAGTTTTTAGTTTTGAATTCATATTTAATATAAAGCACCTTATCTTATAAACAAACATGTCCATCACTACAGAGCATCTACTTCTCAGAAATCACATTTATAAAGACATGTCACACTTTTTAAGTTTCTGTATTAGTTACTACTTACACTAAAACTTCTCCACTTCAATATCTGGTCATTCAAATTCCTGTCCTCTTCAAAGTAATTACTTCTTCCAACTAAAATGGATAGCTCTTTATGTGTTTCCCAATATACATAATCTGCAATGTGGGCTACTTTGTAAATGTAGTTCAATCTCTGATTATTTATCCTGGTTTACATCAGCTACCACAAATCTGCCTCCCAGGTTACCCCTCATCTCCCGCAATCTGATGCCTGTAAGGATCAGCCTGTATTCTGTCCCCGTCACTCTCTCATTGCTGCCCAGCACCTGGAACCCTCCCACCGTGCCCTTTGGAATTTACGGTCTATCATCAGCACAATGCTCCATATTCTCAACCTCTTCTTTAAAATGTCCCTGTGCCTTCTTGCTCTAAATGCAGTGGTTCTCAAAAGGTGGTAGGAGAGGGGTGTTGATTTTGTCTTCAGGGGCCCTTTGGCAATGTCTGGAGATATTTTGGATTGACACAACTGAGGGGGTGCTACTGGCATCTAATGAGTAGAGGCCTGGGATGCTACTAAACACCCTCCAGTGCATACGACAGCTCTGTACAACAAAGAGTTATTCAGCCCAAAAGGTCCATAATGCTGAGGTTGAGAAGAGGCCATCCCCTAAGGACACTGTTTCCCGCATAACCCGTCAAATGGTGGCTCCGTGTGCTCTCAGGGCCCCAGTACCACAGAGACTGGAGAAGTGGCTGGTTGCTCCTTTCTGCCATGGTTCTCTTTTCCTCTCTGAAAACCACCAACTTTGAATATAGTCATGAGACTATATCATCACCACTCCTCTCTGTTGCTGTCACCTACCCCCTTGGAGCCCTCATTTCAACCCCTCTGGGACCTCCACTGTATTTATTCTACCACCTTTTCACTGCCTCTCACTCCCTTAATGTTTTCTTTACCTAGTTAAACCCCATGGTCAATTATCATAATCGCTCTGCTCTCACTCCTTCCTACTCACTTGGCAAAACCACAATCCTGGTTAAATCTAACTTCCTGTGTCTACATTCACCCATATAGCTGAATGTCTACCACCTTAAACCCTCTTGATCCTCTCTCACCACCAGTTACTGCCCCATGTCTCTGCTCCCCTTTCCAGCAAACTCCTTGAAAGAAATGTCTACACTTGCTGTCTCCTATTCTTCTCTCATTCTCTCCAACAAGTTTTCCTTAATCAGGCTCCGTCTCTGTCACTCCATTGAAACTCTTTTTTTTTTTTTTTTTTAATTTTTTTTTTGAGGAAGATCAGCCCTGAGCTAACATCCATGCTAATCCTCCTCTTTTTGCTGAGGAAGACTGGCTCTGAGCTAACATCCACTGCCAATCCTCCTCCTTCCCCCCCACCCCCAAAACAACTACCCCAGTAGATAGTTGTATGTCATAGTTGCACATCCTTCTAGTTGCTGTATGTGGGACACGGCCTCAGCATGGCCGGAGAAGTGGTGCGTCGGTGAGTGCCCGGATCCAAACCCCAGCCGCCAGCAGTGGAGCGCGCACACTTAACCGCTAAGCCACGGGGCCGGCCCCTGAAACCGCTCTTATCACCATCACAAATGGCCTCTCCCTGTTGAAGCTAACGGTTAACTTTCAGTTGCCTTTCTATTAGTGGCATCCGACAAGGTTGATCACTTCCTCCATCTTTTCTCATCTGGCTTCTAGGATATGACACTGGTGGTTTTCCTTCTTCCTCAGAGGTTGCTCCCTTTCAGCCAGCTCTGCTGATTCTTTGCTTCCCTCCCTGACCTTTAAATGTTGGAGGGTCCCAACTCAGTCCTTTCTTTTGTCCATCTCTACCTTCATTCACAGCCCCAGTGATCTCATCCAATCTTACAGCTCTAAATGCTATCTATATGCTGATAACTCCCAAATTTACAGCGCTAGCTTATCTCTCTTTGAACTCCAGACTTCCATATCCAATTGCCTCCTCACTCACTCCACTTGGATGAAAAACAGGCCTCTCAAACTTAGTATGTCCAGCTCTGGCCCCTATACCTGCAGTCACCTCCCCATCAGTTGATGGTAAATCCATCCATCCAGTTACCAAGGCCACAAATGTTGAAATCATCCTTGACTCCTCTCATATTCTACATCCAATCAGTAAGAAAATCCTTATCCTTTAAAGTGTATCCAGAATCCAACCACTTCTCACTATTGCTGCAGCCTGGTCCAAACCACCCATCTCCCCCTTTGATTAGTCTAATAGCCTCCTAACTGGTTTTCCTGCTTCTATCCTTGCTCCCTCAGCCTACTCTGAACACAGCAGCCAGAATCACTCTTTTAAAACTTAAGTTGGATCATGGCACTCCTTTGTTCAGAAATCTTCCAGTGGTTCCCTATATCATTCACAGCAAAAGCCAGAGTCCTTACAGTGGCCCACAGACACCTTTGTGATCTGCCTCACTCCACTAATTTCATCTTGGACAACTCTCACCTTCATTCCTTCTGCTCTGGTCACAATGGCCTCCCTGCTGTTCCTTGATAAAAGCAGGCACGTTCCTGCCTCAGGGCCTCTTCACTGCAAGTTCCCTTTGCCACACTGCTCTTACCCCGCATATGTACAGGGTTCACTTCCTCACCTCTTTCAATCTTTGCTCAAAAAGGCCTTTCTCAATCGGGCCTGCCATGATCACCCTATTTAAAACTGCAATCTCTTCTCATACCAGCACTCCTCATCTCCCTTACCCTGTTCTTTTCCTGTTCCAGAACACATTTTAATCCAAGAATAAATCTTCTTTATTTTAGAAGTAAACTTCTAAATTATAGCAGGCTGCTCTCATGAGGCTAAGTGCCTCGTTCCCACCTTCCCTATACTCATTTTAGAGTTCATCCTTAAGAATGTTAAGCTCTGTTACGTGTCAACTATATCTCAAAAAAAAAAACAATGTTTAGCTTCTAACTGAAGACTCTATTCAAAGTACTGACTAAAAGTGTGTGTGTGGGGGGCATTAATAACATTTATTGTTTTCTATTCTCAGTATCCTTGGGTGAAAAACAATAGGACAACTAAAGACTAAAACAAAATTGTAAAATTGCAACTACGACTTATATCTCAAACAACATAACGCAAAGTTCTATGTAGAAGCCAGGTAAGAAATACTATACAATTCCATTCTATATATAGAAATATATATATATTATACCTTATATAAATATAAGAAATACTACACAGTTCCCTTCAAAATAAATTTAGGAACTCTGAATAATTTTAATTACTTATTAAATAAAAGAGGAATAAAGACTGTCAATTAAATAACTTTTAAGATTATTTTTCTACTATTTAGTAAGTAATCAATAATTTTCATTAAACAGAGCAGTTTTCTTTACTGACCTCTCCAAAGCTAAAATGAGTTAATTTGAACTTTTAAAATGTTAATTTACAATATAGCTGTTTATTAATAGTTTTTAAAATGTTTTAAAACACAGCATTTTCCTAACACTGTTAGGAAACATTCTTCCACACATATCACAGACAGACTTCTCTAGGTCCTTGCCTCAAAACTCTCCCCCCACCTTTTTAAAATTGGACCCCTTACTTTGTCATAAATCACTTTTATAATGAGAGAGCAGCTAGGACACGTTGCCACGTCTTCTCCATTCTCCAAATCTTCCTATAACGAAATCAAACACCATATGATCAGCATAGTGTTCCCATTGCAATCTCCTCCTCCCAAACCCTCCCACCACTATGGGCAAGCTCCTTTGTGGCTTGCCTCTCCATAAGGTACGTGAGCGCCAAAAGGGCCTTCTGAGAAAAATGCCAACCCCATTTTTCCCCGGAAACATCACGTGGGGGAAATACCCAGGAAGGTGAGTCAAAGTTCAGTGCCCTCAAAACCCCAGGGCAAACAAAAACGCGTCCCTTCCTCCAAAGAAGTATCCCAGGAAGTGGGACCCTAAGTAGGGGAGAATGGCGAGAAAACTGATGCTCCTCGCCATCCACCCCCACCCCTCCAGCCTGACTCCACCCCCCTGGCCTGACTAAAGCCCAGAACGATGTGCCCCCTGACAGCTCAGAGCGTCAATTTTGCGGGATTCAGACACAGGATTAAAAGGGAATGGATAACTATAAGTCTCATGCGGGACGGAATGGCGGAAGGAAGACCGCAGCGAAAACGCGCCTGCTCCAAGGAGTCGCAGGGCGGGACCCCGAGATTACCTTGGTGATGCAGAAGTTATCCCCACAAGGGCAGGGGTAGAAATACGTCTCCGAGTCCTCGTCATATTGGAAGTCCTCGATCTCCACCTCGTCGTGAAACACCGCCATTATCACTGGGGCCCGCAGAGGTCTGTCACCTCGCCGTCCGACACGGTCCCGGGTAGGTCTAACTTCGCGGGCGCCGACCCCAGGCGGGCATTGTCACCACGCACCGGCTCAGGAACGGTCACTTCCGGCGCATAGAAAATGACGCAACTCCGGCCTTGTAGGCCAAATGGGTGACCGGTAGCGGTCACCATGGAGATGCCTGAGCTAGGGGGCGGAGACACTGGAAGACGGCGCTCGCTGATTAGTGCTGTCGCTCACGGCTCCGCCCATCGGACGGCAGCGACCAATAAAATGTGGGGATGGCTCGCGCTGCTGCTACGTCATGTCGGGGACGCCGGAATCTCTCAGGCGGAGGTAGTGGACCTTGGCCCGAGTCTGCGAGCTAGATCCCCGTGGCGGCGGCGTGGAGGTCTCTTACTGTGCCTGTCGTTGCCTTGCCTTACGCCCGCGGAGTTTAGAGAGGCCTTAAGCCGACCCAGCGGAAGGCCGCAGCAGGCCTAGGTAGCATCGACGCGGCCTCGGCGCCCCTGGGGAAAGGGGGGTGCTGCTTTGCTGAGTCTGAGGCAGCGGCGGGAGCAGCTCAGCCTCCTGGACCGCCCTGCCTGCCTCCCCGGTGACGGACGAAAGCTCCCTTGGGATTTTTATTCACCGAGTGACCTTGAGCTCAGGGCAACGCCTAGCTTGTAGTTCCTGGCCGCACTCGGCTATTCAGGTACATCCTCCCCTCTTCCTCACCCCGCAGTATCTTCAAATGCCCTAAATTGTGTTGCTCAAAGGACCTACACCTGGAAAGCAGAGATTGCGTTCTAGTCGTGTGTTTGCCAGGCGTATAACGTTATTAACTACAGTGATTAGTAGTAATAGCTTTTATTATTGGGAGTTTGCAGGGTGCCAGGTATTGCGGTAAGTGTAATTCTCCCATCAGCCCTGGGAGTTCTCTATTCTTAATCTTCAAACTAAGACACAGAGAGTTGGGTATCTTGACCAAGATCACACACCTAGGAAAAGAAGGGCCTGTCTGTCCCCAAAGCCCAGGAACAAATTAGTTAATGTATGTGAACAGTTTCCTTTTTGCAAAAGGAAGAGCGTCAGCGAGCAGGGTTATTACGTGAGGCCTGTGTATACCTCGAAGTGAAATGCAAATTAAAGGTGGTTTGTATTGAAAGCGGTGCTAGTGCCTGTTTTGGTACAGCTGGATTCCATGGGGTATTGCTCCATGACTACGCATTTAATTCACCTGGTGGAGAAGGCATGCAGTGCAATGAAAACGCTACAGTACTGAGAAGCAGAAGATCCGGGCTCAGAATCTGACTGTTGCCAACTGGCTCTGGGAGCTGGATGTTTACATTCTTTGGGCCTTATTTCCTTTTCTGACTAAAAAAGGGTTGGATTAGAGATGATTTACAAGATCTCTTCAGATCTAACATTCTACTTTTGCATCGATAGGAGTTTTGGTTTCGCAATCACGTATACCGTATTTTATATTTACACAATACGTATATATTACACAAACTTATATACACATCCCTATGCTTATTTATGTAGACATACTCAAATGTTTGCATGAAGTTACCAATTTTGTGCACACCAAAATGAAGCTCCACCTACTTTAGCTCTTTTAAGGCTTGAAAACCTAAAGGCAGAGGAGTCTTGGGAAGAAAATTCAGAAGTTACATTGAAGGAGTTTGTAGAAGATTTTTTCAGAAGCCTCACAAACGCTCCATTTAGCACAATTGAAAATCTACCAAGCAGTTAGGAAACGCTTGTTAAACTCGTTGAGGGTTAACTGGGATGCTTCTGATCTGTCTGAGCAAAGGAGACATTCCAGCAAAGCCCACACAGCTCAGTGGCTGCTCCCTGTATCTCTGTAGACACAGAGACTTCCCAGGTAGCCTCTTGGAGGCAGGAGGACAGGAGAGAGTCCCCAGTGTCTATTCTGTAGTCCCAGTAATTGATTTGAGGTTGGGAACCATATTTAGTTCATCAGTGCTTCTGAGCATAAGTATCTGCAAATTAAAGATGAGCCATTTTCAAATGTTCAGAAATGGGTGCAGTCATATTTGGCTCATGGAAGTATAAATTGGTAGACTTTTTAGAAAGCAGTTTGGATCCATCAAAAACAATTTGCTGGTTAATCTTGAAATCTGAGGTTAACAGTCCTAAAAGTTACAGGGGTTGTTGAGTAGATTTTGTTCATAATTTTTTTGTGATTTTCCAACTTCTCTTTGAGCATGTATTACTTAAAATGGAAAAAGAAAAACTAATGAGCCACTTATTAATAATAATTGACATTATGTGCCAGGCATTGTACCAAATGCATTATGTCATTGAAACATGCATTATGTCATTAAAACAGCCTAGTGAGTATGGGTATCATTAATCCCATCTTCAGTACTGGGAAACCTGAGGTTTAGGGGCTAAAGAATTTGCCAAAGGAGGCAAAGCTTGAAAGTGGCAGGAAACGATGGTGAGAGCTCACATCTCTCTGACCCCAGAACCTGGGCTCTTAATTAACTACGATGCCATTTATGATGTGATGGTGTTTGAAGCAGAGCTAGACTAAAACAGCCCTGGAGCTCAGCAGACTGCGGAGATTTTCTGCTAGAGCAGTGCTGGTTCCTTTGATGTCTAGATTTGGGGGTCTCCTTGGCCTTCCATACTGCTTTCATCCTGCTGTCTGTCAGCCATCCCCCTTGTCTGGCCAGAGGTAGTTCCTTGCGTGGTTCTAGCCAGTTTGAGATCGTACTGTGCGGAAGAAAGTAAAACCATAGCTACACCCGTGATGCGGGTTTTTTACTCCACTCATCACTTTTAAATAAAACTTTACAATGACTACGAAACTTTACGTTATTCCTGGGGAATGGAAACATTTTGTAATGAGACATTTTTGGACCCTGAGAGCATGACAGAAGCATATTTACTAGTTGCTATAGTGTCATTTGAAATCACATATTTATGGTTTGCTTTTTTTCATAATGTTTTTTATCATAAAATGTTAACACTGCTGATCTGGAAAATACCAGTGACCAAAATTCTTAGCATAAGATCAAATTTAGAACCAGGTCATAATTGTGTAATAGAAACTGTATTTAATGAGTGCTGTTGTATATCAGGCCAAGGGGAGTCGTTTATTGGCAATATCAAACCACCACTTCTTGTTTGGCAGGGAGGAGAGAGGTGGTTAATGTATTTGGGATGATTTTTAGTAAGATTCTTGCTTGCCAGGTTCTTCCATGGACATTTATTCCTCTCAGCAATCCAGTGAGGTGGGGCTGGCATTCCCATTTAAAAATGGTAAGAGGTGACTGGCCCAAGATCAAAAAACAGGGAGGAGTCAGATCTGAGCCCAGTTCCACTGCTTCCAGGTCAAGCACTATAATAACTTGTATACCACTAGGGTTCCTGACCAAATGCCAAATGCCAGGAATCACTCTGCTTCCCCTGTGGCACCTAGGATTTTAAATCAACAGGTGCTGTGATAGTTCTGTGAATTTACTTAGTTTCAGTGCATTACTGCTCTTTGAGGCATTCTTGATTTTTCTCATTCTCTCACCTCATCCAGTCTATCAACAAGTCGTAGGTTCTAATTCCGAAGTATATTCTGTGTTCATCTGCTTCTGTCATCTCTGTAGCTTTATCCTACTCTGATCTTAGACTGCAGCCTTCTCACTGGACTTCCTGCTTCGACTCTTGACCCTCTAGGATCCATGGCATGGCAGCCTGAGTGATTGTTTAATGTAAATTAGATCATGTCCCTCTCCTGGTTTATTCAAACCCTTCAGTTGCTTCCCATTACCCTTAGAGTAAAGTACATGCCCTTTAGAGTAAAGTACATACACACCATGGGCCTGATGTGATCTGGCACGTGTCTACCTGCTTTACTTCATCTCATGTCACTCTCACCTAGCTCACTGCTCTCCAGTGACACTGGCCAAGCGAGATTCCTCTGACACACCAGGCTTGTTTCTGTGATTGGGCCTCTGCCCAAATGCTCTGCCCCTTACGGCTGCTTGGCTGCCTCTTCCTCATCATTCAAGTCTCTGCTTAGATGTTTTTTGAGAGAGACCTTTCCTGATACTCCCCCACCCACCCAATCACTCTATTTCCTGTATCACACTCATTGTAATCTGTAATTGTCTTGTTAATTATGTTTACTATTATCTGTCACATATGCTGTAATAAAAGCTTCATGATGGCAAGGGCCTTGTGTTTAGTTCTTTATTGTGTCTTCACCGCCTAAAATAGTGCCTGGCACCCCAGTAATTGTTAAAAAAATTGATTACTTACTGAACAGAAACCAGTATAGCTCATTTTAAATCTTTAATCTGTTGCTTGCAGTAGTCTTTTTTTTTTTTTTTTACTGCTTAAATGGATATAAGTTTTATTTAGCATTTATGATAATTTTCTCTGTTTCGGAAGTAATTAGGAATTTTTTGGTGAGGTAAGGCCTGTGAGGATACAAACATTGATGAACTATTCTTTTTTGTATGGTTTTAGAAATTACTTAATATATGTTAAGTTTCTATAGTTAATTAAATACTTATACTGCATATATGAAACCATTGGACATACTTCACAAAATGGGTAGGTGTTTTTTTTTAAGACCTTATTGCTTTGGAAGGCACTCCAACACAATTTGATAAAAATACCCTTTTTTTTTTTACCGGTAGGTGGCACTCTTGGTCATGGTTACTATTGTTACAAAACAAGATTTTAGAATTTTAAAGGGAACAGCTTTTAAAAATTAACATTTCTTTGTTTTACAGTTTAGTTGAGCAGTAGACCATTCAAACAGCATAATCACTAAAAGATACATCTTATGTGAGGACAGTTTATTTTAGCAATAGTTGTCTAAAACGTTGAGCAGAACAATATTTCCATATTTAACTATGTATCAGTTAAATTTTATCAAGGAATCTGGCCTTAAATGACATGTAACTTTATCATTCTAGCCATTGGTCTGGTCTTTCATGGGATGGATATCCTAAGTAACAGGAGTTAAAGACGGGCCAAGGAAGATGAAAAAGCGAAGCATTAAGAGAAACCATCAGAAAAGTGGAAACATGAGGAAGAATTGGTGGAAATGGGTAATTGAGAGTAGACTTGCTGTGCGGTGATGCCTGCTGGCTATAATTAGTGTTGCCTTTTGCAGCTAAGGGATAGTGGTGCTTTTTAACGGTTTCCCAAAACATTGCTCTTATATGTTGTCTCTGCCACTGCAGGAACTTTGTGAGAATTTCAGTGTATGGAAACACTGTCCGTGTTCCAACCAGTGTATATCCAAAGAACTCAGCATAATACCAGGACCACAATATTGCATGTCAGTCAGTCAGCCATAACACTTAAGGACTCCTAAAATCTCATGGACTTCTAAAGTAAGTTTTCCTTCTTTCTTTCAATGAGTAATGCACCATTTTTGGCTTAGCACATTTAAAGGAGAGAAACTACATTTAGTAGTCTTGCATGAGGTGAAAGAGGCCTTATACTTTTTTCATTTACTGAAGAGAAAAATAGTGAGTAGCTTATTTATCCACAATGATGCTGCATCATACTGTGGCAAGAAGCAGATCTTTTATCTCAAGACTAGTTATGAAGCAGTGGCTTTTGATATGATTTAGTTATAACTGAATAAATTACATATGACTTATATCACTACCTGATTTATTTACTTGTATTTATTTTCTGTATTCATCGTCTAAAATATAAGCTCCCTAGAGGTCTTTGTTTTGTTCACGTCTGTATCCTCAGTGCCTGCCGCATAATGGTCTCTTAATAAATATTTGTCAAATGCAGGGCTAAATTAATGAATATGGAGTAGGAACATAAGCACACCTAGCTTGAATATTTTTATAACTAAATTTGTTACAATTTGTTTATATAGTGCCTGCCAAAGAGCTCAGAAAAAAGAGTGTTCACATAACATTTTCATTTATTCTCAAGCTAACTAAGATAGGAAAGGACAGATATGGTAATATAACATGTTAAAAGTGGACATCTTAGGCAAAGAAATATTTAAAAATTGGCAGAGGAAAACAGAATGGTAAGAACCAAAAAAATATATCATCTGACTCCCAATCAGTACTTTTCCTAATAGACCAGTAGTTTTTTAGAATTTAAAGTGTCGGGAACCTTTCTGTTTTTTTTTTTTTTTTCCTACTGAGGAAGATTCACCCTGAGCTAACATCCCTGCCAGTCTTCCTCTGTTTTGTATGTGGGTCGCTGCCACAACATGGCTGCTGACAAGTGGTGTAGGTCCACACCCAGGAACCGAACCTGGGCTGCCAAACTGGAGCCGACCGACCTTAACAATGAGGCCACTGGGCCGGCCCCTAGTTTTTTGTTTTCTAAACTTTTTATTGAAGTATAACTTAAAAACAGAAAAGCACATCCAAAGAGGACAGCTTGGTCAAATTTTTTTATTAAGACTTAATTTTTTTAGAGCAGTTTTAGGTTCACAGTGAAATTGAGGGGAAAGTTCAGAGATTTCCCATATATCCACTGCCCTACAGATGCATAACCTCCCCCATTATCAACATACCCCCCAGAGTGTTACATTTATTACAATTGATGAACCTACCCGGACACATCATAATTACCCAAAGTCCATGGTTTACATTATGGCTCACTCTTAGTGTTGCATGTTATGTAGATTTGGACAAATATGTAATGACATGTATCCATCATTGTGGTATCATACAGAGTATTTTTATTGCCCTAAAAGTCTGTGATTTGATGAATTTTTACAAAATGAAATACCCGTGCAGTCAACATTCAAATTAAGAAACAACATTGTCAGTGCTACCTCCCCAAAGGTAACTACTAACTTGATCTCTAACTGCGTAGATTAATTTTGTCTGTTTCTGTACTTTCTAACACCACAGAATATGTGTTTTTTTGAGTCTGGCTTCTTTCATTCTTTTCATTCAGTGTGATATTTGTGATATTCGTCTCTGTTTCTGCACGTACTTGCCATTTGCTCATTCTCCTTGCCGCGAATCTCAGAAAGTTTGCCGGCCTCTTGCACTTTATCTAACAAGAGATATTAAAGACTTGTGTGGTGCTCTTTGGGTGGAATACAATTATCAGGCAGTTAGAAAATCTACTCTCCCCTTCTGTAATAGCATAAAATTAGTCATGTGAACTTGGTCAGAGATTTCGGAAACTAATAGAGAATATATAATATTTGATGCTACCAATGATGACATACATATGTACCGTGGAGATCAGTTGAATCAACTCTAAATAGTGGCAGAAATTTTTTCAGGGTGAAGTTAGGCCCTTAATTGCTTTGCTGTTAGATCAGCTCATAACAGCACCAGCAAAAATCTAAACTCTTCTTCACTGCTCCCTAAATTAGTCTGATATTTCTCTACTTTTTCTTAAAATACAATCATGCACCACATAACAATGTTTCAGTCAACAAGGGACCATGTATACAACAGTGGTCCCATAAAATTGGTACCATACAGCGTAGGTGCATATCATCTAGGTTTGTGTAAGTACACTCTATGGTGTTTGCTCAATGACGAAATCACCTAACAATGCATTTCTCAGAACATGTCCCCCTCGTTAAGTGACAAGTGACTGTATTGTAACTTTCAGTTTTATGTTTGCCCAGGGGACACCATGGCCTGTGCTGCTGTCATGATTCCTGGCTTGTTGCGAGGCTCTGTTGGAGCTGTCTGCACTCAGGCTGCTTCCTTGGGATTGACACCCAGTGCTTTGCGCCACCTTACTCTGACCAGGTGAGTCTTCAGCCTTCAGTGTCATTTGAGGTTGATTTTCAGAGAGACCTGACCTGCCAGTGGTCGTGAGAGGCATATCAAACTCCTGAGGGCATACCATGATGTCTTGTTTAAATGTGCATGCCATCAGCAGGTCGTTAAACTTTAGTTGAATGTGCAAATTTTCACTGACCATTTTCTAGGATCCATAATGTTATATTGTATTTTGGATAGTCATGATATTACAGGGGAAACTAATTTAATTATTTTATGAGGATAAAACTAACCTAATTTTACTTTCTGTTAAAGCGTAATGAAATCCAAAAGGAAAACTGATCACTTGGAGAGAACTGCAGATGTCATCCGCCGGGAGGTCTGTATCTTTGGGCTCTGGCAGGGTTCTCTAGGCTGGATGGTTGTGAGTGGCTTATGGAGAAGGCATTAGATGAGCTGGATCCCTTTGAGGGACAGTCAGGGAAAGTTTGTTATTTTTCCATTCAGAACTTTTCTGAACAGGACATATGACAACTGATTTGAAAAGATAAGAATGAAATACTCAAATTTTTCCCTTTAAACTTGGAATGAATGGATTAATTTTTGATGAAGGGACTATAGCAGCAGTTGAGGGAACTATCTTCACAGGAATAATGTTTAGGTTTTAGAGCATACATTTTATGAAGAGCATACCATTTCTTTTCCTTCTTTTTTTTCTTGGCACCATGTCACAAAGTCCTTGTTCTTATCCCTACCTTAGAACAAGTTCTTCTTTCATCAAGGGAGAAAGCACTAACATCTGAGACAGGAGAGCGGACGAGCTCTTGTTACCCTTCCCACGTGCAGACTTTTTCCCACCATATTCAGACTGTAGAAAGCTAATCCTCCACCTGAAGGGGTGTCAAGGGCTGGGAAATAAAGGATCCTCACCCTTTACCTCAGTGAGTAACCCCGTTTTCTTTTAAAAACGTAAATTGGATATTTGATTCTGCTTTTTGAGTGATTCTTCACACATTTGGATGTATTTAGCTTAGTGATGTGTTTTGAAACTAATAGCAAAAAAACCCCTATGTATTTCATATAGAGAAGGATTATACGCTTGCATAAATATGGTTAGAAATGGCACTGTTGCAGTAGTTTAATTTTTAATATCAATAGTAGATATACTTTAGTATAAAATAATATTGTTTAGGCCCCACTTTTTAAGCTAATTCTACTTTCAGAAAATTGCTTTGGGACCAAGGGTGGTTTGTTTGTGGATTCACCTTTAAGTCGATGTTTTTTGGAGAAGTCTGTGTAAAATTAGTTCAGCATAATAGATTATGAATGTGTGGGAAAATACACTTTACCACTAATGATAAATCTGAAAATACTTTTTTTGGTTTGTTCAACACATAAAAATGCTGATTCTATAAATGTGAGATTTGTTATTATTTCTTTTTAAAAAGTGAAACCTTGCCAGTTTTAAAGAAAAAGTGGTTTATTTAACAGGCTTGGAGTACATTCTTTTCTGTTGTATTTTGAGGCAAATGGAGTTAGAGCAGGGTTTGGCAAACTTTCTGCTGTGGGGAAAGAGGAAGAATCCCCCTCTGCCCTTTCCTTTAAGGTTCCCATGGCTGGCCAAACAATCAACAAGACAGGTTAGCAGAAGAAAATAATACCAATTTTAATAACATGTATACATGGGAGAAACTCAGAAATGAGCAACTGGTCCCTCTGTCTAAGCTGCTTGCTTAAGTATTGTAGCTAAAGGCAAGGAAGGTGTTGGGGGTGGGTAGTGGTCTGGGATTTCAGAGGGCAAGAAGACAATTCTTTTCAAGGTCATCTATAGATAATGTGGTCAGGGAGAGATAGAGTTTTTCGATAAAAGGGGCTTGGTGACCCTCCCATTGTAAGTCTATTTTACATTATCATTACAGCCATCATGATAGAAGATCTGTTCCAGGAAGGAGCCACCATGTCAAATTCTTTAGGCAGTTAGTGGGGGAGGTCAAATGTCCCTCACAGAAAACAATCAAGGTAAAGTGTATTTCAGGGTGGCCAAATCTTGATCTTCCACACTGCCAAGGGCCAGATAGTAAGTATTTTAGGCTTCATGGGCCATGCTGTCTTAGTTACAACTACAAAACTCTGCTTTTGTAGTGTGAAAACAGCCATAGACAACATGTAGACAAATCGATGTGGCTGTGTTCCAACAGAACATTATTTACCAGAACACCCTGGTTTGGCCTGTGGATCGTAGTTTGCCAATCCCTGAATTAAAGTAGCATTTCATAATTTTACAGGACAAAATTACTGAGACTTTTAGGGGGTTATTTTGAGCCAAGTTTAAGAAACCTACACAGAAAGTTAATGTAAACTCTAGTAGTGTGATAGAAAAGTTCAGAATTCTAATGCCTGGAAGTCAGAAAATTACAAGGGTTAATTCCAACTATAGTATTACCTTACCTTGGTGGAAGAATTTTCCAATTGCAATGCTTGTCTTTCTCTTCTGTGTCTAATTTCCACTCCTCTCCCAAACAGCTGGGAGCTAGGAGAAGCTGGATAAAGCCAGATGATGTCTGGGGCTATGACCTCAGCGGCGTAAGGTCATCAGGGGCTCATCCTAGTCCCTCCAGAGGTCAGCTCCTAGCCATAGAGCAGGAGCTTGACCTTGGACTTGTTAGAATGAACAGCACCTCGGGTTGGGCTGTAACAGAACTGGACCACCTTCTCATAGTCTCCACTGCCGCTCTTGCCTTTAATTTGTATTGCAAGTACACTTCACAAAACTCCCCACATGTCATTTGCTCTTCAATTGAAGTCTGCGAGGTAGCCTAAGGATAGGGTGGGGTCTGCATTTTACAAAAGAGGAAATAGAGCCTAGGAGATATCTAGTGGCTTCTCCCAGGGCCGGAAGGAGGCTCCAATCTAGGTCTCTGAGTACTAAGCCAAAGGACCCTGCCTTCCCTCCCGGAGTGGGCAAAGAATGGAGCACTCACCCACCCAGAGATGTCCTTTCCTTATTAGGAATTGGGTTTCCTCTGGAGAACTTACTGAATGACCATATTATCATGTTAATGCTTCTTACTTGGGGCTGTAAATGTAACCAGTCTGGGGTCACCCTGATGCAGGAAACTGAGCTCTGAATTGAATGACATTTGACTGTGTTCCAGTTCACATTTTCTTCTTAAGGATCAAAGAATAAGTAGTCTGGGTAACTTTAAAAATGTCAAGGAGATGAGAGTAGAAATATTGTAATGCAGTAAGGATTGTTCAGGCAAGGCTAAGATTTCACTGGAGGAGTCACTCTGTGCTTGGCCTCTGCAGAGGGCCGGCCCCCTGAGCAATACATACTCTATTCATCAATTTGATGGGAGAGTTTGGTAATGAAAGAATTTTTTAAATTACTAATTCTTATCGATTCATTTGGAAATAAGATACTAGGCTGGTCCTGGAATGGCAGCATTGAAAATGATAGATAAGGTCTCCAACCTCAGATTGTAGTGGGACTCTGATCAGAAGAAGCTGATTTTATGTACCTAGTTGATTTTGGAAAAACCACTAATCCTTTTTCAGTTGTACTAGTTTGCTTCTTTGAGAAGCCTATGCCTTATCCTAAGGATGCCTTCTGTGTCTTGTTCCCTTTTTGTTTACAAAGCACTTGATTATATAGTAAGTTGTTCCTTGATTCTTACCACTACCCTGGGAGGGAGGTGTGGGGATCCTTAGCCCCATTTCACAGATGAGGAAATGAAGACTTAGAGATTTAGATAGGGTGACCCTGCTTCCTGATTTGCCTGGGGTAGTCCTGGCTTATGCCTCTTGTCCTGCTGTAATGATCAAGAGCACCCCCTTTCACTCTCACAGGTCCCCTGCTTTGGGTGATAGATTACACTGTCAGCCTGAGTTTAAAGGACTGTTCAAGTAAGTGGAGGACTCAGCCCTTGAACTCAGATCTTTGATATCAAATTGGTTTTTCTTTCTACTGCAACAAAAGAACATGACATTTGATTTGGACAGACTTTAATTGAGCAACACAATGGAAGATGAATTTCACATATCCTCATCTCTGTTCTGAATCAAAACTTCACTAAAGTGTTCCTGGGCATAAGAAAGGGGGACTTGCTGCTGGCACAGTAGTTTGTTAAAGTCAAATGGCTGGGCTCCTGGGGCAGAGACCTTTGGGGATCCTATGGGTCTCTGTGCTGATTATCAAGTGCTGAAAATCTGCTTGACTTGTGGTTTTGCTGAGGCTTGGGTTTGAGTGGGATGGGCTGCTTGGCTGGAGAGCTGGACTGTGTCTGAGCTTAACCCTTACGATTCTCTGCTAGTCGTCACCTATACATTTTGGGAAGATTGTATGCTGGAGTGGCCTTCTTCAATTTGATGGGGGAGTGCATCTCTTTAATATGAAATCTTTCCCAACAGTTGAACTAATTTGCTTTGATTATCAGAGTCTAATGGTCAGAGAGTCTTTTAAAGATTATCCAGGCTGGGATGAGCGGTACTTGGCATTCCAGCCTCAGGACACTGTCAGCTCTGACAGAGCAGCCTACAAAGAGGGAGGCTCCTTGGGGAAAGGCCCAGTTTAGCAACACTGTAGTCACAGTATCTCACACAGTGCTGAGGCATCATAGGCCCTCAGTATATGTTTCACTGAGTGGAATAAACCAGTGTTAATCCCTGCTCTGGGGCTGGTTCCCTGTACTGCTTTGGATGAGTCACTTTGTAAGGTAGGAACAGTGATGATACCCATCTCAAGAGATGAGGTGATGGTGCAAGTATCCTCTACCCTTCTGTACAGATAGGGGCTGTGAAAAATGAGGATTTGCCTGTACTGCTGCTTCTTGTCTGTGCCCACCACTTAACTTGGTAGTGTCTAAAATGTATAGGGTCAGTGCTTTTCACTGATACACTTTTGTTCAATAAATTAAGTAATCTAAGAGGCAAAGCTCTTTTCCATTTTTCCCGTAGAGGATCCAATCAAATGAAATGGATTTTATTTTAAGTTCAGCAGACATGTTGAGTGCCTGATGTGTGCCCAGCCCTGTTCTAGGTGCAGGGAATACATGTATGAGGCAGGTAAAGCCCCTGCTGTATGTGGAGCTTCATTCTGGTGCAGATAAACCAGAGAATGTCAGATGTGATAGACACTGTGAAGGAAATAAAACTGGATAATGGGGTCATGGCAGGCAAGAATGGCTGGGGGCAGGGGTGCTATTTTATTTTATTTTATTTTTGATGAGGAAGATTAGCCCTGAGTTAACATCTGTTGCCAATCCTCCTCTTTTTGCTCGGGAAGATTGGCCCTGGGCTAACATCCGTGCCCGTCTTCCTCTACTTTTATATGTGGGACGCCTGCCACAGCATGGCTTGATAAGCGGTGTGTAGGTACATGCCCGGGATCCGAACCTGCGAACTCCAGGCCGCCGCCAAAGCAGAGCGTGCAAACTTAACCACTACGCCACCAGGCTGGTCCCCAGGGGTGCTATTTTAAATCAGTGTGTAACATTTGAGCTGAGACTTGAATAAGGAAAAGAGCCAGCCATGTGCATAGCATTCCTGGCAGAGGGACGGGCAGGAGCCAAGGCTTTGAGGCAGGAACGAGCTTGGTATGTTCAGAAGAGGGGGGAAGGATGAGAGGTAGGCAGGGCCCAGGTTGTGTAAACTGCTGTGGCTTGGATGGGGAGTTGGGATTTTATTGTGCTTTGACATGAGGGATGAGGCTACTGACATAGTCTCAGGAGAGGTGATGGTGGCTGGGAGTAGGGTGGTAGCAGTGGGGGTGGAGAGCAGCAGGTGGGTCTAGGACAGAGGTGGGGCTGATGGGATTCACAGATGGGGGCAGGTGCGGTTAGTGAGAGAAGGAGAGGAAACCAAGATGATTTCTAGCTATGGGATTTGAATAATCTGGGTAGATGATGCTGGTGGCATATATTTGCTAGAATGGAGAAGAACAAGTTTGGAGGAGGGGAAATCAAGAACTCAACTTTGGAACAATCTGGGTGAGAGGATGGGAAGTGGATGGAGTTACAGATGAAACAAAATTAGCCATAAGTTTTATCAACTCACATCAACTGTTGAATCTGGGTCATGGGTACATGGAGATTCATTGTACTATTTTTACTAGTTTTGTATATATTTGAAATTTTCCATAAGAAAAAGGAAGAAACATTGGGAGATAAAAGAGTTCTGTGTTGGATGTGTTGTTTGAAATGGAAATTCAAATCAGCAGTTGGATGTATGAGTTCAGAGTTCACTGCTGGAAATAAAACGTTTAAGCCATGTAGCGTAGGGGAAGAGGGCCTAGGACTCAGCCCTGGGGTGTGTCAGCATTTAGAGGTTAAGCAGAAGAGGAGGGACCAGCAGAGGAGATGGGGAAGGAGTAGCCAGCGAGGCAAGAGGGAAATCAGCAGGATGGTGGTAAAGCCAGGAAAAAAAGTGTTTCAAGGAGGGAGTGGCCAACTCTGCTGAATGCTGCTGAGAGGTCGTCATTGGATCTCACAGAATGGATAGTGGGTGACCACAATGGCGTCTCTAGTGCATTGCTAGAGTGAAAGCCTGACAGGATTGTGTTGGAAAGAGAATGGGAGATAAGAAGGTGGGGCCATGACCAAATATAACTCTAGAAAGTTTTTTTATGTGAGTGAGAACAGAGAAATGGGGTGACAGCTGGATTAAGGGAGAGGCTTGTTTTGTTTGTTGTATTTTGAGAAGCAGCAAAGCACAGTGGTCAAGTGCCTGGATTCAAACTTCTGCTTTGCCACTTACTAGCTCTGGGACCTCAGTTTTCTCCTATATAAAATGGGGGTAATAATACCTACCTTCTAGAGTTGTTGGGAAGATTGAATGAGTCAGTGTATGTAAAGTGCCTGGCAGCTGGTAAGCGCTATGTATAGGTGTTTGCTGCTGCTGCTGTTGTTAGGTGAGGTAGAAGCTCCGAGTGCTTGCATGTTCTCGTGGAGAAGAGCAGAAAAGGGTGATGCATGAGAGAGGATGCTTGCTGGAGTGAAGGCAGAGAGGAGCCTCAGCCCAGGTGGACAGGTTAGCCTTTGGTAGGAGCAAGGAGAGTTGATTTGTCATTTCAGGATGTAGTGTTGATGGGCATGAGCCACTTAAGTTATACAGTTGACAGAATTTTGTGGTCTTTCCTTGTCAGTAAATCACTTCAGTAAAACCAGTTTCTTTTAATAAGATTCCTACTCATCAGATTGGTATTCTGCCACAATTTAAATAACATCTCTGGGCCTTGGTGACCTTATGTGTAAAATGATGTGTACTATTCTTGATAATGACTGAATTTTCCTTCGGCTCTGAAATTCTCTATGCCCCAAACGTGCTTTTGTTTCAGGTCATCTCTAATCTTGGCTTTGTCTAAATTTTTAAGCCAGCAAATGAATGAATGGGAGTGAACAGAGGAAGTCAGCCAGGTTTCCCAAAGAAAGACCTATTTCCTGTACCAAGACTTTTGTAGCAGCAGTAACATCAAGATATCCTACATAAAACCAGCTTTTTACATCAGCATGATGGAATTTCCTTCTAGATGCTAACTCCCTCAAAGCATTAAAAATGTGTGCTAGTAAAAGTTGGCAAATATATTGTTATTTTATTGAACAGTAGAAGAGTCTAAATGTTATTTTATGGAAAACTTCATTTCCTGTCATGTGTTTTAACTTAGGACATGGCTAGTGGAGGTTTCAGTTGCGAAATCTTTTGATCCATTAAGTATGAGAGCAAGTACAAATGTTAAAACCTAGAGTTTCTCCTTCATGTTTTGCTTATTCAATAAAAGTAAAGAATGGCACATAACAAGGGCCGTGATTAAGATCCTAATTATATGAAACTAGCTTCAGAATAAAATAAAGATGCAACCTTCAAAAAGATTTTGCTAATGTTTTTAATCCACATTGCTAGAAATCTTTATATAGTGTACAGTATTTGTATTAATTAAAGTGTTACGAGGGAGGCGTGCCTTTAAAAATCATGAATTGTGCAAGGTATTTTGTGTTGCCAGTTATAGCAGTTTTGCCCAGATTATCAGGACTAATAGCAATGGTAAGTATGTTACTTTTTGTATTAATACCAGTAGGCATAAAGCATCTGGGAACATTTTTGGTCATAGAAACTATCCAAAAGAAAATATGACTTTTTCAATAGAAGATATAACTTCTTTCCCTTCTTCATTGAATTTTGTGTTTGAGTGTTGGCGAGTGATTGGTGATTTTACTTCTTGTAGTCTGACATTTGATTGTGAAGTATTCTCCATGTTTCAGCTGAAATTCTGTTCCACTTCTCTCATGATTATGAATGTTGGTTTCCCTGCCACCAGGTGACTCTTTGGGATGTGTTTAAAGCTTACGTGTGTCTAGTTTTGTTAATGAATCTGACAGATGCCAGTTAAACTGTTGTAAATGAAATAATCTACCTCTTGGCTCTGTTTCTACAGATTATTGTATTGAAAGAAAATAATGAATGTTTATAAAATAAACATTTCTTTTTTGTAAACTTAAAAAAAAATGAGACTAATAATGTAATGGAGAGTCCTCTGATGATTCTTACCACCTGTCTTTGTAATAAGATTTTTAAAATAGAGTGTGTGGCAAACAAAGGAAGATCCCTCTTCTACTGAAGGAGTCCCTGCCTGCCCTGACCTCCCCCAGAGTTTGGAACATGAATCTAGATTTTCTGTAGTGGGTGTTTTCCCCTTTCTTTTTAAACAATAAAAGTTTCCTGAACTTCTACTAACCTTTGTTCTGGAAACCAATTTTAATTGACTTTAACTTAGAATTTTCATTCATTCTGCAAAAATTTACTGACTCTAACTATGTGTTGGGCCCTGTGCTTGATCTAGGGAGTTGATATAGATGTAAATTCTACCCAATACCTGACCTCGGGGGGCCTGTGGTCTGTGTGGTGGGAAAGACATGTTCATGAGTATTTATAATTTACATTAATATATGCTGAATATGATAAGAAAGGCAGAAACATTTTCTTGGTAGAGTTGAGAGGATGGAGAACAGAGAGAAGACTTCAGGCAGGGGGTGGTATTTGAGCAGGATCTGGAGGGTGGGTAGGAGGTTGACAGGACTGAGAGCGTGCTGCATGCCTAGGGACCTGGCAGGGTTTTGGAAGTGAGCAAGTGTCAGGTGCCTTTGAGGACCAGCAAGTTGTCCAGCTTGGCTGGTAGACCACTGGCACAGGGATCCAGGGGGAGCTCAAGCTGGGGTGACTCACAAGGGCCTTGTTACATTTTATTGTATTCTTTTGGTAGTTGAGTGTTAGAGAGCCCTTGAAGGGTTTTGAGCCGGAGAGTAACTCAGTGAGGTCAGAACATTAGGAATATTCACCTCTCACTGCTTTGAGAGGGACAAGAAGGAGGCTAAGACAGCAATTCAAGTAAGAAGAAAGAAATTCTTGGCTTAAGATGGTGGCAGGTGGGCAAGGAGAAAAAAAAACATGAGCCAAATTCATGGAACTTGGCTCTGTTAGGGACAAAATGCCTGGAAGAGTCAATGGCTGTGTGTGTGTGTGTGTGTGTGTGTGTGTGTGTGTGTGTTTATCAGTTGAAAATGGATTTACTTTATTGAATCCAAGACAGGTCCAGAATTGAAATCCTGATGATGGAAAGCAGCCATTTTTGTGGGGCCCTCTGAGGACAGGAACCCTCTCCATCTCTGCATCCCCAGTGCCAGGCACTGTACTCAAGAAGTGTTTGTGGAGGGAATGAATATGGTGGACTTAGTGGTACACATAGTGTGTTTACCATTGGGACAGGGCCATCAAGTGATAAAAGGCCACACAGACGTGGGTTTGAATCTTGACTCGGCTGTTCTTGAGTGATCTTGAGCAAGTTACTGAACTTGTCAGTTTCCTCATCTGCAGAATGGAGGATGATAACACTATCTTTTGGGATATAATATGGTTATTCATATTAGCTGAATGAATTAATGCACATAAAACATCTAACCAGCACCTGTTATATACCTGAGATAAATGCTCCTCAGCATTGGCTGTTGTTACTCACAGGGGAGCACAGATGTGAGCCTGTGATGGGCACAAAAGTAATGGTGAGTTGGGGTGGTTAGTAGCCTTGGGAATGCTTGCGGGCCTCCGCCTAGAGGTGGGAGATGGAGTAGGAGTGAGGCAGTTTAGAGAAAGCTGCCATTGAGGAAGTGGGAGGAGGACTGGTAAAGGAGAAGGAGGAGGATCAGATTGGAGAGGCAGGAGGGGACCCCAAGAGTTCAATGTCAGCTAGCCCAGGCAAGGAGAATGCTTCAAGATGGAAAAGAAGTGAAAAGTATCCTATTCAGAGAGATGAGGGAGGGTGAGAACTGAGACGGGACGTTGAGTTTGGTTGTTCAAGGAGACATGGGCCAATCTTGGAAGGAGAAGTTCCGGGAGAGCAGAAGCCAGGTTACCTGTGGTTATGGAGAGCATCACGGAAAAAGGGAAGATTCTGTCGGAAAAGGAAGTATCAGTAGAGGCAGGGATTAAAGTCAAGATTTCTAAAATAGCTTAAAGACAGTATGGCTTTGAAGTTTGCACTAGCAAAATAATCAGTAGGACATGGTACAAAGACCACCATAAGAGAGTAAGTAAGGTCCTTACTGTTGTCCATGAGAACAGTCCCCCTGAGGGTGTGCAGTGCTCAGTCTTCGAGGTCCTGCATGGCAGCACTGGTGTGGTGGCATATATAATACTAAATGAATAAAGTATAATATATAATCTACTAAATAAATACTAAGAAATTAATTATAATTAATGCGATAAAATGCGTTATAATTGACACTTAATGAGTGTTTGCTGTAGGCCATAAGTGCTTTGCATATATTGTCATTTAATCCTCCCAGCAACTCTTGGAGGTATAGGTGTTGTTATTCTCATTTTATAGCTATGCGGGGCTGGGTAGTGTGCCCAGAGTCACATAGCTGGTAAGTGAGTGGTGGAACCAGGATTAAATACTGGGCAGTCTAGCTACAGAGCCCATGCTAACAGCCATACTATGCTGCTTCCTTTTATTTTGTTGCTTAATTGCTTGAGACAAGCAAATGGCATTAGATGTCATGTCTGATGAAACAGAAGGCCTAGAGAGAGGAAAACTGAATGAAGCACAGGGCTGATGGGAGCTGATGAACCTTGATTCAGAGGGGATAGGCGGGACTAGTGTCAAAAGCGCAGGTAGAAGGTCAATAGTGGAAAATCACCCCAGTTGTCTCAGGGAGAGGAGGAAGGGAGTATTGGCAAAATACAGAGAAAGAGAGAGGCAGGAGAGAGCGAAAGGTAGAAAACTTTAGGAGATATTTTGAGGTGGTGAGGGAGACCACCATCTATCATGGGAATTTTCCAGGGGATTTTTAAGAATTGTCTTCCACTGATAGTTTGATTAGACGTAGTCCTGTTGGAGAAAAGGGGCTGAATGAGCCAGCATTAGGGTAGGAGGTTCATTGACCTTGACAGATTTCCAGGGCCCCTTAAGTGGAGCTGTGAAGGTCCTGCCCAAGGAGAATGACTGTGTCAGTCACCTGCTGCTGATTTGACTTGCTGCCAGAGTGGAGTTGAAGGGAAGGAGAAGGTTGGGGAAAGAGTCGTGTTGTCTTTTTCCCCCTGTTGTGAAGATGTTCCAGGTTTAGGGAGGAAGAGAAACCCAAAGGCAGAAGAAACAAAGAATGAATGAAGTAGAGACATTTTGAATTTGAGGGGTGCCGAGGCATGGATGGGCCTTAACCGAAGAGTGCCTGACTCAGACCTTTTTAGGATTTTCTAGAAATCAGATACATCATTCAGAATAGTGCTTCTCAAACTGCCTGGAGTGAAGGGCTGTTTTTGTTGTTGTTTTAAGGTTGTGGACTGTTTATATTTTGTAAAATATAATAAAAAATAAATTAAAAAAACAAAGACATAAAGAGTATAAACACAATTTGTTGTCTATTAGATTCAGCAGATGCACAATTACTCTGTGAAATTGCTAAAAAAACAGGTTTCTGAGTGCTCACTTTTAATTTCTGAAATTAGCTCACCCCGGACTCCTGGCAGGCTCAGAACAAACACAGGCCCCTAGCTGCCGGTGGGCCTCACTTTGCCTACATCGTGCTAACAGTGAACTTCGACTCGAGGGCTCCGGTTCCCCTAGCTCTTCCCAGGGTGTCCAGTCCAGTCCAGGCGTGTGCTAGACACTCATTGAATAAGCACTTGTTAAACAATCCCTTTAAGAGAGGGTTTTTGTATGCGGAATAAAATACAATTAGTATGATAGCAAGTCTCTCAAAAATAAGATGAAGTTTGTTCACCTGATGGTAGGCAGAATTTTAAAGCAAAGTGTGCTCTACCTTGTTTTGCAATTTTCAAAAGCCACATCTTTGTAGATTTCAAAAAACCTTAGTTACCAAAAAACCACAATTTGTTCCTCACATTGTGTACACACTCACCTCAGCCGCAGTTCGTCTTTTGGCTCCAGGTCGTGTCGGCAGCTAAGGTGTGTGGGGCTGCCTATGAGTCCCCATCGGTGAAGAGGCTCCGCCTGCTTGTTGCAGATAAGGATTTTTCCTTTAAAGCTGGCCAGTGGTAAGTGGCTTTTCTGTTTCCTGTGTGTTGTGTGTGTTCAAGAAGGTGCCATCAGAAAGAAGAGAGTATTTTTTCTTCTGGAAAGGACTCTGTGGGCGGCGGTTCCTCCCATGGGATAGGAATTCTGGACCATCTCCATTCAGGGTGGGCCTTTTTGGCATGGAGAATCTGATTCCTTTCCCGGCCTCCAAGCCCACCTCAGTTTTGAGCCCATGACCCTTTCAGTCATATGTGAAAATTGCTGCCTTGAGTTTTCCAGATTGAAACGAGGCAGCTAGTTCTGGTCCATGGACCCGACAGCTCTGATAACAGCTCTGATAATTGATGTTCTGCAGCAGTGGTTGCTAATAGAATGCACTGCAGTCATCTAATCTGCCTGAGTTATGTGTTGCTAGGGACTGATAACATTTTTAGAAATTAGTCATCTTTGTGTCGAATACAGAGTAAAAACAGCAGTCTGCAAAGAAGAGTAACTGGTTATGTCACAGCTGACCACCCTCTCGACTCAATTCCTGCCTCACTCATACCTTGCCTGGGTTGGGTTTAAATATTTTGCTGACTTTATTATCAGGATTCCCCAGTCAGGCCCAGGCCACACCATACAAATCATGAGTCTTCCCCATTCCACTCTGAGGACTTGTCAGTATGCTGACAGGGGAACAGCCCGGCTGTCCCACTATTCCTGCGAATGGCCTCACTGAGCTGCAATTTAATTGACTTGTAAATAAAGCAACTTGTATTTCCTTAGGAAAGGTGTGTTTGGGTGTATGTTTCCTTTATTTAAATAAAGCATTCATTTCTAAATGAATTTCTGGCATGTCAATCTTGGTAGTATTTCTTAGGAGTCACTTGACTAATTTTGGCAGTCCATCTGGAAATGTGGTTTTGTTAGAAGGAGGATGTGTGATAATAGAAGTGTGATAATAGCAAGAGTTAGCAGTCTTGTGTTAATAGTTTGCCTTTGAATTTAGAACTAGAAAACAAGATGCTGATTGCAATAATTTGCGTTTGTGAAGCAATTTACTGCAATCTTTGCACATGTTCAGTGATACATATTAAATGCATTTGGGCTGTTTTAGGGGGGTGGGCAACATTTTTACCCTTCAGAAATAGTTTAGCAGTTATTACATTGAAAAGTGGAAACTTTAATTGTAATGATCTGTTTTTCCATTTTTCCCTTTTGTGGAAGTGTTTGTGTACTGTGCACATTGCTGTCTCTGTGCCTTCAACTCTGAATTGTGCCAAGACGCTGACCCATCTCCTGATTAGAAAAAGCCTGTGCATTGGTTTATAATGCTGCTACCATGGTGTGTCTGCAGGTGTGTTAGCACTTGCAAACTGCAGTTACCTGATAAGAAAAATGTCCTCATTCCCTAGTGATATGTATGGAAATAGGATCTTGTTGTGATTCCTGAAATAAAATTATTCGGGGTTGGAGTTATGTATCCCATATTAGTGAATGGATTTGGTCATTTCACTGATGTTAGGACTGGTTTTAGTATGTGCCTGGCACACTCCTGCTTCAGCGAGCAGACGTGGGGGTGGCCATCTCTGGCTGGTTAGTGTTGACCCTTTCCCTGGCGCCCGGATCCTCCCCTTTTAAAAGCTTACTCCCTTCTCACTGACTTATTGTATGGCTCTGGGGCCCGTGAGTTCTTTGGATATTTGACTGCATGGTTACAGAATGGCCCTTTGCTTAGGTTAGTGGTGTCTGCTCCTTCAGTGCGGTTGCTGGGATGGCTTGCACTCTAGACTCGCTTAGATCATCAGCTTAGTGGTTACCTCTGTGTGGCACTTTGGGGAAGAGGGCAAGGATTTGGGAGAGAAGGAGTGTGGATGTGGCTGGCGTGCAATTTGTGTAGTTAGGATTTTCAGTGTGGAGTGCTGCTGGAGATAAAGGAGAGGGTTGCTGTTGGGCTTGTCTTTGGGGTGGGAGATTGGGCCATGATCCTACACCTCTGCATTCTTGACCAGTGGCCCTCTCTGACACCTGCCCAACTCTGCAGGGGAGGCTCCAAACCCGCCTCTAAATAAATAAATGAATGCTCTAGAGCTTTGGGCACAGATCCCCAGGTGGACACCTTCAACATAGACCAAGATCGGCCTCTGGGGCTCTTCCCATGCTGGGTACTGGTTCCTGTACTAGGAAACCAGATCCAAGAACCTCAAGCAATCGAATCCAGAGAGAAAGGCCAGAAGAGGAAACCCCCTCAGAACCATTTCTCACATAGGCAGGGCTAAACCTCTTGGGCTCGTCTCACCAGCAGGTCCACTGCTTAGCACCCAGCTCCTTGGTGAGTCCTGCTCTTGACCTTCTCGGAATTTCTTCCTCCCTGGGGGTGGAAAGATTAGCCCTACTTCTTGGGACTGGAGTGTGCCACCAACAGTCCTCATGCAGCGTTGTGAGTGCCCTGAGTTGCCAGATTGAGTGTTCCTTGTGGCGCTCACTGCTGTGGACCGGGTCCATCTCCTGAGGGAGGCTGTGTCACAGTGTCATATGCCTAGTGCTCTGGAGACTGCTCTGCTCACATGCTTGCTTTTCTCCCTGCCAGCCCTGTGATGTTTTGGGATCTCATAGTAAAGCATTGTCATTTGGCCACAGTTTGCGCACCTGCTGTGTGCTGGGCACTGGGGCTGCATCTGTGGACAGGACAGGGCTGCCTGGTGTGTCACAGTTGGAGATGGATATGTGTGCCTTACTGCAGAACTAGGCTCTTCCTCTCAGTTCTTCATATACTCATCTGGGGTGTGGTAGGTGCCTCAACTCATGGCTCCAGGAGTGCTAATCCTGCAAAGGTCATTTTTAAAGGGGAGTGTGTGTGTGTTTAAAACTTCTTTCTTGGACAGATATTTTATTAAATATGTATTGTGCATATTTTATTAAATCCATTCAGATGAGATTTTTATGTCATTTGAATTCTGTAGCATTTAAAGAAGGAGTCCTTTTAGATGGTAGGGATTCCCTTTCACTCACCTGAGAAAATGGTCTTTATCAACACCAAGCAGCAGAGGGCACCATAGTTCAGGAGATAAAGCAGCAAAAGTAGCTTATTGATATATTTATTTTTTTAAACATGGGCACAGTGGAAATGCTATATACCTCCTCTCTGATAGCATATAGAAACTGGCTTAATAAATGTCAACTGTAGTCTTTTTCATTTTGTGTCTTGCCTGAAATGAAATGAAAGGGAGATGAAAGTGTTCGTGGAAATGAGTCAAGTGAGTATACGTGAAAGTAGGCTAGGGACCTTTTCTGGAGCACTTCCAGTCCAGAACTGGTTTTTAAAACTATAAAAAATGACTGGATATTTAAGGCAGATTAGAATAGAACATCATATCAGTAGAGAACATCGTGTGCTTTTATTATAAGCCTACTGGTAGGAAAACAACTGAGGGAAATGATATTCTTGCTCTTTGATGGCTGAGAAACATCTAGATTGGATGTACAGATTTCCTAGACATGGGGATGAGAATTTTTTTGGTCGCAGGTTCTAATAAACTGCTCTTTTCTTTGGTATATGACTAAGTTTGCTGCATTTTCTAGAATCCCCACCAAAAAAGGGTTTTTGTGGCATAGAATTATCGAAGGCTTGAAACTCACGAGAGTTCTAGGCTATAGGAGTGTGCTTAGAAGAAAAAAAGGAAACAGAAGACTGGGAATTTAGAAGGCCACATCAGCCTATTTAGTTTGTCAAATGCCAGTGAAAAAGTTTTTGTGGCCTTTTTTTAATGTACTTTTTAAGTACTTTCATTGAGGTATACTTAAAATATCATAAAATTCATACATTTAAAGTGTTGGATTCAGTGGGTTTTAGTATGTTCACAGAATTGTGCAGCCATCAGTACAAATTTCAGAACATTCTCATCATCCCAAAAAGAACCCTGTACCAATTATCATTCATTCCTCATGCTCTCGCCCCCTTGGGCAACCACCATTCTGTGTTCTGTCTTGATGGATTTGTCTATTCTGGATGTTTCATATCAATGGAAGTATACGATATGTGGCCTTTTTTGTGACTAGCTTCTTTCACTTAACATAATTTCAGTGTTCATCTATGTTATGGCATGTATCAGTACTTCATTCCATTGTATGGACATACCACATTTTGTTTATCCATTCATCAGCAGATGGACATTTAGATTGTTTCCACTTTTAGACTATTATCAATAATGTTGTTATGAACATTCATGTACATGTTTTTGAGTGGACATATATTTTCATTTTTCTTGGGTACATACCTAGGAGTGGAATTGTTGATCATATGGTAACTCTGTTTAACATTTTAAGGCACTGCCAAAGTGTTTTCCAAAATGGCTGTGCCATTTTACATTCCCACCAGCAAATGTATAAAGGTTCCAATTTCTCCAGATCCTCACTAACACTTGCTGTTGTCTTGTTGATTATAGCCATCCATCCTGGTGGATGTGAAATGGTAGCTCATTTGTGATTTTGATTTGCATTTCCCTAGTAACTAATGATGTTGAGCATCTCATGTGCTTATTAGCCATTTATATATCTTCTTTGGAGAAATGTTTATTCAATCTTCTGCCCATTTTTTATTTGGGTTGTTTGTCTTTTTATTACTGAGTTGTAAGAGTTCTTTATATATTCTGAATACAAGTCCTTTTTCAGATATATGATTTGAAAATATTTTCTCCCATTCTGTAGGTTGTCTTTTAACTTTCTTGATGGTCTCATTTGTAGCACAAAGTTTTTAATGTTGGTGAAGTCTGGTTTCTCCATTTTTTCTTTGACTCTGTGTTTTGGTGTCGTATCTAAGAATCTGTTGCCATGAAGATTTATTCCTGTGTAAATCTTCTAAGAGTTTATAATTTTAGCTTCTACATTTAAGTCTATGATCCATTTTGAGTTAATTTTTGTATATGGTGTGAGATAAGGGTCCAACTTCATTGTTTCACGTGTGGATATTCAGTTGTCCCAGCACCATATGTTGAAAAGACTATTCTTCTGCCATTGAATTGTGTTGGTACCCTTGTTGAAAATCAGTTGATCTAAATGTAAGGGTTTATTTCTGGACTCTTGGTTTTTTTTCATTGATCTATATGTCTGTCCTTGTGCCAGTACCACAATGTCTTCATTACTGTAGCTTTATAGTAAGTTTTGAAATCAGAAGGTGTGAGTCCTCGAAATTTGTTCTTTTTTTTTAAGATTGTTTTGATGACTCTGGGTTTCTTGAATTTTCATATTAATTTTATGATCAGCTTGTCAGTTTCTGCAAAGAAATCAGCTGGGTTTTGGTAGGCATTGCATTGAATCTGTAGATCGATTTGGGGAGTATTGCCATCTTAGCAATATTAAGTCTTCCAATCCATGAACATGAGATGTCTTTCCATTTATTTAGATCTTCTTGAATTTTTTCAATGTTTTGTGGTTTTCAGTATACGTCTTATGCTTCTTTTGTTAAATTTATTCCCAATTATGTTATTCTTTATGCTATTATAAATGGAATTATTTTTCTTAATTTCACATTTAGATTGTTCATTGCTAGTGTATAGAAATACAGTTGATTGTTATATATTGATCTTATATCCTGCAACCTTATTTGAACTTGTTTATTAGTTCTAATATCTTCATAGTAGATTCCTTAGGATTTTTTATATGCAACATCATATCATCTACAGCCTCTTCCTCTCCAATTTGGATGCCTTTTATTTCATTTTCTTGCTTAATTGCCTTGGCCAGCACCTCTAGGACAATGTTGAGTAGAAGTGGTGGGAGCAGACGCCTTTGTCTTGTTTCTGTTCTTAGGGGAAAAACTTTCAGCCTTTCACCATTAAATATGATGTTAGCTGTCAGTATTTTGTAGATGCCCTTTATCAGGTTGAGGAAGTTCCCAGTTATTCCTAGTTTATTGCATATTTTTATTATGTAAGGTGTTGGATTTTGCCAAATGCCTTTTCTACATCTACTGAGATGATCATATGAGTTTTGTCCTTTATTCTACTAAATGTTGTATTACATTGATTAATTTTCAGATGTTAAACCAACTTTGTATTCCTGGAATTTTTGCATCTGTATTCACAAGGGATATTGGTCTGTAGTTTAATTTTCAGATGTTAAACCAACTTTGTATTCCTGGAATTTTTGCATCTGTATTCACAAGGGATATTGGTCTGTAGTTTTCTTGTGATATCTTTGTTTGGTTTTAGTATCAGAGTTATACTAGCCTCATAGAGTAAGTTGGGAAGTATTCTCTTCTGTGTTTTTGGAAGAGTTTGTGAAGGAAATGTTTGGGGGAATTCACCAGTGATGCCATCTGGACATATGCTTTTCTTTGTGGGAAGTTTTAAAATTACTAATTCAATCATTTTACTTGTTATGGGTCTGTTCAGGTTTTATTTTTTCTTGAGTCCAATTTGGTAGTTTGTGTCTTTCTAGGAGTGTGTCCATTTCATCTAATTTTTTGTTGTATAGTTCATAGAATTCCTTTCTGGTCTTTTTTTATTTTTGTAATGTTGGTAATGGTGTCTCCTCTTTTATTCTTGATTTTAGTAATTTTATCTTTTCTGTTTTTTTCTTAGTCTAGCTAAAAGTTTGTCAATTTTGTTTATCTTGTTGCCCACTTTTAAAATTGCTTCAGCAATAATAATTTATTTGCCTTTCCTTTTAGGGTTGATTTCTTTATCCCAGGAGTCTCTGTGGTTGGTGGTTTCTCAATATGCTCCAGCCCTAGACTGCTAGAACAAGAGAGAATGATAGAATTGGCAGTGAAATATACAAATCACCCTCCTGCCCTCTGGATTCACAATCAGGTGAGCAAACTGCCCATTTTTTAAACTTGAAAATCTGGGCATCTCTGCCTCCCACAAAATTTGTGTTCAGCTCACTTGATCCACCTAAGAAACCTAGGCTTGAGTTAAAAGGGTAGAAGTTCACAAATTGCTCCCCCTATATCTGGAATTCAGACCAGGAAGGTCAAAGAAGCAGAATCTTTTTGATGTGTTAAGGATGACTGAAAGATGTTTTGGGATCTGGAAATATCTTCTAGGTTACCAAACAATATTCAGTTTATACTACTTCATAATTAAAACTTTTTACTTTATATGTGAGTTTTTGAAAATTGGCTCTCTGTATGTCATGTAAATAGTGAATCTATAAATCAGATTATTTTGTCCTAACCGTCCTAAGTAAAGGAAATTAAACTATTCTTCTTTGATTAGTTGGAGGGTTAATGATCTTTGATTACATACTGCTGGTGCCCAGAGCTGAGCACTGCTAAATCCATGGTGCCATTGCCTCTCCATTTCAGTCTCTGGAGAGCTCTTCACACGGGATTCTGAGAGAGAATCCACATTTGCTGCTAATAACTCATGCTTCGGCCGTGGGACTCAGCACAATCCTACATAAGCTGCCTGTTTATTACCTACTAGAACTCGGATAACAAAGAATGAGCTCAGAACAGATCAGTAATTTGTCATCTTAGTTTTTGACCCTTGTCCCCTTTTTACTACCACCCCCTTCACTTTTAGAATTGCCTTCTATATTTACCAACAACCCCCATCCCATCCCTGACATTTTCTCATCCCCTTTACCAAAAAGGAAGGTACCAGTACAAATACGATTTAACAAACAGCATTCTCCCCTTCTTTTCCTGGAAATGATCAAGAATCAACAAAGGAAAACAAAACAAAAACTCTAACTTTATTTTCAGCAGAACTTGGAAACATACTCCAGTATATTTTGCAGAGACTTGTTATGTTTATTTAGGAGCCACAGGGGAATAAGTAGAGGAGGGACGCCAACAATAGCAGATCTCATAGAGCACCAACAAAAACACACAGGAGTGGGAATGGGGGCATAAACTTACAGCCTCATGTGACTTTGTTAAATTAACATTTGGTAAGTAGAGCCCCAGGGTGTTGGATGGTAAGCCAGGTTCAACAGAAGACCACATGAGAAATTGAAATAGAGAAGTTTATTATCCCAGGTCCTGGTGGAAGTGTGTGGCATGCCTCAAGGGCCCACCTGGGGAGATCAAGGCAGGGTGCAGGCAGAAAGAGCAACAGGACCTGGGGCACCTGCCTTTATTAGGGTCCGTGGGTAGAGTGCTTTGGGTTCCCAGGCAAAGGCCGGATCGGTCAATTCAAACCAAAAACAGCAGGGTTTTGGTAAGATCCATGCTGGTGTTATCTAAGGGGTACACAGGCAAAGTCTCTGGGGAACAGGGGAGACTGTTGATTACAAGGGCTGTTGAGGAAGTCATATCAGGAACTTACATTTACTTGTGACTCTGCAGGTGTGCTTGCATGAGGGGCTAATGTCAGTTTAAGGCCCTCGCAGGCCACTTGACCAAACAAACTGGATGCCAAGGCAGCAATACCGTGGAGTAGCTTAGCCAAACTCTTGACATAGCCCTTATCTGCAAAAGAGGGTGTGGAAACAAGGTTTGAGTTAATGGCCACAGAAGTCCCACCTGGATGCAGTTAGGTTCAGTTAGGAGACAGGGTACACAAAGAATCATTCAGACAAGTCATGTTTGTAGGAAGTGGTGTGTCTTGGTGGTGGCTGAAGAGAGCTTTTGTGTTGTGAAAACCAGCTAGCTTAGGACATTCTCTTGGCCTGTCACCCAGAATAGGACCTTCTTGCAAATAGTTGGTCCCCCCAAAAACCCAATTCATCTTAATCTCATGAAAGAAATCAAAGAAGACATGAGTAATTGGAAAGACATAAGATGTTCATTGATTGGAAGACTCAATAGAGTAAAGAAGTCAGTTCTCCTTAAATTGACTATAGATTTAACAACACCTATCAAAATCTCAGCAGGATTTTTTGTAGATGTAGATAAATTCATTTTAAAATTTATATGGAAGGGCAAAGGAGCTAGAATAGCTGAAAATGTTTTGTAAAAGAAGGATAAAGTGGGAGGAATCACATTACTCAAATTCAAGATTAAAATAAAGCTACGCTAATCAAAACAGTGTGGTATTGGTGAAGAGATAGATAAATGGAACAGAATAAAGAGTTCAGAAATAGACCTACACGTGTGGCCATTTGATTTTTGACGAAGGTGCTAAAGAAGTTCAATGGAGAAAGGATAACCTTTTCAACAAATAGTGCTTGGAACAGTTGTACATCCATAGGGAAAAAAAGAACTTAAACCTCATACTTTGTATTCAAAATTAACTCAAAATAGGTTGTAGATCTAAGTATAAAACATGAAACAGTAAAAGTTTTAGAAGAAAACATAGGAAATATTCTGAACTTAAGGGTAGGCAAAGAGTTCTTAGACACGACACCAAAAGCAAGATCCATAAAAGAAAAGCTTGATATGTAGGACTTAATCAAAATTAAAAACTTTTTTCTGCAGTAGATACTGTTGAAGAATTTAAAAAAATAAGCTGCAGACTAGGAGAAAGTATTTGCAAATTAGATATCCAGCAAAGGACTTGTATCTAGAATATATAAAGAACTCTTAAAAGGCAGCAGAAAGAAAACAATAAACATAATTTTAAAATGGGCAAAGGATTGAACAGACACTTCACTAAAAACGATATAAGGATGACAAGCAATGAAAAGATGTTCAGTATCATTAACCATTAGGGAAATTAAAACCATATATAGTGGGATACCTCTACAGACCTATTAGAATGACTAAAATTAAAAATATTGATAATACTAAGTGTGACCATATACCAAGTGTGGAGCAATTTATATCGTAGAACTCTTTTATATTGCTTATATTGCTAGCAGGAATGCAAAATACCACAGCTATTCTGGAAAACATTTTGGCAGTTTCGTATGAAATTAAATACACACTTAGCAGAAGACCCAGCAATACCACTCCTGGGTATTTATCCTAGAGAAATGAAAGCTCTGTTCATACAAAAACCTGTACACGAATGTTTATAGCAGTTCTTTTCATAATTATCAAAAACTGGAAACAACCCACATGTCCTTCAACAGGTGAATGGATAAAGAAACTGTGATACATCCATACAATGGACCACTATTTAGCAATAAAAACAGATGAACTATTGATGCACACAACTTGGGTGAATCTCAGAGGCATTATGTTGAGTGAAAGAAGCCAGGCTCAAAGGTTACGTACTGTATAATCCCATTTATGTCACATTCTGAAAGACAAAAATACAATGATGGAAAACAGATCAGTGGTTGACAGGGGTTAGGGGTGTGGAAGGGTATTAGCATAAAGGGATAGCACAAGGGAGTTTTTTGGGGGGTGATGGAACTGTTCTATACCTTGATTTTGGTGGTAGTTACACAGATCTGTGTGTGCGTTAAGATTCATAGAACTCTATGCCAAAAGTGAAAATAAAGGTTTACTGTAAGAGAACATTTAAAAAGATTTTTACATTTCTAGGGGCATAAAAAATACATATTCTTTTTATGGTTTACATGTCAAGTTGTGTCTGTTCAGAATAACCCCCACTGCCTGCCTTAGCATTTCCATTGTAAATGTATCCTATCACATTTTTACCCTGGACCTTCTGAGTCCTTCCCTGGGTGTGGCCTCGGCTGCCTCATTCCTTTTTAAATTCTCTTTAGATTTTACACCCATTACTGTCTCTAGGCTGCATCCTGAGTCTCTAAAATATGCCGCTGGAGTGGGAGCAGCAAGGTGTCCATGTGCCCCATGCTCAGTGTTAAAATGAGTTTAGCTGTCCCTGCTCCTAGCGCCATGAGCCCCCTCCATTCGTCAGCCTCCCGTGTGACCTGACCTGGTCCTGGTCCACAGCTCCCTGCTTGGTTTCATGCCTCACTGGCATTTCAATGAAGGAACTTATTCTTAGAGGCTGTAGAAAATCTCCAAGTGGCATTGCCTGAATGCACATCCTGATTGTAGTGCCTGCTCCAGTCTGCCCAGTGGGAATTGCAAACAGCCTTTATGGAGTCAGATTTTTCTTGGAACCATTCTCAGGTGGCTATTTTCCTCCTGAGGATTTGTCTTATTAAGTGATTAGAGTGGACAATGGGGGCACGTGAGTGTCTGGGTGGCAGCAGGCTGCTCTGTTGGGACATGAGATAAAGTGCCATAAACGTCTTCCTTTATTTTATCTGCTTTGGCTCAAGCTCCTGGCAGGGTAGAGGGTTCTAGACAGCTATTGTGTGCTGGGCTCCAGTTGCTGTGGAAAAGTTGTTTGTTTCACAAGTAGAAAATCTATACCCAAATTAGATACATTGCTGTGTAATTGAAGGTAATGTCCTTTTACTCACTTCCAATATTATACTGTACAGTACTTTGAGTCTTGTGTTCATGCTGCCCTGGCAGTTTTTATTGATCAACAAAAGACAAAGAGAGCTTTTGATTCTTTCCAGATGCTAGCAAATTAGAAGATGGATCCACTGAAGATTATTTTGTCACTAAGGAGACGACAGGCTTCTTGAGTGTTATCTTTCCCTAGGGCACATTTTCTTGCCAACTTTAGGGTTGAAAATACTCTGGTTTCTAAAAACAATAACCTAAAGGCTTTGTTTGTTGTCATTACTAAGCATGCTGAAGATGCCCATTGGAGAAGATTCTCTCCCTCTCATTTCTTAGTCTCTTTTATTCTTAGATGCTTAGAGATAGAGAGAGAAGTGTACAGGCAAGCGGAGGTGGGGGAGGGGATGGTGAGCGTATAGAGACATTAAATCTGTTGTCATCGTTAGGGAGAGCCCCTCATGTCACAGATTCTGTTTTTGAGACTTGAAAGAGCATTTTACAGCACTTTGGTAGCCAGTGTGGCAATTCCTAGATTTTAGTTATTCCTAACAGAATGCTCCCCTTGCTGCTAATTTCTTTTGTCAAAAATGAAAACCCACTTACCGTCCTTTATGTAAAAATCTCCTGCGTATTTAAAATAGTTAAGTTCAGATGTGTTTTTTCCCCTCAGAGAAAGGATTTCCATTTATCCATTCTTTACCAAAAAGGACCTGCTTTGTGGGTTCAAATAATTTTCAGTTTTTCTTCGGTTTTCTCTAAGGTTAACTCTTCTTTAAGATGTAGAGCCCCAAATTAAATTCCTGTCGAGAAGTACTTACTGCTTACCTGCTGTGCAAGGGGCCAAGATATGAATGCTAAAGATTTGGTCTTCAAAAACCACGTGATAATGTTAATACTTCTTAGGAGGGAGTTTATTTAGTTGATTTATGTCAGGAATGTGTGATGGAACAGTCCTATGCTCTTAGTATCAATTTCTTTATTCCTAGATTCTGTTTTTTAGTGACAGGGAAGAAGGAAGCAGGCACCCCCAGTGCTGTTTCTTCCATGACAGCTGCAAAGACCAAAGTACCCTCTTATATAGAGCTTGATGCCGGCAGGGAGGTCTCCCCCACAGTGTGTCATGTGATGCCCATCTCGGCCCTGTGAGGTGAGCAGGACAGGGGTTGGTACCCATTTTCCAGATGCGCAGCAGAGGCTCAGAGAAGTGAAGGGACTTGCTGGATTTCACTTTTTTTTCCATCTTTAATCACTTGCTGTGATTAAAATTCAGTCTTCTCACTCCTAGATCAATGCGTTTTTTCCACACTAGGGGTTCTCGACCCTGTCAGATCCAACGCTCCCTTTCTAGAACTACCCTCAAGTGAAATTCAAAGTTAATGTAATCAACACATAAAAATTTTTAAAAGTAACAGTTCTCTAAGTGTAATACAAAGGAGAAATAAAGGAAAGTGATTCATAGAGGCTATCTATGTATTTCAATATATAACTATAACTAGTTGGGCACATTTAAACCAGAAGATAGAATGAAGTAGATGGCTGTTCCTTAACGTAGAGTCACCATGAACACACTGTCTACAAATGCAGATGCTATGGGTGGTTGTATGGTGACAGAAGGACCATGCACACATGTCACCAACTGGAATGTGGTTTTCTAGAACAGTAAACATGCTTGGTAAAGTTCTGAACCCAACAAAGTGCAATCTACACAGTGGTTATATTCTGGAAAATTGAGTTAGATCCGTGCAAAAAGCACTTTGAGTTTTTTTGTAAAATGAGGTAGGGTCAGGTCTCAGATCATTGTCCTACATGTACATCCCATGGGCTGTTCACAGTCTGTGCGGGGCAGTCCTGTGCCTTGTAGATAATGGTGTGCTGCTCAACCGGCTCTTGGAGTGAAAAAAGCCCTGATTGGCAGCATTTGCTGATTTCTGTGCTGTCAGTACTCCTACAATGGCTGATTTCAAACTACCAGGAGAAACTGGCTCACAAAATTCCTCCAAATTTAACCATCAGCTTAGTAATAGCCAGCCTGCTCCAGCACACCACTGACTTCACAGGACATCCAGCATCTCTCGCTCTGCCCTCTGGATGCCAGATGGGTTCCCCAAATCACTTAACAATAGAAAAGAGTCACCACAAGTTTCCAAAACACCACCATGCAAAACCAGTGCATTCAGCTCTGATGGTACTTCTGGTGAAAGTGACCCCATCAAATAGTAGATTCTTGACTTGGGTGGGTGTACGTGGTCCTCACCCCCTGGTGTGAAGCCTCTGGCTGCCTGTTTTGGCTGCTCCAGGGAGGAGCAAACAGTCCTGAGAAGTGCTGCCGTGCTGGCCTAAGCCTGTGGAGCAGGTCTGCTTGTGCCCTCCTGGCGAGCAGGAGGAAGCCCCTGGTGCCCACACTCCTCAGCCCTCGCGAGCCAGGGCAGCCACAGTGTAGTGACACTTGCCCCATCCTGCGTCTCTCAGCTCCGTGGCTTTGATCAGAACACATGAGCACCACTCAGAAAAGGAAACTCATACTTCAGAGCTGTCCCCTGAGTCCACTGCCTCTTTCCACAACCCAGTTCATCACCTAAGAAGTTAACAAATGGCAGGATTACTGAGGCGAGTCTCCTTTTCTCATACTGGAATGGCTGTGCAGTATGGATCAGAAAGGCGGAGGAGCAAATGGCCTGTATAATGGACAAGTGGAATCAATTCGCAGGGCCCTGGGAAAATTGAGAGCAAGCTGTAAAAGTGGTCCTAAATACTGATAAAGTTGCAGGAGGTAGATGGAGTTAGTTTTATTAAAGAACATTTGGTTTCCGACCTGTGCTACAAAGGACTAAAGGATCTTTTCTTTCCTGCCTTAGTGTACACTTGACTCTGAAGTGGCCGTGAGAGTGGGTGGAGAGTTCTTCTTTGACCCGCAGCCTGCAGATGCTTCTAGAAACCTCGTGTTGATTGCAGGAGGAGTTGGAATTAACCCTCTGCTTTCCATCCTACGACACTCTGCAGATCTCCACAGAGCCCGGGCAGACAAAGGAAGTGGCTATGAGATAGGAACAATAAAACTCTTCTACAGTGCAAAAAATACCAGCGAACTCCTGTTTAAGGTAAGGGGGACATGTGTGTTTCATAGCTTGCTGTAAGCAAACTTGTGTCCTGGTATTCATTGTCAGAACTTTCTTTCAGTTCTGTCTCCTCTGCAGCAGGTCAAACAAAAGGCTTGACAGGCTTACTTGTGTCCAAGTGAGAGTTAGCCGACACACCTTACAATTAAAACAGCTCCTGTCGAGGAGGCTCCCAGAAGTGAGAGCATAGGGCAGGTTTGGTGGGCTTGAATCTGGAGGTGGATGAACTGAAAAGTCACCAAGGTCCTGAGATTCCATGAAGAGTCAAGAGACCTACAGGTGGGCTCCTGTAGGTGAGGCGTCCATAGTTTGGACCCAGCTGGGTAAATGAAACCCCCATCAGTTGCATCTGTTGAAACTAAGAACATTCTACGAGAGAAGGCTTTCACTTGGATTGCTTTGCAGCTGCAAGGATGTGAACAAAAGAACAGAAACAGTTAAAAGACACAACTGTGGTCAGTGAAACTGCTGCTTAATTGCCAATGCTTGAGAAAAAGGAAAAACTCCCAGGGAGTTAGTAATATGCTTGTTAGCATATTCAGATTTCAATTAAAGCCAACTAACCCTCTGTACTCTGAATGCTCTGGCCTGCTAGGCTGCAAACAATATCTCCCTGAGTAGAGAGCAAGAGCGGCAGATGTGTGCAGAATGGGAGGCGAGCTTCGGCGTCAGTGGTTGTTCACATCTGTTTCGATTTTTTTAAATTGTAGTGTGACTGAATATGTTTGACATTCCAGAAAAATATCCTCGATTTAGTAAATGAATTTCCTGAGAAGATTGCGTGCAGTTTGCATGTTACAAAACAGACTACACAAATCAGCGCCGAACTCAAGCCATATATCACGGGTGAGTCCCCTAAAGATGTTTTGACTATCTCCATTCAGTGACTTGGTGGACACGCCAGCTGATTGAGTGTAGATGCCTTATTGCTGGGAGTTGCCGGCTGGGAATGTCACTACCTGGGGAATTGAGAGATGATTCATCGTGGAAAAATAAAGAGAGATTTAGTTGGTTTTACTTGTTATATACAGGTTTCCTACTGCCCATATTAAAAATTTATTTTCCACATTTTTGTGGAAATGATCTTTGCGTCATCACTGTAGAATGCATACAAAGAATATATTCCAGCTTTGACTGAATGGATTCCATTTGCCATTAATGGTAATTTAAATTACTCGTGGTTTCCCCTGCTTGGAAGGATTTTTCACAACACAGTTTATTTACTTTGCTGAAGGCAGTTTTGAATCTCTACCAGAGATCAGTAAGCTGGCTGGCCGTGTCCGAAGAGCGTGTTATGATTAGCTTCCCAGTTCGCTGGCCATAGTTGAGGAAGCTGGAGATGTACTGTCTGCTCAGGTCTGGCCCCAGGTGCCAAGAGGAGCCATCGTATGAATGCCTCTAGACTCACTAAGCTTGAGTTACTGAGAACACACACTGTCGCTGAGTTGTGGTTAGACCTTCCTCATTTCAATACAAACATGTCTGGCTTAATTTGGGTTTTATTCTGTTTTTTTGGTAGAAGGAAGAATAACGGAGAAGGAGATAAGAGATCATATTTCCAAAGAGACTTTGTTCTATATTTGTGGCCCACCTCCGATGACAGACTTTTTCTCCAAGCAACTGGAAAACAGCCATGTTCCCAAAGAACACATTTGCTTTGAGAAGTGGTGGTAGGGAGTGGGCACAGATAGAAAAGAGAAAGCTCTGAGATCCGCTGAGACAGTAACAGATGTTTTTGTATGATTTGCGGCTTGATGAACTTACCTCTACTCAGTCTTATTTTTTAAGGCTGTGAACTAAGTGAGCAGCTGGAGAAGAAAAGAAAAGCCAGCTGACAGCCTTAAGTGATCAACTTTTTGCAAAGACTTCATTGATTAAACTAGTTTTTACTATATTGACTTTCTTTTATTAATAACTGATTATCTCATGATGTACCTTGAATTGGTCAATATGGATTTTCTTTCCCCCTAGGGATAAAAAGGACATATATTTACATTTAATCATACAAAAATGTGGTTTTGTGTGTGAAATGTAGGCCATCTTTAAATTATTTGACAGCAATCTATATATCTTATGTTCAATAAACATAATTTAAACACATTCTTAATAATTTTATGTTGAAAATTCTTTATATTTAATGTCTCAGTTTACTTTACTGTGGCCTACAGCCTTGTTTCTTTGGACCATCAAAGTTGGGTTTGGAAACAAAATTGTTAGGAAAACTGCTTTAGGGAATTGAATATCCAGCGTGTTTGCTTCATGTTAATGACTATCCGAAGTATGTATCCTGGCTAATTGTTAGTTTCTTCTCAGATGAAACCCTTTCTGTGCTGTGTCTTGGCTGCCTGCCTTAACGCTACATGTAGGAGCGGCTTCTGGTTTGGGACAAAGGCATTGGGACTGCTGTGTTCCATGTTGAATCTGCCTTCAATGGCTGGGCTGGCTGGCTGTAGAAATGTGCTTAGGATTGATTAGGGGGTACAGAACTGTTTGAAATTGCTGCTCCTCAGCCTTTTATTTCATTCCTTTGCCAGAGTTGTTTCTGGCACCAGCAGCTCCTCAACACATACTTGTTGCATGACTGAAAGAAAGCACCTAATGTTTAACTCCTTGGCAAGCCTGGGGTTGGGAGACAGTCCTCGGATGGGTAGAGAGAATAGTGGAGCCTCATCCCAAGGCTGCTCTGATGAAACTGCTGGAAAGCAGCCTATAGTTCTTATCTTTGTTTAGATTTTTAAAAATCCAAGAGAAGCCCATGGGCTAAGGCCAGGCCATCTTTTCTGTGACAAGCAGTCTTGAGCCCAAGACTGCCTGCTTGCAGAACACTTGAGGGTAAAGAGAGTGTGGGAAGAAGGACAGACCCAGGAGCTGGAGTCCCAGGAGCTCCAGCTGAGGAGATTCTGTTCTGGAGCTGATGAGAGAAGACAGCTTGCCCTTCTAGTCTGTGTGTGCAGGCCTCAGAGGGTCTGAGGCTTAAATGCGTAATTGACATACGGGGCCTGACGATGATGCTGGCATCACCATTGTAGCCTCTGCCTTGTTTTGAGTTTTGTCAAGTTTAAAGCAGAGATTATTTGTCAACTATTCCGATAACAGATTTGAATGCAGCAGGGGCAAGGGACGGCCGTTGACCTGATGCGAGTGTCCAAGTCCATTCAAGGCAACGATGGTCAGTGTTTCGGAGCTGAGGGGCACGTGAGAAGCTCTCACCACTCTGAGGAGCCCAACTCATCAGGTGGCTGAGCCTGGGCTTTAGGGCTGAGTCCTCAAGGGGCGCAGGAGCGTAGCACGATGAGATTCAGGGATGTGGGAGCAGCGAGGGGCTCTTCTGCCAGCTGGCAAAGGCAGCTGGCAGGGGAAGAGACACAAAGGTACGGAGAAAGTGCCCACCCCAGGCCTTTTGTGTTGGGGGTAGAGGTGCAGGGGGAGCACCTTCAGTGCCGCATGGGATGGGAGCATAGTGACGTGCCGCCCACTGCCTCTGTCCAACCAACACCACGGCCTGTGTGCCTGCTGTTGTCAGAGAGCAAGGGCCACCTGTCCTGGGGATTCCAGCTCTGTCCACCACCCTGCCAGAGATTCACTGTCTCCATCTGTAAACTGTGGAGACAGGCCAGGTCATGACCTTTGCCTAGACTGTAGCTCCTCCCAGTTCTGTCGTTTCTGGTGCTGAGTACTGAACAGTGTTTCTGGTCTGCTGGCCAAGAATGTCCTATTGCCCTCACCTGCCAGGCCAGTCAAGATCTCTTTGGTACTCACACTGAGCTAACTCAGCCAGGGTAGCTTAGAATTTATAGTGTGCTGGCTGAGAACGTAGTCTGGAGAGAGCCTTTGAGCCAGACAGCCTGGGTTCAAATCTCAGCTATGTCACTTAATAGGTAGATAACCTGAGCCAGTCACTTATGCCTCGGCTTGTAATTACACTTGCAACTGCATGTAATATAAAGATGATAATGCTACCTACCTCATAGGGCTGCCATGGGGATTAAAGGCAATAATTCATACAGAGTGCTTGGCAGAGCACTGCATGAGTGTGTTATTAATTTGCTGTTCCTTGTCCTATTCAGAAAGGATTTCAAGAGGCTGCATGGCTTAGGTTTAGTCCACTAATCTGTAACCGTCATGCAGGAAGGGCCCTGTCTTGTTCACTGCTATGCTTGGCATATAACAGATGATAAATATTTCTTATGTGGGTGAAAGAGCCCGCCCAGAGCTAATGAGCTGCATTAAAGTAATTGTTAAGTGTTGTTCTGGCCCTATGAGTTTGTGAAAAGATGTTTCTTCTTGTGACGTGAGACCCTTTCACAGTCTACTCGAGAGGCAGGTTACGCTGATGTATGAGCTTTCTCTAATGTTAAGTGTTAGTATGAGTACCAGTGCTCACCAGAAAAAGGATCAAATACCAGGTCTTTCCCAAATAGTCCACTATTAAAGGGGCTTTCAGGGCCGACCCCGTGACTTAGCGGTTAAGTGCACGCGCTCTGCTGCTGGTGGCCCGGGTTCGGATCCCAGGCATGCACCAACGCACTGCTTCTCCGGCCATGCTGAGGCCACGTCCCACATACAGCAGTTAGAAGGAAGTGCACCTATGACATACAACTATCTACTGGGGCTTTGGGGGAAAAAAATAAATAAATAAAATTATAAAAAAAAAGAAAAATCAAGGGGCTTTCAGAGAGGCCCAGAGCACTTCCTCACCAACAGAGTGTCAGCAGGTGGACATGGAGCTCTGAGATAAGGATGTTCCCCTGGGACCCTAATTCTGGTCAATAGTCTCTACTTAAAAAAAAAAAAAAAAAAACTTATGAAAATTTCAAAGATATGCCAAAGTAGAGAAGACAGTAAAATGAACTCCTATACATGCATCACCTGGCGTCCACAATTATCAACACTCTGCTGTTTAGTTTTGTCTGCCCTCAACTTCTTTGTGTTTTGTTGTTGCTGGTGTATTTTGGGGCAAATCCTAGAAATTATATCACATGACCTGTAAATTCTTCAGCATATATCTCTAACAGACATATCACCTCAACACAACCACAGTGCCATCATCACACTCAACACAAGTAACGAGGATTCCTTCATATCACGTAAGACCTTTCCCTGTTGTTTTCCCCCACTGCCTCAGAGTCCACACATTGCATTCGGTTGATTGGTCTTTTAAGTTTCTTTTCATCTACGGCACCTTCCCCGCACCACACAGACGTATACATAGATGCTTTTTCCCCTACCATTCATGTGTTGAAGAAACCGGGTCATTTGTCTTACAGAGTTGCCTACATTTTGAACCCGGCTTACTTCCTCAAGGTGTTGTTTAACATGACCCTCTGTCCTCTGTATTTCATGTAAACTGGTAATTAGATCCAGAGCTTACTTAGATTCAGATTCAAGATTTGTTTTTGCAAGACTACATCGTAAGTGGTGTTATGTACTTCCCATTTCATCACATGAGGAGGCATATGACTGTCCCAGTTTTAAATGTTGTTAAGATCCATCGCGGGTTCAGCTTGTTTTGTTTTGTTTTGTTTTGTTTTTTTGAGGAGGACCAGCCCTGAGCTAACATCCAATGCCAATCCTCCTCTTTTTTGCTGAGGAAGACTGGCCCTGGGCTAACATCCATGCCCATCTTCCTCTACTTTATATGGGACGCCGCCACAGCATGGCTTAACAAGCGGTGCGTCGGTGCGCACCCGGGATCCGAACCGGCGAACCCCGGGCCGCCGCAGCGGAACGTGCGCACCTAACGGCTTGCGCCACCGGGCTGGCCCCGCGGGTTCAGCTTTTGTCGGCCTGATCCATCCAGTATAAAGCTCTCTATCAACCTTTCGCCTAATTATCTTAGCAGCTGTTGATCATTGCCTATACCTACTATTTCGCAAGGATTAATTGTCCATTTCTATGATTTTTCCCGCATTTATTACCTGTGATTCTTCTATAAAGAACTTTCCCTCATTGACTTTGCCCTGAAATGAGTCTGAACAGGAAAGACAGGATCAGTGCTTGATTCTTTCCCTTTATTGCCTATTATGAGTTGGTGCCCTAGCAACCTCGGTGATGACCAGTGAGACTTTTTTAAAGTATCCATTATGAACTCATGGCTTTTTATACATTTGATTGTTTTTATCCATTGCGGTCAGTTTTTCCATGTTCAGCTTGTTTCAGGTTGCCCCTGCTGTGTTAGTGGTCCACACTAAGTCGTGGGGGTCGATGAGGTTTGGGGGTCCTAGAGTTGCAAAAAGTGCTCTAATAGGAAGGAGGAAAAGGAGATGAGTGTGGTGTCAGGAAGGCACATGAAGAAAATATTTCAAGGAGGACGGACTGGTTAGCTGTGTTGTGCTGCTAATATGATAGGAAAGATGAGTTCTGATGAGCAGCCATCAATTTAGCACTGGGAGGTCTTGGTGATCTTGGTAAGATGGATGGTAAGAGTGAAAACACTGGAGGGGGTTTAGGAACAACTGGGAGGCAAGAAATTGTAATGAGAGAGTATAGATAATAGTTGCAAAGAATTTTACTATAAATGGAAAGAAAAAGATGGGTTGGTAGCTGGACTCCATTTTTTTACTCATTTTTAAAAATTTGTCAGGTTTTTAAAATTTTTTATTTTGAGATAATTATAGATTTATAGAAGAGTTTCAAAGATAGTACAGGGTTCCCATATACCCTTTACCGGCTTCTCCGAATGTCAACGTCTTACATAACCATGGCATATTTATCAAAACTAAGAAATTAACAGTACAGTTAAATTGGTACAGTACTACTAACTAAACCACAGTTTGTTTTTTTAGGATGAGAGAAATAACAACCTGATTGTATGAAAAACTATGAAAGAGTCATTTAGTGGGACTTCAGTTGGGGAGGTGATGACTTTTTCTAGAAGATGATAAATGGGTTAACTTATTCATTGAGCATCTATTGTGTGCACTGTGCTAGAAATTGAAGGTAGGAAAGTACAAGACAAAGGTTAACTTGAGGAGCAAGTTAAATACTTTGAGAAACTGTTATTTTGTGATTGAAAGTGGAAATGCTTTGGAGGAAGATGTTTTTTTGCAACTATCACTGATTGAAAGAGAAGCTGTAGAGGATGGCTGTCTGGGCCAGTCGTTGGAGTGATGGTATCCTATGGGTGGTGGAGTGGGAGGAGGCAGTGGGAAAGGTTGGGGAGAACTGTTGTTACTGGGCGCATGGCTGCAAGTGTGTATACATGCACAGATGCGAGTCAATATGTGTGCACATGCAGTGATTGTCAAATAGTATCCAGTGTCATATGCCTCCGCCTGAGATTTTTTTTTTCTTTCTGAATAGAAAACAGCAATTTCCTTTATTCCTGGGTATTGCAGATGATCATGTGCTGATAATTTAATCTGAGAGCTGTTATTTCATTTTAAATGAAACTCAAAGAAGTATACTGTTCTCATCTTAGAGAAACAGTGAGATGTCTCATCTTGAATATTACTCTTTCCTAATACGCACCTAGGCAGCAAGCGTGGTGATGACACAAAGATACCTGTTAACCCACCATCAAATCAAGGCATGCATTTTAAAATGTTTTGTGCTCAAGAATCCAGACTTTCCTAGTAGTTGGGTGGCCATCTTGATTCAGTCTGTTCTGAGTTCTTAAAAACCCTGCAGGAGCCCATTAGCCTAACCTCATCTCTTCCATCTCATCCCATGTCCCATTTTGCTGTGCTTGAGCCTACCAAGATTTTATCCGTTCCTTTATTCTTTTTTAATTACCTGATAAATATGGTTGTATAAAAATCAAATAATATACAAGTATCTACACACTAAAATGATGAAGTCCTCTGGTCCCCTGTCCCCCTCTCTCAGCTAGAATGAACTTTTGTGTAAAGAGCTTGCTAGGTGTCCTTGTAGATGTGTTTTTTACGGTGTGTTAACATGGAATACATATATAGCTATGTGTGCTTGTGGATTTCATTCTTTTAACACACTCCAAATTATGGATATATACCATAATGTACTTAACCATATCTCTATGACAGACATTTAGATTGTTTCTGGTTTGGGGTTATTATAAACAATATTGCAGTAAACAAACTTGTCAGTATAATTTTTGTGCACATATTCCTGTACAAGTGCTAGAAGTGTCATTTCTGGATCAAAAATTGACTGGTATTGTCAAATTACCCTATAAAACGCCTAATCGATTTATATGCTAATAGAGTATGAAAGTACTCATTTCCCTACCTTCTGGCCAACACTAGATCATTTAAGTCTATAAACTTTTTCTTAATCAGTTGGGTGAAAGATTCTTTTTTTAAATTAATTTCTTGATTGCTCCCTAGCATTTTTTCATAAAGTGTTTTAGCCATTTCTCTTTTTTCTTTTGAGAATGGTGTGTGCACGTTATGTCCATTTTGATATCTTACTGATTTGTAACTTTATAAAACAGAATGTTTTATAAATGTTTGTCTGTTATATGTATTGCAAATATTTTTTCCCAGTCTGTTACTTGTCCCTGAATTCTGTTTGTTATATCAGAGTTTTACATTTATATCTAACTAAATATGTCAGTCTTTTCCCTTGGCTTTTATGGATATATTTTCTTCTGATACTTTTACAGGTTTTTAATCCATTGGGAATTTATTTTTGTGCTTGAGAGGGGATAGGGATTGGACTTTTTCCATATGGCTCTTCAGTTGCTCAACGCCACTTATCAGATATTCCACTTTCCCCAGTGGTTTGAAATGCCTCCTTTATCACATACTACATTCTCACCTACAGATGGGTTTTTTTCCCTAGACTCTCTCTACTCTGTTCCATAGATCTGCCTATTTGTTCCTGCTCTGATATCACACTGTTTCAATTACTCTAGCTTTTTAGTATATTTTGTATTTTCTTTACCACCATTTTTTTTCATCTCCAGGTTATTTAAGCACAAATAGCTCTTCTTTGTAGCAATATAACTTACTTTCACAGGTCAAGTTATAAAGGAAAAGTGATGGGAAATAGTAACTCGGGTTAGTTAACCTGAATTCAGTGGTGGTCTGGATTTTGGTTGCAGCTCTATTATCAGTTGAACACTACAGCAGTCTTGGCATCTGATGAGGACTTTGTTTTATCTCATTAAATTACTCCACTGCATTTATGTGAAGTAGGCAGGGTGCATGATGCTGTCCCATTTTGCCAATAAGGGAAATGAGACAGAGTGGTTAGAAGGCTTGCCCAAGCTCACATGGCTGGGAGTGACAAAGCCAGACCTATGGGATTTGGTCTCCTCCTCTCAGAGGACTTCCCTCTCCACACTCAGCCTTGGGCTTGTTCCAGAATCCTCCCCCAGCACTAAAGGGTAGGGATCTCCTCAATTTTTGGAAAGATTCAATTAACCAGAACACCTCATCACCAGAGCATTCCAGTTGGTAAGAAAAAATGTTTTTTAATCCAAATAGGCCTGCCTGTTCTTAGAGACTGTAGAAGCCTAGAGAGAAGAAACAAAAAATGAGACAACGTGTGGTTGGCTGTGTGGTATGATGGAAGGAACATGGCGCCACGTATCGAGAGACCTAAATCATCCCTATTGTACAACGGCTTCCTGCATGACTCACTCCACCTCTTTCTGTGACCTGCTCTCCTTGTCTGTCAAGTGGGTAGGACTATGCAACTTAAAATCCCTTTCAGCTTCACCATTCTACAATTTCATGATGGAAAAATGGGCCTTAGAGATCGAGGGGAGTTGAGGTTGGCCATTCTGATGAGAGACAACTAAGGAGTGTCTTACCTGTCCTCAACTATTTGATGAATTGTCACAGTGACTGTTGTTTGCCTCTCCAACTTTGACAGAATAAGAAGAAACTGCCTTGGACTGAAGCAAGGGAAATGCTTGGTTTGATGTAGAGGACTTTTGCATTATACAGCTGATTAAATTCTAGAGTTGGGGCTCAAGAGAAATGCTGGATTCACCATTAATAAGAAAGAAAACTGACAACATTTTCCTACTGAGGCTTCAGGTGGGCTGGACTGAGACAGGGGCTGAATTGATAGTTCCCCAGCTTCACGAAATGGAAGAGTTGTAGACAGTTAGTAACTTAGGCATTTTGTGGATCTAGAAACTGGCGAGCTTGCTGGTTGTCCTTCATTCCAAGATGATTTTTTTGTTCTTTCGGTGAAGAATCAACAAGATAGGAGGTACCCAGGACTGAAGGTTCAGAAACACAGAGATCCATTATAAGAAGTATTTTAATACTCACCCTGATAAGTGAAATATATTTCTTAGCAGCATTAAGCCTTTATATTATTTAGAGGTAGCAGAAAATCCAGAATCATATTGAACTTAATGACTAGTGAGCAACATATTTAAATAACAATGTAAGTTTTGACTGCATTAATTATAGGGTGAAAAACTTTTCCTCACCAGTCAACCAACATGAGACCCATGTTTTTAAACCATCTCTGGATTGAATGAATCTTTATCCCATTTCCAAGACATGGTCCCCACAGTTGATGGCATCACCATTAAAAGTGGTTTGGGGGCAGAACTTAAGCTCTGCCCCTTGAGACCCAGGACAGATGGTTCCATGTACCACTGCATGCCTTACCCATGGATCTCCCCCACCAGCTGCTCTTGTTTCACAACTGCCTCCCTCCAAATATTAGAGACATATTCTTTGGGCCTTAAGGGAAGTATCAAGACTTATGCTTTAATGACTTTGTAGAATAATGTTGAATTCATCATTCAAATCCTGAAAACTAATCCATGAGAGAGGATCTAGAAAAGTTCTAAACAACGGCATTATTCCTGGAGTATTTGTTACTCTGAGGAAATGCCTTTGATAAGGATGGTATTCATCTGCTCCTTTTATGACTGGTAGCTTCAATACCTCCCTCACCCTCCCATCAATTGCAAAATCCAGTCAATTTTTTCACCTAAATTACTCTCAAATCTGTCCCCTTCTCTCCGTCTCCACTGAGACACAAACCACCAGCATTCCCACCTGGACTACAGCGCTGGCCTCCTACCTTGCCCCTCTGCACCCGCTCTGGGCCCCTGCACACCCTTCTCATTCAGCAGCCAGAGAGACCTTTTAAAAATGCAAATCCGTTGTCATTTCCCTGCTTAACACAGATCCCATTACTTTTCCCATGAGGACCAGAATCCTTGCACTGTTCCGAGGCTCTGCAGCATCAGGCCCCGCCCCCTCTCTAACCTCGTAGTTGCTATTCTGCGCTACCCCCCCTGCTCCCGCACACCCACGCACTCTGCAAACCTGCCTCAATGGACTTCTTTCAGTTACTTGAACATAAACTTCTTTCTTCAGAGGCTACCCTGAAATTCCTCCTTGTCAATTCTTGCTCCTCCTCATCACTGACATTTATATGGTACTTACTGTGTGCCAGCCAGTCTCTAAGCACTTTGCATATATTCATTTAATTCTCGCAACAACTAGTATGCCCATTTTACAGATGAGGCAACTGAGGCACAGAGGGGTTAAGTAACTTGCCCAAGGCCACACACCTGTAAGTGGCAGAGTCAGGATTCTAGCTAGGCAGTGTGGCTCCAGAGTCCAGGCTCTTAGCCCCCCCACACACACTGCCTCCCTGTGGACTGCTCACCTGACTGCTCCTCTCTCAGGTCTCGGCCTATACTCTGACTTCCTCTGTGAAGCCCTCCCTCACCAGGTTACATCTCCCTGTCCCACGTCTTCCTGGCATCCTGCACTTCTCCAGGGCACTTTTCACAGTGACGACTACTGGTGCAACTACTTGGTGTCTGTTGTAAGCTCCGAGGGAGCCGGGATTGGGTCTGGCTCGTTCATTGCTGTCTTCCCAGCACCTGGCATGGTGGTGCGGGGATTAAAAACTATGTGTCTGCAGAGTGACTGGTCGGTGCCCTCCCGCCCACGTAACCGCACAGGTCCCCCACGCGGCCTGGCTGCTCTGCGGGAGGAGACTGCCGTGCCACACCGTCTTGCAGGGGCTGGGGAGGCAGGCACCTGCCAGGTTCAGAGAGAGCTGCCTGCACCCAGAGTTAGGTTCTTAGTCTGGCCACAGAATTGATGGTTATCAACAGGAACCTGTGGTGAACACTGCTTTTGCTTCCTTCTCTGGCAACAGCCACCTCAGACTCCCAGCCAAAGGCTTGTTGGATCTTGTACTTAGAGCTCAAGTTCACACGCTTCCCTGTTCCAAACTCCGGGAGCCAGGTACAGGAAGCCCAGACTCTCCTGGGAAGCTGCCTCGGTGGTTGGGGCAGGTCACTGAGCGGGCAGAGTGCTGCTAATCGCCAGGGGCCCACCCTGCACGGCTCACACAGGCACTTCCGGGAGGGCTGCTGGCAACAGGAGCGGCTGAGACAACTGCGGAGGCGGTGCTGGGCTGCCCGCGGGCTGCCTGCGCACACGCTGGTCCTCCGTTCCCCTCCCCCTCCCCAGTCCTTTCACAGCTTCATCTCTAGTCCCAACTGCTGCCGTGGCCCCTTGGAGCCGTGAGCCCCCGCAGGACAGAGCCGGACTGTGCTGCTCCCTGCAGCCCCCCTGGCCAGCCCAGCCCATACCGGGTACAGAACTGTGTTACGTGACTAGCGAGTTTCCGGTCTCCATATTCCTACTAATATGCACTGCTACATCTGAGAGCTATTCCTGAAATATGTTTCGTGGTTTAGAACAGGCCATAATTAATATGTTTAGATTAGAGTACTGATAAAATGTGCTTCATAAGAAAGGAATTAGAACGTCTCCTTCCAGTGTTTTCTTGAAACTGGTCCCATCACACATAACTAGTGAAGTATGATCGATTTGGAGCTTTGAAAAAGTCCGACAAGGATTGGACTGATGTTTACTGTTTTGTCACTTATAAACCACTAATAAAGATTTTATTAACATTATTACAGTATTTCTGTTAGGATGGGATATGCTATGCTTCAGTAACATAAACCTCCAATCTCAGTGGCTTAGCACAGCAAAGGTTTAATCATCCCTCACGTCGTGGTCCATCTTGAACTATGCCAAGGGCGTTGGAGATGAAGAGAGGGCTGGGGTTGCATGGGGTATTTTTAAAGATCAGGCCCAGAAGTTGCTTACCTCACATCTGCTCGTGTCCCGTGGGCCAGAACCCACTCACATGGCCCCAAACTGCAAGAGGGGCCGGGAAGTAGGGGGGCCCTGGGTATGGGGTGAGCACGACAGTCTCAGCACAGTTAGTTATTACCTGTCAGCATTATGATTAACTGCTACCCACAGAACCCTTACCACGGACCTAGCTCTACCACATCCTATTAACCCTCACAAAAATCCCAGGAGGTGGGTGTCATTAGCCCCATTTCACACATAAGGAGACTGATGCTTGGAGATGGGAAGGAATTAACTTGAGGTTACGTGTGTAGGTTCTGTGCAGTTAGCGCTCTAACCAGCTCTGTTCAATTCCAAAGCCTGGTTGGGCCTTTCCGCTACACTGAGCCCGATGTAGAACGGTCTCCCTGCTTTATTAACAGAGGTGTGCTCAGGCCCAACAGAAGGCAGTGCTTTGACCTTGTGGCCGTGTGCACTTGGGAGCAATACGCTTGCATTTCTTTAAGCAGATTTGATAAGAATTCCTCCCCCTCCCTGACTGGCCTGCGAGTGATGAGAACCCCCACCCCTTACCCTCTCCTGAACCTCTGGAGGTGAAGAGTGGGGTCCTGAAAACACTTTCCTAGTGAAAGACTCAGAATTCAGCCACAGCTTCATAGGAACGTCTCTTTTGTTCCTGGGACAGGTTGTTTTTTTCCTTCTAAAAATCTCCTTTCCCAGGCGAATGACTGGGCCGAAGAACTACCAGAACCCTCCATGGCAGTCTCTCTGTTCCCTCCATGAGGCTGGCCTTGGCCCTCTGACCCCCTGGAACACCCCATTGGGCTGCTGGGTGGTGGCAGCAGGGCCTAGCGCAGTCACTTAGTTCCCCCCTGCAGTCACCTGGTTAACTCCCCATTCCTTCCAGACCTTCTGTGACAGCTACAGCCCCAAAGACCACCCACCACAGGCACAAGGCTCCTCACGCCAAACTGCTCGTCTCTGCAGCTCTTGCTGGTCACGGGGGCCTCGTCAGCGCCAGCGACGGCTTTTTACCCTATGGGCAATCATGGGAAAGTGACATTCCCTTCAGGAATCCCCCGACTTGAAATGCACATGCAGGATGTTGGGACTGGTTTTAGGGGCTGGGTTATTTACCTTTTGTAAAAAGCATTTCATTTCACAAGGAACAGGCTGCAATTCGATTCATAGTGATCCTGTGGCCAGTGGGTCTCACCCCTGGCTGCACCTCAGAATCCCTGGGGCCGGGGGGTGGGGGCGGGAGGGGGGTTTACAAATCCCGGTGCCCAGGCCAAGCCCCAGCGCAACCATTCACAGTCCCCGGGGTAGGACCCAGGTACCAGGAACCTTTAAAGCTCCCCCAGTGACTCTAAGGTGCAGCCAATCTGGGAACCGCCTGTGGTAAATTGATCTTCCGTCAGATAGCAGCAGGGCTGTGGGGAAGGGAGAGGGAGAAACAGGACCTTCAGGAATTGTCAGCCTGGCGCTAGGGCCAAATTCCCTGAGGAATTCAAATTAGCTACAGTTACCTTTAATTTTTTCCCACAACAAATTCAGGCATCATAAATGTCATTTAATTATTGAGAAATGTACCCAACACTGAGTGACGTAAGGCTGTTCACCTGAAGGGTGCAGCTGGAATCCTATGCTTTTCAAAGTTGTGAAAGATGAGCATTGTTTTTGTTGTAGCTTGTGCTAACTAGCATATTTTTTAAAAGTCATGATCCTCTAAGATATGGGGCTAAGAGATAATATTTTTATTAAATCAAAATTCTGTATAGCTATTCCCGAGTATAATTGTGGAAAATGTCATTTTTTCCTCCACTATTCCTAGTTTACTAAGAGTTATCACGAATGAATGGGTGTTGGATTTGTCAAATGCTTTTCTGCATCTATTAAAATGATTGTGATTTTTCTTTTTTTTAATTGATTTTATTGAGGTCATATTGGTTTATAACATTATATAAATTTATTTCAGGTGTATGTCATTATATTTTGGTCTCTGTATAGACTACACCATGTTCCCCACCGAACGTCTAGTTGCCATCTGTCACCATACACATGTGCCCCTTTACCCCTCTCACTCTCCCGAGCCCCCTCCCCCTCTGATAACCACCAATATGTTCTCTGTATGTATGTGTTTATCTTCCACATAAGTGAAGTCATACAGTAATTGTCTTTCTCCATTTGACTTATTGCACTTAGAAAATGTCATTTTTCAATAGTTGTCTTCTCTTTGAACAGAGCCTTCAACCTTTCTCGTAAGCTCTGGGGGTGGCGGGGAGGTTTGCTCAAAAATGAAGGGAAAAGCAACTGTGCAATATGGCTGTACAAGGGTTTCCCATTCTGCTCTATGAAAATATATTACATATGTTTTTATTTTAGCAATGTAGCAAACAGGGAAAAGACTTGCCTCATTAAATAATTTACTTAAAAGCCTGGAAACATGCTTAGAAACTGATGCAGGCTTTTCGTTTTAAAGATTTTATTTATTTATTTATTTTTTTTCCCCCCAAAGCCCCAGTAGATAGTTGTATGTCATAGCTGCACATCCTTCTAGTTGATGTGTGTGGGACGCGGCCTCAGCATGGCTGGAGAAGTGGTACGTTGGTGCGCGCCCGGGATCCGAACCCAGGCCGCCAGCAGCGGAGCGCGCGCACTTAACCGCTAAGCCACGGGGCCGGCCCTCGTTTGTTTTAAAAAGGTATTTGTCTCCACCAACATGGGCCATGGGAGGTGGCCGCGCCCTGACACCTGGTGGCTCCTGAATCTCACTTTCTGTCTTCTTTCTACAAATGACCAGATAGCACAGCGTGCTCAGCTGGCTCTGCTGTTTCCCATAGGGGCTTCGTGTTCTTCTCCAAAATCATCATGCTGCCAGGAGTTAGAAACTTATGAAAAGTGAATGGGGGACATGGAGTCGAGTCCTCTGGACATTAGGAAAGGACTTTTTATTGCGACACGATAAATACTCAACACTCAAAATGCAATGAACTCATCGACAATTTATTGCTTTAAGTAACTAAACAAGAAAGAGAAGAGACAGGCTCGTTTCGGTCAAGAGAAGAGACTCGGCATTCTCTCTCCAAGGTTAGCCCGTGGCATCTACTTAAAGCCTTCACAATACTCTCCAGACAACATAAGCACGTGACAGCAGACATGGGAAACCACCTGGCCAATGATACACTAGTGAAAATAGCACAGAACGGGCTCCCAACCAGTCGGGCTGCCCTGAAATGACAGAAAGAACGTGTGTTCATATGATGTGCTGAGTACAAAATTTTTTAAAAAAATTTTTGGCATTAATACTAACACGGAATACCTTCTTGGACATTCTGCAAGAGCGGGTGCACAAACAGAATTACCTCTTCATTTCCAGATGACCAGTCTCTATGGGAATACTTTCAGAAAAGCCAGGAGGGGGCGCCTCCCCTCCCCAACGTCATTTTCTTTGCAAAAGCAGCTGGGTCTGAGGGGTTTAGGTGGGGAAGGGCAGCTGCCGGGGCTCCAGGGGGCGTTACAATCACCAAGTAGCTGCGGAAAGCAGCAGAGTGTGGGGATGAACAGGCAACAGCCTTGGTTTGCAGCTAGGGAGGCCCATGGTTATGACCCCAATGCTCCCTGAAGGCCCTGCGGGGCCAGCACAGGCACTGGACAGTCCAGACCCTTCCATGGGAGGAGTGGCAGAGCCAGGGCTGGGCCTCCAGCCCTGAGGTCTAGAAGAAACAGCCTGACCTCTTGCGTTCCAACACTGGGGCATACGACACATTTCGAATGGATGTGCAGAAACCAACACTGTCAGGGACCTGGCCCTCGGAGGGCCCAGGTGACCTCATAAGGAGAGGTCAAGCCAAGCCATAGGGTAACACACAAGACCAGGGCAAACCAGCCCTTAACCCAGAGGCCGGCATGGTGCCTCGGGTTTGCCACCTCGTCAGGCTTCAGCGCCAACTGCCCGAGACTCAGTTGTCTTCTGCTGTAGCGGGCTCTGCAGCCGCCTCCTCAGCACCTCCCTCCCTGGCATCCTCCCCAGGATCGGGACTGGAGTGCCCACCGCAGCCCCCCGCCAGGGCCCTGCAGTGGCCGGCAGGACCATTCTGCACAGCCTCGCCCTCTGCGCAGAGCTGGCTGTCAGGATGCAGCTTCTCTCCCGTGACCCCTTGGATGGGGACCTTCATCTCCTCGGAGGCCCCGTCCTGCTGCAGGCCCGGCACGCAGTTTCCCACGTCTCCAGCTTTGGACAACTGGTCTTCTAAATTCTTCTCGTTCTCTTCTGCTTGTCGCTTGTCTCGGGCGCTGAGCTGACCTCTGGATTTCCTCATCTGCCTGGTGTGCGCGTCTTCGCGGGAGAAGCGCCACTGGAACTAGGAATCAGAGAGGATGGGGAGAGAGAAATGCAGTCTCCGTGAGCTGTCTGTTTGCAGTCACACCCACGTCACTTCTCGGAGCGAGACACAATTCCCAGTAGTGCTGGAGCATTTCCGACACCAAACCTGAATCAGCGCAAACACACGGGCCCACCGCCAGAGCGTGCGCGACGCCTTCCCCGCGTGGACTTCAGGGCTTGGCGGGGGCAGGGGGCACTTCTTTCAACCGGCCCCCTACCAAAGGCCTGGGAAAGGACGTCCTGTGATTCCATTATCTGGAGAGCCAGGATGGGAGAGGAGACGGGGCGCCTGCCCTTCCTCGGTGCCAGGTGCTGGCTACTCGCTTCCATTCTGAGCAGGCCATGGGTGAGCGAGCACCGGGCCGGCATTCTCTCCCCAGATTACCTGGGTTAGAGGGGCACAGAGCACGGGGCTGCACCACCCAGAGGCCCCTGCAGGATAGCAGGATGCCAGCCCCGCCTTCGAGAGCCCTCAGCTGAGTCCCCCTCACCTCCCCAAAGGTCACCTCCCTTCCTGGGGCGACCTACGACCAATGGCTGGTCCGGGTGGGGCACAGCGGCCCATCCTCCTTGTCCCAACTCGGGACAACTCTAAGAGGCCATCCCAACTCCAGAGCTACCCGGAGGGTTGGCTGAGGCCACTACTGCGACTGCGTCACGGCCCAGCTGCTCCCCCTGCCCACTCCGCGCCCTCCTTTCCCCACAGGTGTGGCTCCCAAGAGCACTCCCCCTAAAAACTTCCTCCATCCAAGTCCGTCTCAGACGCTGCTTCCCAGGGAGCCTGACCTGCAACCAAGTGTTTCCCGTGGGACAGATAAGTCAACAGAGGCTCAGAGAAGACCACGGCCACGCAGTCAGTGATGGAGCCGGGCAGGAACCGGGTGGTGTCAAGGTGTGGAGTGAGACCGCCGGTTGAAGAGTCCCAACTCCGCCACTCACTGGCCTGATTTCTCAGCCTCCTGTTCTCACCTCTACAATGGGGATAGTAACTCGAACTCAAATCGAGGTCGGTAACTCGATTTTCTGCAAAATCAGGGTTAGTAACTCTTTCTGTAAAAGTCAGATAAATATTTTAGGCTTTGCAGGCTACATGGTCTCTGCTGCTCTACCGGTGTAGCACAAAAGCACACACAGATGCAGTGTCTGTGTGCCAATAAAACTTTATCGACAAAAACAGGTGGTGGGCCTGATTTGGTGCACGAGCCACAGCATGCCAAGCCCTGCCTTAGAGGGTACTGATGTGGATTCAACGATGCGATAATCCAAGTAATGGGCGTAACACCATGCGTGGCACATCATTACCAGATATGCTGTTCCCACGACTGACACCAGATGTGAGTTGCATAAGATCAGAGATGCCCTCTTGTATCCCTGGGATACAGCACAGAGCGGGCACTCAAAATCTACCCGGGGGGTGAATGATGGAGACGACAGAGCCCACCCGAGCCGGCTACACTGCACATCAGGATGAACCAGTCCTGTAATTTCAGATTTGAAACATAGCTCGGGGTTTAGTGAGGAGGCACTGGTGCATCCACACGACATCAGGTCTGGCTGATTTCCAGAAAGAGAAACTAATTTGAGGAAGAAAAGAGAGGAAAAACTTTCAAGTTCTGTTGAGTCTGCTGACTCCATGAACTGCCACAGAGGAAGAGAGTTTGGGAGCCTGTGCACTTGGAACAAATCTGGGCAAATGAGTTTGAGCAGACACGGAAGCATGAAGAAGGGTGTTAGGGGCCGGCCCCGTGGCATGGCGGCTAAGTGCATGCGCTCCGCTGCTGGTGGCCCGGGTTCGGATCCCGGGCGCGCACAGACGCACTGCTTGTCAGGCCATGCTGTGGCGGCGTCCCGTATAAAGTAGAGGAGGATGGGCACGGATGTTAGCCCAGGGCCGGTCTTCCTCAGCAAAAAGAGGAGGATTGGCATAGATGTTAGCCCAGGGCCGGTGTTCCTCACAAAAAAAAAAAAGGGTGTTAAAGAGAACACCCTGGAAGACTCAGAGACATGGGTCACTGTGTTGATAAAAGAGTAATGTGTTTTGAGGGCTAACAACTCAGCAAGGACTGCAGCCTCCTTCTTCCACACCCTCAACATAAAGGGTCCCCACAGCCTTCCTGAGCAAGGCCCCTCTGACCTGTCATTCTGGGGGTCAGTATCCTCAGGATGGCCTCCACCTCAGATGGGGCCAGTCCACTCTGAGTGGGGCCTAGGTCTCCAGTGCTCACAAAGTCAGATGCCACAGAGCCATGTGGCGTGCACTTGGGAAGACGACAGCCACAAAATCTCCAGGACGTGCCAGGCCCGGTTGTGAAAGGCACAAAGACCAAGAGAGAAACCCCCAGAGGAGAGAGAGCTGGGTGGGTGAGGGCCAGAGTCAGGACCCCAGCTGGAGGGAGTGGTCTCGCTGGGAAGAAGAGGATCATGGGACGAGATCCTGGGCAGGTGACTTGGCTGTCCTGCAGGTTCAGCTCAGTGACCCACAGGACACACGGGGGTTTAGTGTAAGATCCCACCATGGTCATGTCCTTCTACTTCAGTCGCACCACACTGGTTTCACCAAATATGGACTTAAATCTTAGACATTCTGTGATTGAAAGAAAAATAAAGGGAGCCTTCAGTTCTGACGATTCTTGCTAAGGTGGAGAGGGGGCCCAGGAATGCAGTTGCACCATCAGTGGAAACGATTTCTTAAGGCTTTACCCCATCGGAAATAATTGAGTGCTTTGCTAGGAAAAACCAAGAATGTGCTATGTAAATTATTTAAAATCTGCTACCTCTGCAGAGTTTTCAGTAGTAGAGATCTATTTCCTCAAAACATTTGCCTAAACACTCACAGGGTTCTGACACATCATGAGATTCTTGGATTTAACACCTTTTGGACAAGACTGGTAAATGTGAATATTCCATCGAAGTAGAGAAAAAGGAGTGAAGTACATGTTGAGGTTAGGATTTAACATTTATCCTGTCACCCTCCACCCTGCCCTCCCCCCCAATCCCCAAATGATCCCCAATCCCCAAATGAGTTCACCGACAACGTGGGGGGGTTCCCCCTGACACTCCTGTTTGGGGATCTCTCTGGCCACAGCTGACCGACTTCCCCTGGGGATGGTTTGAGCCTCTTCCACCCAGGCATGAGTTCCAACAATGGAATCACAAATCCCTCTACAGGTGAGGTGGTGCTCAGACCCCCCACCCCCACCTTCACGGTGCCCACTGCAGTAGAGACCGCCCCGCAGGCATCTGGAGGCCCCGTGACCACCAGAGGCCCCGTGACCACCAGTTCAGGACGCTGACTGCGGACCTCAGCGCCACGGCTGCTCCTCCAGCGCCAGCCCACCATGGCTCTCCGGCACCGCACGGCCATGGATCATTAACTGCTGCCTTGTCACGTGCAGCTGCTGCTGCCTTTTTTTTTGTGAGGAAGATCAGACCTGAGCTGATGCCAATCCTCCAATCCTCCTCTTTTTTGCTGAGGAAGACTGGCCCTGGGCTAACATTCGTGCCCATCTTCCTCTACTTTATATGGGACACCGCCACAGCATGGCTTGACAAGCAGTGCGTCGGTGCGCACCCGGGATCGGAACCGGCAAACCCCGGGCCGCCACAGCGGAGCGCACGCACTTAACCGCTTGCGCCACGGGGCGGGCCCCTGCTGTTGCCTTTTAATTCCAGCCCAAATGGAAGGGCTTCTTTTTTTTTTTTTTAAATCAATGACCCAAATAGTCAGAGCCTGTGTGTTGTGCATGTTTTTAGAAAAAGGCTGGTTAAGCCTGCCTATACATAGTACTCTGAGAGACAGTCAGCTATCAGGGAAGTTGGAGGAAGTTTTACTTTTGCCAAAAAAGTGGTGAGATTGCTTCAGCTGAAAGGCCCTAAACCCTAAAACGTCAAAGCATCATAGCACGGCCTCAGGGACCGTGGTGCACCTCTGCAGCCCTCTCACACTGACATGGATGTGAACAGCGCCCTCTGCAGTTGGGCGGTGTACAACCGCGATGATTCCACCTGCACCAGAGTCCAGCCTCCACACGTGTTATTTTCTAATGCAAACCCAGAGCTTCTCTCAGAGCTGCTCTTGCTAAATAAACAACAGGACTTCCGTGGTTCCTCTGGATGCCAGCCATATCCAGCTTCCTGTAGAAGATCACATTTTGTTGATCTCCTGATACAATAAACTAGGAGGACAGAGACCGTGGAAGGAGCCTGTGGCAGGCACACCAGCCGCTTTCTCCAGGAACATGCCCGGGCTGCTGGGCAGAGAGGATCTGGGACTGCCAGCACGGAGCTGGGTGGGAACTATTGCAGCCAAGGTTCTCTGTCCCTCAGAGTCATCACAGGAAGACCTGCTACCCCAGTGCCTTCTGGGACTGCACCGTTTTCTGTGTCCTCAGATGGGCTGTGGTGACGTCACTGACTCCCCGTGCCCCCAACGTCACTGGGCCCCCCCATCCGACCACGGCTGTCCCGGGGGCTGCAGCCAGGCCCCAAAGAGGCCCTGAGTCTTCCCTTTTCCTCCTCCTCTCCTCTGCAGGGGCATTCTCACGAAGCAGGGAAGTCGCTGCGGCTCAAATTTGGGGTCTGTATAATCTAAAGCTAAGAGTTCTGAGTTTCAAAGGAGACTGCCTGTAGGGTACCTGTCTAGAGTAGAACAAGCACACGGCCAGGTGCCTGCTATGTGCCCCACATTGTGATAAGGCGTCCCATTTCCCTGAATCCCCAAAGCAGCACTCTCGCTAGGCATTGCTAGCACCATTTTATAGATGAGCACATAGACGTTCAGAGAGGTTAAGTAACTTGCCCAAAGTCACAAAGCTAGAAAAGAGCAGAGCTGGAATTCAAACACAGGTGTCCCTGGCTCCACACGACCCTTCTGGCTTCTCATTCTTAGTGAGTGAAAGGCTTTAAGCTCTTGCCTTAGAGGGAAGGGAGGAGAGGAAGCGAAGGGAGAGGCCACACACCCTTGCACTGGCTCAGCCCATCACATAGGTGCCTCAGCTTTCAGACTGTACGAAGTTAAGATGTGTTAAGGGGTCAGCTAATGGAAGTCCAGATTTAACTGCCATTAAAGATACTTTGTTTGGCTTATTAAAAACAAATAGCTCCCTGATAGGCCCATTTAAAAAAAATCAATAATGATAAAATTTGAATGGTGGTGCACAGATGAGCCTGGGAAGGGCCCTAAACTATTTACCTGAGACACCGGCTATCAGACTGCAGCAGGCATCAGATCATCAGTAGGGCACCTGCAAACAGATCACTCCCCCCAGCCCAGAGCTTCTGACTCAGAGACTCTGCATTTTTAACAAGCTCCCAGGTGAGGCTGATATTGCTAGTGCATGGGCCACAGTCTGAGAACCACTGAGCTAAGAAAAACACCCCCTGCCCCTCCCACAGCCCCCAGCTCTGCCATCCACGCAGGGCTTCCTCCAGCTTCCTGCCTTCCATCCTCGCACCTGCTCCCTTCCCCACCCAGAGCTTCCTCCTCTAAGCTGGGGACAGTCATGGTCTGTAACAAACAAAAACTGCTCCAGATCCCAAGGCTCAAAAGGGTGACACCACAGAAAGCAAGAAGTGGAGCGGAGGGATGCGGCAGCCCCTGGGACAGTGACGGCTTTCCGGGTTGAGGCTCTGAGGGGAGGTCTGTGACATCCACACACTGAGAGGCAGGCTGTCTAGCCTGGAGGACGTATTCCATATATTGAGCAGCACCAGGGAGAGTCGCTGAACTCAACAGACAAGCCGGGAATTAACCAGGCTTCCAAGCAGGGGGTCTGGGGCATTGGATGTGCTGCTGGTGCCTAAACCAAGAAAGATTCCAACCTGACATCCATGTCAGAAATACGTGCGGAAAGGAAAAAAAATCCTTCACTTTACAGCAGTGTGTCTACAGTTCTGTGTGGGGTCAATGGGTTTAATTCGCACATTTTGAAAACTGTCGGTTATCTGCCTCCACTTCAAATAGCTTAGTCAGAAGGAAGACTCCTCTGGTGTCTAGAAATCATCTACTACCTTCGAAGGAGTTTAGTATCTGCTTTGAAAGGCACACTCATGTATAGACAGAGAGGTTTCCTTCAAATGCTAAAAATCTTGGAGAATTTTGTCCACTTTGCTGATTAAAAGAGGACTAAATATGCTATGTCCTTGATGTGCCAATGCTGTGATCTCTTTACTTACATTTCAATGCTAGACGTAACACACATGTCCTGGGCTCAGAAGTTTGATTACTTATTCATTGACTCCACAAATATTTTTGTTGAGTATCAACTAAAAGCCAGGTACTGGGTATACAACAGTTAGAAAAAAAATCTTTGCTCCAATAGAGTTAATGTCTGACTCTACTGGTAGAGGATAAGCTACTGATCACAAATAATTAGAAACTGCGAGAAGAGTCCAAAAGAGAGGAACGTTTTCTTCCCACTGTACCAACAAAGGAGGCTGGCTGAGTGTGGAAGGGGAGAACCCTCTCCTGAGACAATACAAAGGAAGAGAGTGTCTTAGGCATGGGGAACAGCTGAAGCCAAGGCCCTGGGGCAGAAAGGGACTCAGAAGAGCAGGAAGGCCAAAGGCACTGGAGTGCAGAAAAAGGGGCTGATCACACGGGGCCTGTGGACCATGTTACGGGATTCCATCCTTAAGAACAACAGGAGGCTTTTGACCGTATTTTAAGCAGTGGGCTGACATGATTCAATTCGCTATTTTAAAAGATCATGTTGGCTCTGAGTGGAGAACATATCTGAAGGGGACCTGTTTGCAGAGGATTAGAGTGGTCGAGGGATTCGAGTTTCTATGACCTAAAATAGACATGTCTTAGGACAGACTGAATGGGGGCACTGGACAGAGATGCAAGGATGACCTCTGCGAAGGCGGGTGCCTCTGGGCCCGTGGTAGTCCATTCCTCTAGGTAGTGGGGAGGTGGTCCCTTCCTCCAGGTAGGGGAGAGGTGGTTCATTCCTCCGGTAGGGGGCAAGTGGGCCATTCCTCCAGGTAGAGGAGAGGTGGGCCATTCCTCCAGGTAGCGGGGAGGTGTTCCCTTCCTCCAGGTAGGGAGGAGGTGGGCCATTCCTCCAGGTAGGGGGGTGGTGGTCCCTTCCTCCAGGTAGGGGGGAGGTGGGCCATTCCTCCAGGTAGTGGGGAGGTGGGCCATTCTTCTAGGTAAGGGGAGGTGAGCCATTCCTCTAGGAGGGGGAGGTGAGCCATTCCTCTAGGTAGTAGGGAGGTGGGCCATTCCTCTAGGTAGTGGGGAGGTGGGCCATTCCTCTAGGAGGGGGAGGTGAGCCATTCCTCTAGGTAGTGGGGAGGTGGGCCATTCCTCTAGGAGGGGGAGGCGAGCCATTCCTCTAGGTAGGGGGAGGTGGGCCAGGTGTGGGGGAGGGGCAAAGTCTCCTGTTGCTCTGAGATTGTTGAGTGGTGACAGCACAGGTGGAACTGGGGTCCCTGGGGAGAAGTGAGGGCAGAAAATGCAGATAGAAGAGTCACGGACACAGACATGGCGAGTGAGCTTTTCTTACTCTAGGGATGAATGAGATTTTCTAAGGAAGAGGTACGAGAGTGAGAGGAGAAATGGGGCTGGATTTGACACTGAGCAACCTGGTGGAAAACCAGGAGAGTGTGGTGGGACAGAGCCAGGAGAAAAAGGTGCTTCAAGAGGTGGAGGGTGGCGGAGAGTGTCAGTGCCGCAGGGAGCCCAGGCACGGTGAGGACGAGATGGAGTTGCTGCCACGGTCATGGGGTACACAGACCTCACGGGAGCAGGACACTGACCCAAGTCAGCTGAGGAGCGAATGGCGGGGACAATGAGATGGAGACAAGACATCCGGCTGTAAAGTTCCCTCTTTGGGACTCTACTAGTGACGTGACTTAGAGGATCTCGAGGGAGAACAAGTGCTTGACACCAGCCAATCCTTGGAATGAGCAGGGGATAAATAAGTACTTTAAAAGAGAAAGCAGTCAACCCATATTTGTATAGCCCAATTAGGGTTGGAAGTTTCCACTGACCAGAAAAAAATGACTCCCATCCTGTCTGGATTTTCCCTGAGGAAAGACATTCTGCCTTCTTACAGCAGCTTGAAAACTCTACCTCTAAAACCTATCTGCCCGCTCAAGCTTCCACTGGCTCGTGCCCCTCTGTGAGATGCACGGCCTTTACCAAAATCCAACCATGTGTCTCGCCTTTGGGATCCGCGAGCGCCATAACCAGGAAGAGCTGGCAAGGAAAGGCAGCGCCACCTCCCTCTCTTAAAGGCGGGAGCAGGGTCTCTTTTGGCATCTGATGGAGACCTCGCGTGCATTGTTGTTGAATGTCACTCTGTGACTGCATGCTGTGCCCGTGGGCCTACGGCTAAACTGTAAATGACAGTGGTCCAGGGCCAATCCATCTTCCAGCCGGCGGCTGACTGCTCCTGGTGGTTAACGGTGGGTTTGGCGGTTGCCTTCTGCTCCTCTGCTGTTGTCACCTGTCACATTAGTGTCTCAGAGCTTGGAGAGAGGCCTTCCCCTGCTCTCCACCCCATCTGGCTTCGGGTTGCCATCTCCTTGGCGTCCCTTTCACCAACGGCCCCCCCTGGATTTGTTGGCTGGTGAGGGGCTGCTCCAATCTGTTCATTTGCTGGCTGCTCCCGTCTAGGCTCCACGTCCAAAGAACACGAGGAACCAAGAGTGGGGAGCATGGGATGGTGCCAGGCGTGAGGAGAGAGCCAGGTCCAGAAGGCTCTGCCAGAGAGCATGGCCCTGGCCATCAAAGGTGGAGCGAGCTGGCTCCAGGTGACACCTGACTCGGGCTTCGGCAGGTCCCCTCGACTCACTGGCTTCTTCCTGAGCAACTGGGGAAACACCCTGGGAGAAGCACCCACCAGCTGCCAAGCGTGGGGTGTGAGGCCTCAGCATCGTCTGACACAACGAGGACTGGGGCTCCACTTCAGGAAACACAGGAACAATCCTGAGAATGGCCAGTCTCTCAGTGTGACTGTGTTTCCGGGACAGTTCATGTGATGTCCAGTGAGGGGAAGAAGGCCCCTGGCGATCCCCAGGACAGCCTGGCCTGAGGACTCACTGCCACAGGCTGAGGCTGGCCTCTGTCTACACCAGCCGCTGTCACTCAGAGCCTTCGGGTCAGGGCCTGTCAGAAGGGGCTCCAGTAGGTTCTCTCTGCCAAGATCACCAAATTCTGACGTCCCCAAGGATCCCATGGGGCAGGCCAGAGCTCCAGCCAGTTTGTAATGAGATTAAGATACAGAGAAGCTGGGCAGGAGCTCAAACCATCTCACCCCATTGGACTGAGCTGACTTCATCCCCTATTTTTAGCCTGGTGGGAATATCTGGCATGCCTGAGCGTCCAGAAGAACCTCTCTCCTCCGCTCCTCTGGCCTGACTGGCAGATGGGCAGACAAGGCCCTTCAGCGCCCTCACCTGTGCTGTTCTGGCAGCCTCGGGCATGATTCAGTTTGCCACAGGGCTCAGGTGTTCTGAGGGCTCTGAAAGGCTGCCCACCCAGCTGCTGTAGAAGCTCCACTTGATGATGTCCCGCCATGGAAAACCGAGGAAGGCAATCAAGGTCACTTACCTTTGATTCCTTCTTCTTGATTTTCTGAGGTAGACACGGTCTCTGAAGAAAGACAATCTGCTTGGTGGATACATTCCCCTCCCTGAAACACACACGGCGCTGAGAATGAGTTATGTTATACCTGGGGGAACTCCAGACCTCACACAGACGCTGCCATCCCTAACTTCATCAAGCCAACCACCCACAGAAAGGAAAGCTGCCACCAACAATGAGAGGTCCGAGATCAAGAAGGCCCCCCGCCCACCCCCAGGGCATCCACCCTTGCTTCCAGGGGGCTACTCAGGGGCCCAACAGAAGCTCTGGGGGCTTTTCTGCAAAGTTTGCTTCGTAGCTGGAAACTCCCCTTCCCTTGATGTGAAATAACAGCTAGCATCTTGGCCAAATGATGACAAACTGGCTTCTTCAGCGAATCTCAAAGGGTGGGAGGCCTGTTCCCAATCTGTCTCTGGTAATGAGGCCACGGAGGGGCCTGGTTGGCCCAGGGTGGGCGGGTAGATGAGGACCTGGGTGATGAGCTCCGCCCATCAGCCATCACAGGAACAGCAGTGGAGGGCCCTGCTGTGCACAGGGTCCCTGCCACAGGCCTGATTCACCCTCGCAGAGCAGCAGGGCCACGTGGCTCCTGCAGGCGCAGGGATGAAGGGCAGGCAGCCAGGCAGGGACTGGCATTCACAAAGTGGGTGAGGGGGAGCGCAGGAGTGCTGCTCATTCATATGGCACAGTTGAGTGCACTTTCCTCCCCAAGAGGCAGGACCCCATGGAGCTGCCTTCAAAGATGACAGAAATATTGTTTTCTCCCTGCCTCCACTCTTCTGATCACTTTCTTAAATCTCTGTTTTGCAAATGTGTTCTCTGCTGAGGCAATGTGTCACTGCATGGAGTGTCAGAGGGAGAGGACTAACGTTTCCTATTCGGTTCCGGGGCTGGGCTGGGTGACTTCACACATAACGGCTCATTTAAGCCTCACCACAGCGCTCCAAGGACCGGGACCACCACCTTTACAGGCAGGAAATGGAAGCTCGGTTAAGGAGCAGCCTCGAGATCACACAGGGAGGATTCAAGCTGGGATCTGCCTGGTTCCCTGCGCTCCCCACCCCACCATGATGGGTCATTTAAGGCACAGGAAGTGGAGGATTAGGGATGATTGTTTACAGGTGTGACTATCCCAGACACAGACAGAGACCTGTCTACACACTCTGGGTTTAGCTCAGAACTAGCTGGGGCTTCACATTCAAATACATTCTCATCGTGATTCTTGTTCTCTGGAACAGATGGTGGGGCGGGCGTTCTTCCATCTTATAGAAGAAAACTGACAAAGCCACATGACTTGACCCAGGTGGACAGTTAGCAAGCGGCAGACTCGGAACTTGGGTTCAAGTCCACGAATCCAGGGTTCTTTCCAGGGTTCTTTCCACTCGACTGTACTGCCTTTTGCCCAAAGAAGTCTTGGCTGAGAAACAATATGGCAGCTCCCAGTGGCCAAGGGTCTAAAGGCAGCTGCAGACTGGCTCTTGCAGGTGTACGACCCACCGTGCCCTAGACCTGCGTGTGGAGGGACCCAGGAAAGGCACTGATTGTCACTATCCTTCTCCATCCTCAGACTAGGCTCTGGGGCTGTACTGCCCTTTTGTCCCCCCAGATCACCAGCTTCGTCTCATGCTGTCCATCACTCTGCAATGGTGAGCATGCAACCGGACTCAGGGAGGGCAGAGCACTGAGAGCCATGGGAGGGGGCATCCCTATGGGTCAGCAAAGAGGTGGCCTGGTGTAGGAGAAGGAATGCCTGACACTGCAGACTGAGGTTCTAGTCCCAGGGTCTGCCACTTACTGGTGTGTGGCCTCAGGTATGTGATCAAGCCTCTCTGAGCCTCAATTTCCTCATCTATACAATGGGAATCATATCTATACTTACAGCACCATAGGATAGTTAGAAGGACTAGTTCAGATAGCAAACCCAAAATACAGATGGAAAGCTTTTTAGGGTTGGTATGACTGGGATAAGCCCATGGGCTCAAGGGATGGAGGGCAGAGCCGAGGGTGGACAAATGAATGTGAAGTTGTAAGGACTGCCACAACCAAGGGCTGAGACCCAGGCCTTCACATCCCCTCTGTGGGGCCGCTGACCAGCGCCATGATCTCGGGTGAGTCCTTCAACCTCCCTGGCCACACTTTCCTCAGCTGTAAAATGGGTTAAATTAAAAAAAGTCCTACCTCATAGGATTTTTTGAGGACTAAATGGGATTTTATATGCAGTGTGCCTACCCAGCCCAGCACAAGGCACACAGTAGGTGCTGAGTTTCTTTGGCCTCTGAGAGCCCTGGGCCCCCTCAGCCCAGGTGGCTCATCTTTGACATGCTGGGCAGTAAGATTCACTGACCAAGGCTCCCTACGTGGAAGAGGGGTGCAGGGGAGTGCTCTGGGCAGGGGGTGGGGGGATGGTGGTTAAGAATCTGAAATCCTGGCTCTGCCACTTCCCACCTGGAGAGTTTCTGTAACCACGCCAGCCTTGCAGGCTTGTCACAGAGATTAAGTAAGTTATGTACATGAAGTGCTTACTGGGAACTGTGCCTAGCACAGAGTAAGTGTTCAATAATAATAATAACAGCAGTTATTGTTACCTGGTCGTCTTGATGACAGGAGTTGGTAGCACACAGGTGAGCTGCCAGCCATAGGCCGCCAGTGAGTTCAGCAGGGGCACATAGTCTGTCTGCACCTCGACGCCCTGGGGGAGAAAGGCCACTGTGAGGGCTGCTGCTGCCTCAAGCCGACACCTGAGTACTTCGAGGGGACAGTCAGTCTGCCAGCTCAACAAAGCGGAAAGAGGCGGGCGCCCTGCAGCCTGCAGGCCTCGCTCCATGATCCTTAAAGAGTTTGGAGCCCAAGTGCCAGTATGGGATTTCTGTCTCAGACTCAGTCTGTGTAGTCAGCAAGGAATTAGAACCAAAGGATTAATCCATTAGTTTTGTTTTATTCTTGTCTGGACAAATAGCCTCCTGTGAGTTTCACTGAAGAAGCACAGTCACCTTGCCTCAAAGACGTATTTGGGGCATATGACAACGCACCTGCTCCAGATGCTTCCGGAGCGTGTTGTGGGGAGTTAGACTACATTTGATAAATGATCAAGTCATTTGCATCCAGCCACAGCAGCCACACACACACACACACGGCCATACGTGTGCACACACATACAGGGAGCTCCACCTGTGTTACCATCCTGCCAGTTAGAGATAAATGAATGCTGCCATGTTTTATTTTATATCATCATGGGAGTAGGGGACTAACATTTGCCTTTCAATTTAAAAACTCAGCCCTGCTCCCGCGGGAGAGACCCCTAACGTGAGGCCCCTGCGCTGGGTTCCACGTCATGCTTTCTCACTGTGGCCGGCCTCATTTCTTACTCTGGGCTGCTCACTAACACTGAAAGCGCAGCTCTCACCCCCGCCCTGTGTGTCCACTGGACTCCCCATCTCTGTTAGGAAGGCTGCAGAACATCTCACACGTGTCCAGATTCCTTCCAACCGAGGCAGCCACGTGGATTCAGTCAGCTGGTGTCTCGGAGCCGTGGGGAGTACAAAGATGAATGCAGGCAGGTCCCGCCGCTGGAGCTCATAGTCCAGCAGAGGCAACAGCACAAACATGCATGGAACCGAAATACGAAATGGCCCGTTGGCAGGGCCACAAGGCTTCGACGGTCAGCAAGAGAGGAAGGATGCCGGCTGTGGTCAAGGCAGGCTTCCTGGGGCTCAAGGGCTGGGCAGAAATTTGACAGGCGGAGTTGGGGAAGGGGTATTCCAGAGGGAGAACTCCAGCATGTACACGTGGAAGACCACCCTGGACCCAGAGCACCTAGGACGGTGGGCTTAACTTGGGAGCAACGCTGATCAGAAAGGGACCATCCGTGGTGAGTGGCTGTCCTGCTGGAGCCCTTGTGGGAACAGAACCAGCTCATCAGGCTGCCCTGGGTTAGGGGTCAGGAAGAGAGATGAGCGAACAACCAGCCTCTTCAAATGGCTTTTAAAGCTCCTGTCACTGGGCACCCGTCTCACTGTGGCTACCAAGTTGCCTGAACCCCTGGCAACTAATTTATCCTTTGGGAGCCTGTCTGTTCAACTATACAAAACAAGCTTGGATTATCTCAGTGGTTCTCAATGCATGGTCCCCAAGTCAGCAGCATCAGTATCACCTGGGAACTTGTTAGAAATGCAGATTATTGGGACCCCACCCCAGACCTGTGGAATCAGAAACTCAAGGAATCTGTGTTTTAAAGGGCCCTCCTAGTAGTTCTGATGCAGCTAAGAGCCTGCAGTTCCGTGGCCAGAATCCATCAGCTGTTACCTCGTATCAAACCTTTCCCATCATTCTCCAGGTGAGGAGAAAAAGTGGAGGGGATTTGAAAGGATCAGCTCTGTGAGAAACACTGTGCAGCTAAAGAGCATGGAGGGGAAGGAGGGGAGACGGGAGGGGAGACGGGAGGGGAGGAAGGTCGAGGACGAGGGGGGAAAGAACAGGAGGAGGGAAGGAATGGGAATTAATAAAGGAGGGGGGCCAGAAGGGAAGGAGGAAAAGAGAGAGGGGTATAAGTATAACCAATTTACTGGAGTGGGTTAGGAGGGGACCCCATTCTGGCCCGTGCCTGAAGCCCCACTCAGGCCAGAGCTGGCAGCAGATGACCCAGCAACCCCCCTTTCTGCCCAGGGCCCTCGCCCATGAAACCTCCCTTCCAGACCAGCAGGACCAGTATCCCTCATGCTGGGCATGGCCCTCACCACCTGCTGTGGCTGCTTTATCCTGAGAACCCCTGCCCCCATCCCTGCAGCCCCGATTTAAAGAGGGGAGGGAAAAAATGTTAAATCCACACTCTCCAGCTCTGAGAGGTTATGATTACTTGGGCCTATCAAGAATAACCTTCCCACTTTATCAAGCACTGTGACAAACCCGCCACAATCAGACAGTAGCCATGGCAACCAGGACCAGCTTTGGTGCCTCACAAAAAGCCCTGAGTGGCAGAATGGAGTCCTTTTATTGGTGGCTGTGCCCCGGCCAGGTTTTTTCCATGGGCTGTTTCTCCGCGGGCACCCAGAGCCGCGAGACAATGGACAACCCCGCGGCAGCCTGACCTGCTGCTCAGACGGGCCTCGCAAGGGCTGCTTCGATTTTGCTCTGTATTTCGTTTGTCACTATCTTAAAGAGAAAGACAGCGGGATTTCTCCCAAACAGTTCTTCCCCTCAGGGAAGAGGATGTCAGCCAGAGGGTGCAGAATCATAAAGACTAAAAGGAAAAGAGAAACACAACAAAACAACCCTGCTGGAGAGAGCTGAGGGTTCCATCTCATGTTAATATCTGGCTGTCATGTGGTGGGTTGAAAAGTAAAATACAAATGGTAGGGGGTGAGGTGCTACACGCTGCCAGACTCTCCCACTCCAACTATGTGGGCTGGTCTCGATTTAATTAATGTTGAATGTGGTCTTCCATCAGCATCTATCAAAGCTGGTTTGCATATTATCAATACAGTAAGAAGATGACATTTCTAAAATATGACATGAGCCCCATGCAGCCAGAGGAAGAGGCTTTCAAGTCCATTAGCTAAGAAAAGTGGTGGGAAACCTACCCGGATGGAAGGCTCTCTTTGATCTGCTTTTCTGTGACACTCCGGTGAGGACAGAAAAGCACAAACAGCACTCCAAAGTCAGCCGGCTTATCACACGGAAAGACATTTCTTTCTGGGAGTAGGAGCAAAAATTTTAATTAACTCTCCACTCTCCTGTGTGGATATGTAATCTCCGATCACACCTGGAGTGTTAAAAAAATGGAGCACGTCCTGTGGTTTTTCAACTTGTACAAAAGGAATTCATTTGTATTTAAGGCTCTTCTTCCTTTGTTCTCTATAATTTGTCCGGTGGTCGCAAATCGACGAAAGAAACAGACATCCAGCACAACCTTCCCTTACCCTCCAAAAATGAGGACAACGGAATGCAGAGTTTACGAAGAAATGCGTTTGCCTTTTGATCATTTTTAAAGATCCTCTGTGCGGGGAAATAATGAGGAGCTAAAACATGGGTCCAGTGAGAAAGTCTGTAGCCTGAATGTCAGTTTGCTCTTCTCTTTTCCCCTGTTTTCATTTGTGGAAGCAATTTGGGAGAAAAGCAGTTTAAAAGAAAATACTTTGCTCCTTCTACGTGACTGTAAATGAAGAGAGCAATTCAATTTCCCATGTCTGAAAAACTGTGCAGGACCAGCTCTGGGATGCTCTCCTATCTGGAAACAGTGACTGGGCACTGTTTGCCTGTTCCCGACAGCCACAGGGTTGGGCTCTGGCTTTTCACCACGAGGGCACGTGAAGAGCCCTGCAATAAACACTTGTGGGTCTTTTGTAAAACTGCTACCAAAACACTAACGTCCAACACTTATTGGCAGGGTACATTTATACTACTATTTATTTATGTATCAATGCTAGATATCTTTTGATTTCCTCCCATGGGAAATGAAGCCTCAGTGCTCCCATATGCATTTCTATCTTCTTTCTTAATGCCCCAAATGGCTATAATGTAATTTTAATTAATCGTCAGTGTTTGTGTTATTATAACTTTGCAAATATATCTCAATGCTGGGTCAAGTAATGTACTATGACCGTGCCTTATTTTTTATATAACCCTTTATTTCTCCTAGAGTTAACTGTGACCTCAATATTTTTTCATCTGTCTGGTTGTGTTCCAACACCTCTATTTTATGCCCATCAATAAATATCCCATGTGCCTAAATACATTAGTTCTATTTTCTTCCACTGGAGACATCATTTCTGGAGCTTTCTGTACCCTTGCTCCAATCTGGTCTGGCTGCTTTCCATAGGTTCTCCCTCCACTGCTGTCTATGGCTGGTGTTTTTTCTCTCTTAGTTTCTTCCTCATTTTGTTGAAGCACATCCTCTAGTGATTTCCTAGGAACTGATGCCCTGGAAGTCATTTGAATCTCTGCATTCCTAGAAATGTCTTTGTCTTCACCTTTAACTAACAGTTTGGGTACTGAAGTCTGGCCTGAATTTTCCATTAACATTTTGAAAGTACTGCTCCACTAGCTTCTAGATGTGATATCTAGCTTCTATTGAGATATCTATTTAGATTACTAATACTTCGTGTAAGCTGTTGTGTTGCTTTGGAAGATTTTAGGATATTTTTCCCCATGAAGGTCCAGAATTTCACAATGGGCCTTTGCGTAGGTCTTTCTTACTCAAAGGGCTGTATACTTGATGGCCTTGCAATCTGAGGATTCTAGTCCTTCAATTATGAAAAGTATTCTAGTTTTTTCTTTGATAATTTTTTTCTCCTCCATTTTCTGTCTTCTTTCTTTCTGGACTTCCTATTAGTTAAAATGTAGGATGGATATTTTAATTTTATTACCTCCCCCCCGACCCCTTAATTTTCTTACTTTCTTTAGATTTTCCCTTCTGAAAGATTTCCTTTATTTTCCAGCCTTCTTATTATGTTTTTAAATTTCCTGCTGCCTTATTTTTAAGATTCAAAAGCTCTTTCTATCTTTTGATTGTTTCTTTTTGTTTTTGTTTCACAGATACATATATTTTATCTCTATGTTTTAAGTGGTTTCTTCTGATCCCTGCATTATCTCTACACTTACTGAGTTGCACGAGGCAGAGATGGGAGCCTGGGGTCTTGCCTCACGGTATAAGGACTTGAACCAATGCCCTGGTTTTCAACTCTGCAGTTCACTTCCCACCATCCCATGGTGATTTATGCTTTGAAGACGAGACCTTTTCTCAGGTTCTGCAAGAGAAAATGGCTTCCTTCTACATCCAGGTTGCAGCTTCCTCCACTTTGCTAAATCAATTAGCATTCCTCCATCCACTTTCCATCTTCTAAAAATTTGATGAAATCAATCCTCTTCTTCTTTCTCTTCTTCCAATCTTTTAGTTCTTGTAGGTATCTATCTATCATCTATCTATCTATCTATCTATCCATCTATCTATCTATCTATCTATCTATCTATCTATCTATCTATCTATCTACTGACCTACCTACCTACCTACAGTCAATTTTCATTATTCATGGGAGTTATGTTCTATACTGTGCCATAAACACCGAATTATTGAATACTGAACAACTGTTCCTAGGGGAAACACAAGGTTAGGCTCCTGTGAGCCTCTGGTCATATTTTTGTCAACTAATCAGTACATAACCTTGTTTTATGTGTTTCTGTTTAAAGACACCTTGTTTAATATATATTGTTGATTCATTGAACCTCATGGCCAGCAGCACTGTAACTCATGCCTGAATAAAGCTCATCTAACACACGTATTTGCTCCATTAGGCACATCACAGCCTTCCTGTGCTTAGAACACTACACAGCACGTCAGCACTACGTGGCAAAGGGACACTTGTTTATAGTATGGGAGCTGAAACGAGAAGGCAGAGTGTCGCCTTACCTGGGAACATGCACGTGGCTACTCAAATTTTTAGCCACTCCACATATATCCCCAAGTGACTGTGAAAGCACCATGTTGGAGATTACAAATAAATTTTAGCAAGTAGGATTCGAAAATATGAAATCTGTGAATAATGAGGATTGACTCTATCATTCCTTTAGTATCATTTCACTGGGATTTTTCAGAAGAGAAAAGAAACAGATGCCTATGTCTAATTCCCCACATTTAACACAATTTTATTATTTTAATTTTTAAAGGGTCCCCTGGAAGCCCTTTCCAACTAACTTAGAATCCAGAAGCCATAAAGTAAAAATAATAAATCTGGTGACATAAAAACCCTTCTGCATGACAAAAGACAAGCAAAGTCAAAAGACAAATGACAAGACGGGAAATATTTGTAGCTCTGTAATAATGCAGACAAAAAAGAGCTCCTAAAAATTGATGAGAAAAAAAATCCAGTAATCTAAATTTTAAAATGGACAAGGATAGGAAGAGAGTCACAGAAAAGGAAATTCAAATGGCCAGTAAACACATGAAAAAATCCCCAAATCTCACAATAACAGAAATGTAAATTAAAACTACCCTGGGATATCATATTTTCACTTATCATATTGGTAAAAACCCAAAAGTTTGACAACTACTTTGTTGACAAGGCTGTGGGGAAGCGAGCATTCTCATACATTCCTGGCAGGGGGGCAAACTGATTCAACCTCATGGAGAACAATTTGACAGTGTCTCTCCAAATTACAAATACATTTACCCTTTGACCCAACAATCTCACTTCAGGGAATTGATCCTATACATAAAAAATGACAAAAGTACAAAGTTATGCACTGGAGAACTGTTTGCAATAGCACTGAAGACCACCCAAGTGTCCATCAATGTTGGGCTTGTTAAATTATGTTTTATCCATATGATGGCTTGGGGGCCTGGGTAACGGCTGCTTGTGTGTTGAGCCAAGGCCTACAGTACAAGGAGGACAATGAGAGGGAACGCATTCCATTTCAGACATGCTGAGTTGAGGAATGTGTGGAAAGGTCCAGGAGGCAGCTGGATGAAATAAGGCCTGTGGTAGAAACACTAATGCTCACCCATCCCCCCCAAAAGGTGCCTATGTCCTAATCCCCGGCCCCTGTGAATATGTCACCTTCCATAGTAAAAGGGATTTAGCAGATGTGACTAAGTTACAGATCTTGAGATGGGGAGATTATCCAGGTAGGTTCAACGTAATGTAAAGGGTCCTCAGAAGAGAGAGGCAGGAGGAGGGTCAGAGAAGAGGGTGGGAGGATGGAAGCAGAGGTCAGAGTGTTTGGCCACGAGCAGGGTGGCCTCTGGAAGTTGAAAAGTCAAGGAACAGATTCTCCCCTAAGTCTCCAGAAAGAATGCAGCTCTGCCAACACCTTGATATTAAGCCGTTAAGACCCATTTTGGACTTCTGGCCTCCAGAAGTGTGAGAGAATAAAATTATGTTGTTTTAAGCCACCAAGTTTGTAGTAATTTGCTACAGCAGGAATAGGAAACTAACACACAGTCTAAAGCGAGGTAACAGTTAGGATGAAAATAAAGACTTCGAGGCGTTGGCCAATGCAGGGTATGAAAACTCAAGGAGGGGCCGGCCCCGTGGCCCAGCGGTTAAGTGCGCGCGCTCTGCTACTGGCGGCCCGGGTTCAGATCCCGGGCGCGCACCGACGCACTGCTTGTCCAGCCATGCTGAGGCCGCATCCCACATACAGCAACTAGAAGGATGTGTAACTATGACATACAACTATCTCCTGGGGCTTTGGGGAGAAAAAGGGGAAAAAAAGGAGGAGGATTGGCAACATATGTTACCTCAGAGCCAGTCTTCCTCAGCAAAAAAAAAGAGGAGGATTAGCATGGATGTTAGCTCAGGGCTGATCTTCCTCACACACAAAAAAATGAAAACTCAAGGAGGGATGAGGCTGGCTAGGATTGCATCTCCTGGAGAGAGAGGTAAGCAGAAGATGAATAAAAAACACTGAACTGGGAGGAATCAGCTCTTGAGCAGCCCAGAGTGGGAAAAGAGCTTAAGAAGAAAGATCCACACCATCTAATGTCTTGAGAGGGCAGGCAACATGAAGCCTGAAAAACCACCTCTGGAGTGGACGGTGAGGTCTCAGGAGACCACGGCCAGGACATTTCAGGAGGGAAGTTTCCAGTGGAAAGACAGCGAGCAGTGGCTGGTGGTAAAGACAAGATAGGGTGGGTAAACATGCTCTCAGGAAATCTGGGGTTTGCCTTGACTGTGCCCCAGCTCAGCAGAGACCCCGGCCACGATGGCACATGGGGAAGATATGAGTCACACCCTCATGTGATGGAAGGTAGAGATCTAAAGGTGGGGCAGGAGGGGAATGCCAAGCTGGAAAAAAGGAACATTTCTTCTCTATTTATCAAAAGGAAAGTGAATGCTATAATACTGGGCAATCTTGCAGAAAACTCAGCAAGTCCTTCAGTATCCTAAAGGGCAAGGTGATACTTGGTACCACTATTCATTATGAATCTCCACACTGAGTCAACCTCGCTCTGTGCTGGGCACCTTGGAAGCAAAGATGTGTGAGCCTCTTCTGCCCCAGGAGATCCCCGTCTGGGGGGTGGAGGGGAGAGTAAGTGTTTGGTTCCCCCACCATATGGTGGCTACCATGAGGTCTGCTGGAGGGAAGGAAAGAGGAAGAAACGACTTGCTCCTCAGTTCTCTCTGGGGAAAGGGCAAATCCCTCTGAGGCCAGCGGCGGCTGCGTCCCTTCCTTCCTGGCCCTCATCCTCCCCCAGGCCTCCCACAGGACCACAGCCTCTGCCAGAGGGAGGGAGGGGTGAGGACGCTGGGCCGGCTGGAGATGCTGTTTTCCTCTTTGTTTTACACACAATGCCCCAGAAAAACATTTTGCTGATATGTAATTAGGCCAACATAATAGAGTCTAAGAAAGCAGTCGGGCTCATTTTAGACAACTTTGGCTTTCATAACGTTCAAAGAGAATATATTAAAAAAAAAAAAAAAGCTTAGTTCTCAGATGTAGAAAAGGGAGCAGATGAAAATACATGCCGTGCTTAGAGGCTTCTGTTCCAAGACTCTTACCCACCCTGCTGGTTAGTTCACATCTTTGCCTGATTTTCTCCACCACGCAAGAAGGCAACAAACTCTGTAGCCCTTTGAGAACCCAACAAAATAATAATAATAATTGTTATTGAGATACATTATTTGCAAAAATGGTCTCAATTATTACCTCCCTGTATCCAGGCCTCTTTACAGCATAACTCTGCAGCTCCTCCCATAAAGAGGCAGAATCCATTCCTCCACCCCTTGAATCTAGGCTAGTCTTGTGACTTGCTCTGACCAACAGAAGATGGTAGACGTGACCTTACGGGAGTTCTGAACCCTCCAGGGGCCTTGCTGCTTCTGTTTGCTCTCGTGGAACCTTGCCTGTGCTATGAGGACAAGCCCAGGCCAGCCTGTTGGGTGATGAGAGACATGTGGCCCAACCAACTAGCAGACGTGAGAGGCACCATCTTGGACCAGCTAGCCGCCAGTGGACCCGTCAGCTACTGCAGAAGCATGAGTGAGCCCAGCTGAGATTAGTGAAGCCTAGGCCAAATCAGCAGAATTACCCAGCTGACCTGTGGACTCAGTAGCAACAATAAAGTGTTGTTATTTTAATTCACTAAGCTTTGAGGTGATTTATTCCACAGCAGAAGCTAACTGATATATTATTATTATTCTAGGAAGAGCTGAATGCCCGAGTAAATCTCTAGGAGGAAAATCATAGTACAAGTCACCTCGTCTGATTTGAGAGAAATAGAATGTAATAGCTATTACTGAATGGAGCTCAGTGTGGCTCATTTTTCACAACCCTCCAAGCTGGCACACCTAGCCCTCATTTCCTCCATGCCAGACACACTGTGACCTGGCATCACTTTCTGGAGCCCCGAAGTCTAATTCAGGACAACCTACCGTGAGGCCCAGCACGGCCACCAGCCTACCCTGGGAGGGAGAGATAAAAACCCAACACTGGGGAAGAATGTCCTAGCTCAAGACACTGCCCTGGCTTCTCCTAAAGTACCACGCGTGCCAAGCTGGCAGGGAAACCAAACCTGCACGCGCAAGATAACACTCTCCTGGATTCTAGGACAAGCGGGGTGGTTTGGTCCTGGTACGTGCGGTTTCTCTGAAGTCCCATACACAGAAGGCAGAAAAGGCCTGTGGGGCGGAGGGACAAGATGGCATGCCATACATACTATCAGAGCTGTCTGCTGACATGGGCCTGCCTGGGCAGAACGAGAACCATGCCAGGTGCGTTACAATACAGGGCTCCCAGAGCACATGGGAGGTAATGCAGCCAGATGTTTCCAGGTTAAAGGGGCGATGGCTGGGGCTGACTCTGACCATTAGTAGGGACAGACACTGCAGTTCTGAGGGCAAACAGTTAAGCAGCTCAAAGCTGTTACATCCTGTGGGCTGCTCCGAGGGACCTCATCCTGTGACAGCACGAGCCTTACGTCCTCCAGAAGCTGACATTTTCCACACAAACTGAATGTATCGGGGTGAGCATGTCCTCTCCGGCAGACTTGGAAACAGCTCTGTTTGATAACAATTAAACAAGAAACATTCTCTCCGTCCAGGGACTTGCCAAGTCCCTCCCACTTGCTTTGATGAGTGAGAGGAAATTAGACTTGCTGGGAGTACATGGGATTTGCTACTTTATTACTCTCTTTCGACAATATGAGGTGGATGAAGGATCATATTTTAAACCTTGCTTTCTTATTTTTTCACCTTATCTACTACCTAGAAAAGAGATAATTTAAAAAGAGCTTTCCCACAGCATATAATTAAGAGGTATTTACTTTGGAGTAGAGAGTGGGGAGGTTTGTCAGCAAAACCTCTAGAACTTAAAAGTTCATCAAAGTCCTCACCTTCAACTACAGTAAATTCCTGACAGCACAACAATAATCATACACGCTAACCCAGATGATGTCTCCGAATGAAGGTTGGTTCAAAATCTTAACAGAGGAGGAAATGGAAGTTAAAGGGTTATTCCATTGTCACTGGGTGAGCTAGCAACAGACAGAGCCACACAGAGTCAGGCTGTAGTGGTATTGGGTTCACTCTAGAAAAAAAAGTGGGTGGAACTTGTGACAAGGTGGAATATTCAACACAACAGATTTTCTCTCCCTGGCTTTCTCCACCTGGTAAATTCAAGGTGTCACCTTTCCATTTCAGCCTACAGTCAATATTCTCTTCAGTCAATATTCTCTTCGTGGTGACCCAACTGTCTACGTCTTGTTGCTATGGTTACCACAATTCTAACTCAACCCTCTCTCCTCATATTCCCCTCTCCCTGAAGCCAAATTATGTCCCATTAAATCCCACAGTACGTCCTCTGAGGACCCTGCTCCTGGTAAGTGGACTTCTAATAGGGCCTCTGAGGTGCTGGAAACCTCCAACAGGAATATCCAACCTTCAGGACATGTCAGCCCCCTGACTGTTCAGTACCTCCTGTCGCCATGAGTCCTTCCATTCTCTCTGGCTTGCTACTCCATGACAGCCTAGAGACAAAAGCATCAGAGCCTGTAACAGATGTACTCTTGGATTTCCATCAGCATCTGGACTGTGACCCACCAAAAGACAAGCTGATGAAAAGAAAACCAAAGTTAAGAAAATGAAAATGGTTTCAGAGAGACTGGCCAATTCTATTTGGGGTCCTGAAGAAAATCCCCCTTCATCATATTGATCCCTACTTAGCACTGATTTATCTGTTTATTGCGATCTCCTTCACTGGAACTCAAATCTCCACAAAGGCAAGGAGTTTATTTTGTTCCTGATGAATCCTAAGCGCTAGGGAAGTGTCAGGCAAAAATGAGTGCTCAATAAATAGTTGTTGAATGAAGGAATGAATGCATCTTTCCTAGCATTTCTGCAGTAGGTTCTGCCACCACTGTCTTATATTTTCAAATCTTATCAAAATTGCTGTAAATCACATCCAACATTAATGAGACATGAGTTTACCCTTAAAAACATGAGTTAATCTGCCAAGATACTGTAATACCATTCTTCTGAGCATTCTGTATGTGGAATTTGGCAGTATATTCATGTAAGAAAATTAAATGCACAGTCATATGTTGGTCACCAACCACTAAGGCCAATGGATGTTTCAGCAAAGATTGGTAAATTATTAAAGTGGCCACACACGGATTCATCCCCTCCCTGCATGTGTGCCACTACAGTGTATTTCAGATCGTCCTATCAGGAAGTAGTGTCTCTTTCTCCACCTCTTGAATCTGAGCTTGGTTTTGTGACTTTCTTTGGTCAATGGAATACTAACAGATATGATGCAAACCAAGGCATGAAATAAGCTAGCGCACTGGGACTCTAGGGAACCCTGTGACTGCCATGCTGTGAAGAAGGCTGGGCTAGCCTACTGGATGTTAAGATACACAAGACCCTGTTGCCCCAGCCAACAGCCAGCCGACCGTCAGACACGTGAGTGAGGCTACCTGGATCATCCAGCCATCATCTGATGCATGAGAGAGCCCAGGAGAGATCAGTTAACCCACTTCAGAGTAGAACTGCTCAGCTGACCCAAAGAATCATCAGCTAAATAAGCTGTTATTTAAAATTACGAAGTTTGGAATGGTTTGTTACACAGCAAAAGCTTACCAATACAGACTGGAAAACAAAACACCCATCTACCATTTAATAGAGACAAGCCTGCCTGCTTCTTTCCAAGTGACTTTGTCTTCATATGGGAAGGTGACTCTGCAGACTCTCGTGGCCCAAATAAATTTTAAATAGGGTGGCGCCTGTGTAATGATCCCCACCCATCATGTTCTTGCCCAGTGCCCCCTTCTGAAAAGCATCAAGAATTTTCAAGGTGAAATCAGAAGTAAAATTTGTTTCCAAGGGATAAAAAATAGCTAGCTTAAAAAAGTATGGACCTTTCAGTCAAAAAGTGATATGAAGCACAATGATAAAGCTAAAGAATATTCATGGTTTACAAGAGCAAGAAAATGGAAACCATATAAAATCTACCAATAGAAAACTAATTAAATAAATTAAAATATGATTGTTCATATACTGCAATATTTTACAGCCATTTAAAATGAAGTAGAAACAGCATGATCCCATTTTTTTCAAAAAAATGCAAATATAGACAGAATATATACTAGAAGAATACACAGCAAGATGTTATGCGGCTTTCTTTTCAGTGATGATGAGAGTAGGATGATTTTTGCTTTCCTTTTTTTTTTTTTAACTTTTTTCTTTTTTTTTGCAGGGAAAGATTCATTCTAAGCTAACATCTGTTGCCAATCTTCCCTCTTTTTTGTTTTTTCCCCCTCCCCACAGCCCCAGTACATGGTTATATATTTTAGTTGTAAGTCCTTCCAGTTCTTCTATGTGAGCCACCACCACAGCACGGCTACTGACAGATGGGTGGTGTGGTTCCATGACCAGGAACCGGACCCCGGCCACCAAAGTGGAGAGCACCAAACTTTAACTTCTAGGCTATCAGGGCTGGCTCTTGCTTTCTTTTCCTTATTTGTATTTTCTAAACTGTCTTCAATTACATGTATCACTTCTTAAAAACATCTTGAGATATAATTGACATATCTAAAAATTCACCCATTTAAAGTACACAGTTCAATGGTTTTTAATATATTCACAGAGTTCTGCAACCATCACTGTGGTCTAAATTTAGAACATTTTCATCACCCCCCAAACATTCTTGTACCCATTAGCAGTCACTCTCCTTTCCCCCTACCACCCCTAGGAAACCACCCATCTACTCTCTGTTTCTATAGATTTGCCTAATCCGGACATTTCATATAAATGGAATCATACAATATATGGTCTTCTGTGACTGGCTTCTTTCACTTTAGTGTAATATTTTCAAGGTTCATCCATGTTGTAACATGTATTCATACTTCATACATTTTTATAGTTGAATAATATTCCATTGTATGGATAGATCATATCTTGTTTATTTATTCATCACTTGATGGACATCTGGATTGTCTCCACTTTGTGGATATTATGAATAATGCTGCTATGAAGACTCATGTATAGGTTTTTATGTAGACCTATGTTTTCATTTCTCTTGAATATACTCCTAGGAGGGGAACTGCTGGCTCATGTGGTAACTATGCTCAACATTTTGAGGAACTGTCCATGCATCACTTTTATAAAAAGAAAAAAAGAGTTATAAAAATTGAAGAACAGATGTCTTGGCCTCATTAGGCTAGCTCCTGAGCCTTCTTCAGTCTAATTTGCCAAATGATGTAAGCAAAGAGATAGCTTCCACCTCAGCTGAAGAGTACCTTTAAGAATTCTGCCTCAAAGGGGCTGCTGACTTACAAGCAAGGGTGAACCATGCATCCCTGCTTATTAAAGCTGGAAGGGATCAAGGCGGTCCTCCAGTCCAGTGGTTCTGGGATGACTAGATTTTTAACATGCAGATCCCTGATCTCCACCCCCAGACCTACTAACTCTGAATCTCCAGGGGTGGTGCCTGGGAATATGTATTTTTAACAAGTGATTCTGAGGATCGACAGGGCATGTGAACCACTGCTCTGGTGCTTCCTGCCCGAAGCAGGAGGACCACCTACGTCACTCCAGAGAGATGGCGACTGAACATCTGCATCACTCTGTACCTGGGAGCTAACAGCCGTGGGCCCAGCCACTTCCATTGCTGAATGGTTCCGTAAGAGCTCTCCAGAGGGACCTAGTTTTTCCCTTGCAATCAAGGAAACAGAGTCTAGCTCTTTTATCATAGGTTGGCCTTTCAAAGATATGGAGCCAGCTATCTGCCTTATTTTTTCCTCCTCCAACATAAATATGCCCAATTGTTTTCAATCATTTCCAGGCATATCCTCCATTGCTGTCCCTCTGTTCTGTCCATCCCACAATCTGTCTGTGTTTCTCACCAAATATGGCAGTTGTGGTGGACACAAGACTCCAAGTCAGCCGGCACCAGACTGAAGAACAGAGGGATTAGTGCCTTCTGTGCGCATTTTCACAAATATGGCCAGTTCTCTTTTATAAGTAGCAGTAACCTCATGTTGTTCAGTATTCACTCAAGCAATGTTTGTTGAAAACTTGTAACATGAAAGGAATTAATTTGGATCCAGGCAACATGAATATCAGGAATGGCTAGTACCTGACTCAAGGAGTTTGCATAGCAATTTAAAAATTAAATAGCTCTAAAGTAAAGTGGAACATGCTAAGTGCCACAAGGAAGGGAGAGCAAATCCAGCTGATGGTATCAAAGATGAATCCACAAAGAGTTGGGCCAAGAAGGGTGAGGACCTCAAAGGTGAAGACTTGAGGTGGAGGGGGGACTCAGCAGAGGGCAGGAGAGAACACAAATGGAGGGACAAAGCAACACAGGGTGTGATCTGGAAAACCCCACTTTGTCATAGCCCAGGGCATCTGGAGCATTTGGAGGGGAGTAGTAGGTACACTGTTCATCCTTATTAAACTCTTTTTCATTAGAATTCCTGTCAAATCAGGTATTTCTCCATTCTGCATTACTAATTTTTTTGAACTTAAATGCAATTGATTTTTTTTTGATACTTAAATGTATCCCATTATATTTTATTGGGCTGGTTTTGATCCAACATTGATAAACTAATAGATAATGAGACTGGAAGGCGTTTAAGAAGTCAAGGAAACCTACTCAAAAAAGCTGGACTAGATAAGTAATTTTCAAGGTTTATGGTTTTGTTTCTTTTCCTTTTTTTAAAGTAGCGGAATGCTTTCCATAAACATCAATTGTAATCTAAGTTAGAAACCCCACAGGTAAAAATGGACAGATTCAGAAAAAGCAGCTCTGGTTGATGTTGGTATGGGTGGGTTGTCCAGAATCTTCCCCACTCTCCACTCAAACATGCCCTTGATCCTCTTCCCCCATGCCCCACTGGAATGTTCTTGCAGAGCCCAGGAGCATCCATGTTCTTTAGATCCTGATGGCCACCCAATACACTCCGTGGCCCCCCAGCTTTGGGTCTCCACAGGTCCACCACCTTCTAGATCTCTACACCAGCCAGTGAAAAAGATTGAAACAGGACAAGGCACAGGATGGTGTCATAGGGGCCATGAACAAAGACTTCCCTCCAATTAAAGCATGTCCTTCCAAGTGCAACCTCTCAACCAGCTTTGCTCTATCCATAGGCCCTTCCTTTTCATTTACTTTTACTAAAATTCTTGGCCATGTAAATTTCAAAAAGAACAAATTCCAAGGAGTGGCAATGAATTATCACTTAACTACAAAAAAGCTCTCCAACCCTCTACACTCATTGATTAAAATACTGAGTTCTTCTTGGAGAATCATTTGCCCTGTCCTCACCTGTGGCTCCCAGACTGCGTATGCATTTAACAAATTCTTATAGGGGGCCACATGGAAATCATGAGAAGGAATGTGGGCAGCCCCTAGGAGCAAAGACCAGCCCCTGGCTGGCAGCCAGCAAGGGAACAAGGACATCAGTCCTACAACCGAAAGTAACTGAATTTGGCCAACAACCTGAATGAGCTTGGGAGTAGATTCTTCCTTCAGAGCCTCCAATAAGGAATGAACCCCTGCCAACCCGATTTCAGACTTGTGAGACCCAAGTAGGGAACTCAGTTGAGCCCACCTGGATTTCTGACCTAGAGAAGCTGCAAGTTTGTGCAGATGTTTCAAGTTTTTATAGAATCATCTTCCCCCCTTCTAATCTCAAACACGTTGGGAAACCTAAAGATCAAGCCCTTCTTCCCACACTGAGGGTTGCCTTATCCTTGTATTTCTGTGGCATGCATTGAATGTTTTAAAGTACGCTATTTTTTTTTAAATGCATTTGTCACAAGATTGTGAAAATGTGACGATTGCCTTCAGCCCCCCTTCTTCTGTGGCAAGGCCCTAAATTCACGGTGCCCCATGATCTTCAGCATAACGCACACTTGCCTCACCCCCATCTTCAGCTTTAAAAGGTTCGTGGTGATTTAGTGCCTTTCACCACCCCTCAGGAAGCTTGACAACAAAGAGAAATTATTTATGGATGTGGAAAGGCCAGGGGGTGGGCATTCATTCTTAATGTCTGCACTCCTTCCCTCCAGTTAAAGGAATCAATCCTTTCTATTCGAATTTCCTCCATTCATCGTGTTTTCACAGTGCCTGACACACAGTAGGAACTCAATATTTATTTATTGCATAAATATTTTAAAAGGTCTAACTTATGTGTATAACTAAATTTTGTACAGGAAGTGAAATATGGGTGTCTGAGAGAACAGGAGAGTTGAGTTTATGGAAGAAAAAAGCGCAGATAGAGATTAAAAGTCAAATTCTTCCTTTCGTCATCCCACTATTCGAGCTGTTACCAAGTCTAGTCTTCTTTAAAATACCTCTGAGAGCATCCCCTGCCTTTCTAGTCCTACTCAGTGGCAAACACTGTGGGCTGCCAAAGCCAATAGCCACTTGGTAGCCCAGGTCCCCCTTCCTAGCTGACACCCTCTCCAGTCCCAGCTAACTGTGATCCTTGACAGTGACATGGGTCTGTGACCCAGCCCTGGCCAATGGGCCCTGAGGGGAACTTTGCTTGGGGGTTTCTGGGAAAGGTTTTACTTGTTAATAAAAAAGGGCACATGGCAGGAAATGCCTCTGTTCTTCCCACTGTCATCATGTTCGCATGAGGTGCTTGGAGCTGCTGCAGCGACTATGGGATTAGGATCAGGAGAAGACACCTGGCAGACAAGCTGAGGACCAGAAAGCAGAAAGGTGACAGCACCTGGGTCCCTGATGATGTCTTTAAGCCATTGAAAAAGCTGACTCTGCAACCACCCCACCTTCCTCCAGACTTCCTGCTCGGTGAGATGAGATGAAAAATCCCTACTGTTTAAGGCACTTCTAGTTGGATATTCTGCTATTGACAGAGGAACGCATCCTACCCGATACCCATGACCCCCACCCTTATTCTCTCACCTTGGGACCTCTCCCCTAGGCTTCTGTCTGCCTTTCCCCCATTCTGCCTCATCTGTCCAAACACACACCACTTCAGGGCCAACTGTCTGGATGCACAGCTCTCTGGTGAGATCCCCACCATGGCCCCCTTCAACCCACTGCAAACCCAGGCTCCTGCCTCGACCACAAATGCAGACATACTGCCAAGTACACACCACAGGGCCATGTCCATGCGTGTTGTATGGGTTTCCTAGGGCTGTTGTAACAAGTGACCACAAACTTGGTGGCTTACAATAATAGAAATTTATTCTCTCACAGTTCTGGAGGCCAAAAGTCCGAAGTCTGTATCACTATGCTAAAATCAAGGTGTCAGCAGCGCCACACTGCCTCTGGAGGCTCTAGGGCAGAATCTTTCCTTGCTTCTTCCAGCTTCTGGTGGCTGCTGGCATTCCTTGGCTGGTGGCTGCATCACTCCAATCTTCAAGACCAGCATTTTCAAATCTCTCTCTACTCTGTTCTCACATCCCCTTCACATCCTCTGTGTGTAAAATCCCCCTCTGCCCCCCTCTTATAGGGATACATACGATTGTTTCTAGGATTCACCTGACAAGAGATTTTCACATATCAAGGTATATGGGGTAACTATTCGGGTTCAAAACTGATTCGGCTTGAACTAAAGAAGCCTGACTTACGGCCTATCAAACATACATTGTACATCTGCTTTAACCATTAAAGTAAAGAATACACTCTCTTGAGATAAGAATGCATATTTCTCCTATGCCCTATTGGTAATGCCCGGATTAGTCGACTATCTTTCCCACCAACAGGGTCATGCTGACCTGCTAATCTGCAACTAAATATCTCTTTGAAACTTTGATGAAAATGTATCCTGGGTGTGTTTCATGTATGTTCTTTGTCCTAAAAAGATATAAGACTGTACTGAAAACCATGCTACTCTGGAAGGCTTTCTAAGGCCTTCCAGGGTTATAATCCTCACTCTGGCTCAAGTAAACTCACCTTATTTCTCTTATCTATAGAATGGCTATGGGTTATTTTGTGTCAATACATCCATATAATGCAGGACAGTCTCCCATCTCAAGATCCTTAACTTTAATCACATCTGCAAAAATCCTTTTTCCAAATAAGGTAACATTTACATGTTCCAGGGCTTAGTACCTAACAGTGTTGGAGGGTACTGCTCAGCCTACCACACGTATGTCTATGTGTGTACACCCACCTCTCTGTATCTCAGGGAGGAGCTGCCTCTGGGAAAGGAGAACTAGAGAACAGAGGGCCAGAGGGGGGAGGAAGATTCATTTTTTAATATATATACTTTTGGACTATAAGAGTTTTGTTTAAGATTATTATAAAACTCACAATAATATTTTATCTCAATTTGCAACATAATTCACATTATCACATGGAATTTTTTTTTAAGATATATTCTATCTTAGTCAGGTTCCCCAGAAGCAGACCCTGAGAGGAGGATTTACCTGCAAGTAACTTACTAAGGCGCTGCTCCCAGAGAGGGGGTGGGGAAAGCCGGACTAAAAGCAGAAGCCAAGCAAGGTCACAGGTTTCTGCAGTGTCTCCTGGACAGCAGCTTAGCTTTGTCCCAGGGGGAAGCTCTGGAGGGTAAGTTGTGCTCAGAAGTGTCCCGACCTGAGACAAGGGAGCTGGGCTTTCATACACCCAGTCAGTCACGGACAAGGACTACCTCGGGGGCATCTGAACTTCTAGGCACTTCTGGCTGTCCTTGCCTGTGCAAAGCAGGCTCCGGGAGCCCGGGGGCAGGGTCAGCCAGGAGGCACAGGCGCGGGCTGCTGGGAGTGAGAGCACATTGGTTAAAAGAGATCCGGGGGATCTAGAAGAACACGGATGTTATCCACTACGTGTTCTAATGGTGAAAAAAATTAATACATGTGTTTTCTCTTCTGGTCTGCCTCTGCTCTTGCCACTTCCCCCCGGCAGGAACCGCCCCCCAACCCCCCTGGCTCATCCACATCCTGACGGTCGACCCCCCGCTGAAGCCCACTGGGTCCAGAGGCCTGGGTCAGCCTCCACGTTCTCCCAGGGCACTTCTGTCCTGTCAGCAGCACTGAATGCCTTGCTACTTATTTGCAGGAAGTCTTCTTCTCACCTGGATGCTCCTCGAGGGCAGGGGCTCAGCAAACATCCCTCTGTGTTCCTGTCCCAGGGCAGCAAAGAGAGATCGCTCTCTCTGACCCTCCAGGGTTTCCCAATTCCCTGAGAGTTCTCTGTTTTGTACCCACTGATACCCTTCACCTTAAAGTATTTTTACTCCTACATAATCTTCCCTGAGTACCAGCCACCCTTGGGAAGCGGGAGGGCTGCTTTTGACCCAATAGCCCATCATCTCTGTGTCCTGCCACTGCTACAATCCACGTGACATTTCACGACCCCAAGCCAAGCGCTGCTGCCAAGGAGGCAGAGGGAACATTCTGTCTGAAAAAGAAGAGGGACAGATGGCACGCAGGGGCCCACCACCCCAGCACAGGGTCAAAGATTCAGATCAGAAGTCGGGACTCAATGACCTGCTGGTGGCTTTTTTGGGTCACTGTTTTTAAATACAGTCTCTATTATTTGGGGAAGAGGAGTGACTTACTTGGCAAACACAGACCGTACAAACTAAGCTGTCCCCGCCAAGATCCTGACAGCAAAGAGCGCCAGAGGCCCTTTCCAGGGCCAAGAAGCACAAGGACTTCCAAAGTTCAGGGGAAAGTTCAATATGGCCCCGTGGCCAGAAATGCTGGAAGGGAAGCTGGCTCCAGGTGGACGTGTCACTCTAGAACAAAAGCTGGAGGCAACTAAGGAAATCAGAAGTCTGTAGAGACTGATGAGGGTGGATGTCTGAGGACAGAAGGGAGGTCCCTGACCCTCCAGGGATGGTGACAAAAGTGAGGCAAACCCAAAAAAGGAGGAGGAAAGCTAAGCCTAGACTGAGACGAGATGCATGTGACCACATCCATATATACGCGTACACACACCTTTTAAATTATGTTCAAAGCAAGAAGCTGTACAGAAAAAGGAGATGTTGAAGACAACAAAAAGTAAAATTACTCAACTCCTGTTTTACTTTCTTTTCTACAAGGAGAAAATAAGTCTATCTAAAGTCTAAGAGAAAAAAGGATGAGGTGAGATATAACTAGTGATCTTTTAACAATTAATATTTAATTACACAGTTAAATGAGTATTTATATAAAAATGAAAATATTACAGACAAAGCAACCTCCCATCCTTTAATTCCAGGTCACAGGTAACCACTGTTATCAGGTGGATGGGTGCCCTTCCAGGCCTTTGTTCTGCATTTGCATATACCCAGAGGAAATACGTCATACTGTTTTGTGAAGTTTTTCCCCATTAATGGCATCACACTGTTTGTATCTGTACTAGTCAGGATTCTCTCGAGAAACAGAACCAACAGGAGATAGAGAGAGAGAGATATACTTATATATATGCATATATATATATAAAGAGGGAGAGATTGATTTATTTCGAAGAATTGGCTCATGGGATTATGGGGGCTGGCAAGTCCGAAGTCTGCAGGGGAGGCTGTCTCTTAAGGCCCTCAACTGATTTGATGAGGCCCACCCACATCATGGAGGATTAGTAATCTGCTTTACTCAAAGTCTACTGATTTGAATGTTAATCACATCTAAAACATACCTTTACTGCAACATCTAGATGCGTGTTTGACCAAGCAACTTGGTACCATAGGCTAGCCAGGTTGACACATAAAATTAATCATCACAGTATCATTTTGCAACTTGTTTTTTGACTTAACAACCTTTGCTGGAGTTCCTTCCATGTCAATTTATACAGAATGACCACATCCATAATAAGGATGTACCATCCTTTATTTAACCAATCTCCTACTGAGGGACATGTACCTTGTTTCCTTTTTTCTGTTACTAATAATGCTGAAATAATGTCCTTGTATATGATTTCTTTGTGAACAAATGTATTTGTTTCTCTACAAGAGATGGACGTGAGGTATGGACTTGCTGAGTCATGGGTACTCATGGGTGCACATTTAAAATTTTTAATAGAGGGCCGGCCCCGTGGCTTAGCAGTTAAGTGCACGCGCTCCACTACTGGCGGCCCGGGTTCGGATTCCCGGGGCGCACTGACGCACCACTTCTCCAGCCATGCTGAGGCCGCGTCCCACATACAGCACCTAGAAGGATGTGCAACTATGACATACAACTATCTACTGGGGCTTTGGGGGAAAAAAAAAAAAGGAGGAGGATTGGCAATAGATGTTAGCTCAGAGCCGGTCTTCCTCAGCAAAAAGAGGAGGATTAGCATGGATGTTAGCTCAGGGCTGATCTTCCTCACAAAAAAAAAAACAGAAAAAAGAAAAAAGCTCTTGCTAAAAAAAAAAAATTTTAATAGAGCTTGGCAACCCGCCCTCCAAAGCAAACCTCAAAATTTTAGATGATGAATTTAAAACCCATCGAGACTAGATGAGCTATGTCTTAAGGAAGAGGTGCTCAGGCATACCACTCAGCACACTAGTGTGTCACTGTCGAAGCTGAGAGGGGACACGAGGAGTTTGACGCGAGTGAAAGCACTGAGAGAGCTGCTGGCATAGATCTGAGGTTATCTGACGACCTTGCAGGCCTCCTCTGTGCTGTGATTTGCTCGGGGCTGGAAGAAGAGTGGAGTTACAGCCCGGGAGGGGCTGGTGTCTTCAGTCCTGGTCCTGTCACGGCAGTGATCGTTCACGGAAAGATCTTCTGTATCACAGGAAAAAGGCAGAGGACTGCTGTCTTTGGCACTAAAGGCTATGATCTCAGAACCAAAATAATTATCTTGGAGAAACTGTGGCAATGAAAAAGAAATGCCAGATGGTTTAAAAAGAACAAATATTGGCTCCCTTGTCAGAGCAGAAGGTGGTAAATTCTAGATACCATAGAAATTGATGTTACTCCTGGCAAATTGTAGGGGGGTTGTAAAAGAGAGGGTTGGGGGCCTTTGGAAACAAAAGATTAATCCCCAGAAGCCTGCAGAAGTTCACGAAGAACAAGTGGGACCTAATATGTTGTGGAACAGGGTCATGGGACAGGTAGGGTGGAAGTATGCCCAGAGTGGATTTCAGTTACAGAAATGCATCTTACCAAGCCCCTCGTGATTCCTTCAGGGACAAGATGGTGACATGTTAGACGGAACAATGGGGCCATCTAAAGCCTCTGTGGAGGAGTCTGGGGTAGCATTAGGGACCAGAGGAGAGATTCCCACAACATGCCAAAGAACCATGTCCTCCATCCAGTCTGTTTGACACTGGAGAGGAAAAGATGCACAAAACACCCCTAATAAATGCCTTATGGGTGGACTTTTATCCCACTCACAACTGCCTTTAATTGTAGGCTGTAGGTTTCCAACTGAGAAAAATGCAATTATTTGCATTGGACTCCGCACTCTCCCGAGCCCAACCTCCTCTGTGCTTGTACAACAAGATCAAGACCATCGGGAGAGGATCTTTCTTATTGATGATACCAGGTGACTGATAAAGGAAAGTGCTATTTATGCCAAGTACTACATTCATAACCTTTTAATATATTACCTCTTTTAATTCTCATCAAATTTGAGACGTTGTTACCAGTGTCCCCATTTACCAGTGTCCCCATTTATCCAACTAAAAATAGAAAAACAAAAAGGGAGCAGTCTACTTTTCATCCACTCAGTTAGTTATTCAGCTGGGAATTAGAAAGCCAGGATACACACCCAGGCCAGACTCGACAATCTACATTCTTTCTCCAACAGACTGCACTGTTTGCAGAGCTGTGAAGAGCTAGGTACGGTTTTTGTGAGTGTGGGTGTGTGTGTGTAGAGAGGGAATGGCACACTGGCACACAGAGCTGAGGACATTAATATGCACAGGAGTAAAGAGGCAGGAAAGGGACAAGTCAGTCCCAACTGTGAGCAGATAGAAGCAGCTGGTCAGAGAGGTTTTGTGGTCAAAGCCCAGGAGTTCATGGGCTGGCCTGGGAGGACAGTGGTTGCCAGAAAAGCAGGGTCAATCAGAAGCCAAGAGGGACCTGCCCCGGGCTTGAACAGGAAAGACCTTCCCAGAGGCCAAAAGAGTGGGGAAGAGAGGAAGTAGCTGGGTCTCCAGGGTGGAAGGTGAGGGAGCTGGATAAACACCCACATGCCTGGAGGGGGCATGCAGAAGGGTGGCTGTCTGTGGTCAGAGTGGGGGTCTGACAGAGTCTCTTGAAAGAGCTGAGTCATGGGCAAACTGGCCCTGGACGGGACACTGCTGGGCTGGGTGTCACAGCTGGATACACGTGGTTCCTCTAAGGCAGGGATTCTCTAAGCGGGCTGAATATGACACTCTGCGGGGACAGCCTGGATAGCTGTGTTTAGAAAGCTTTCAAGGTGATTATGATACAAGCTCAATTCTGAGAAATGTTGGTCTACCCTTGGGCTGAACCAAAAGGCCTCCAACCCAATTCAGGAAGCCTTTACTGGGTGCCCTGGAGAACAAAGATGAATATCTCCAGGCCAACAAAGTCACAGTGAAGGGAAGAAAGGGGATAAATAAATAACAATGATTAGAATAGGAGCCTGACGGGAGTATGCACACAGAATTTTGGGAACACAGAGGAATGGTCTTTAGTCCTGAAGGAGTCTGAAAGGCTTCCTGGAGGAGGTGACCTATGAGCTGACTCCAAGGCTGCCTACACCAGCTGCAAAGAGGAAGAGAAACTCATACACCAAGGGGTACAGTCTGCCCAGAAGAGATCTCCCCTCCTTTTGCCCTTGAGAGATGGTAACCTCAGAGGCTGACATGGCTAAAACGGACAGGAGTCTGTTTCCACTGTGGGAAATACAGGGATGCTCCAAAGACATCAGAGAGAAGAGCAGGTCTGAAGACTTGTGTAGGGAAAATTGGTGAAGAACAACATCAAAACCATTAATCCACTTCTCGTCACTATCATGATAATTAAGAAAATCTGTTTCTGCCTAACTGGATGCCAGCCACACCCGTATATCATAACGTGGAAATGTGATGAAATAAAGGCCCATTCAGTGGTGTGCCAGTAAATGCTTACAACTGCCTCTTGTGTGGGGGGGCGGGGGATCTAATTTCTAGCGTCTGCCAATTTCAGTGGTGTAATACCTCCACCATGGCCAATTTCAAGCTACCGATCTGACTGAATCTGTCACTGAAAATGGAGTTGGGAAGAGATGCACAGAACTGGCTTTGCAAGCTGGTGCACACCACTGGGCCCATCACAGCTTTAAACCTCTACTTCATTTCCAAGGATTCCTGGGGAAAAGCCAACGCATTCCTGAAGCGAGTGTGTGAGTGTGTGCATGTGTGTTTGTGTAGGTGTGTGAGTGCTCACCCGCAGTCACAAAGATGGGACACGGGATGATGACAACACGACCCAAAACTAATATCGCCAAATAGATTAATGCTAGATTAATGCACAAAAATAAGTCAAGAGGAAAAAAGTTCAAATATGTGAGAAAGAAATAAATTGACAAGTAAACCTAACGGAAACCAATCTGCATATCCAGGAAAAGTTTCTGAATAAATGATCTAACTTCTTAACCTGATAAACCTTAACCTTCTTAACCCAGAAAATCGACCTCTTTTTGAATTAAAAAGACAACAGCGTCCTTATTTTAGTTTGTAACCTTATCTCCTTCCCACAGACATTTCAGGTAGTATGCATTCAGTTACCCATCAAGGTCACAGTTAGTTTCAAAGGCTAAAGACAGACAAATGACTGGAGTACTTTTTCCATCACCCCTTCATCAAATAACACACTACAGACATCTGGTGAAACTGGCCCCTGTACTGTACTTTTATAGACACTGCTTCTTCAAATCGAGTGTGCATGAGGAACTGGAGGGTTATGAAAACACAGATCACTGGGCCCCATCTGCAGAGTTTCTGATTCAGTAAGTCCCGGGTGGGGCCCAAGATTCTGCATTTAAAACAACTTCCCAGGTGATGCTGATGCTGCTGGTCCTGGGACCAGACTTTGAGAATGATTTTGGATCTTTGCCATAAAGTCATCTTTCTTGAGGAAACCACAATGCCCTCCCTTAAACAGCTGTTGTAACGTGCAGACAGCAAGAGATTTTTACACACGTCTCCATGGCCTGCTAATTGCTTCCGCACACGCACCTATTGTTGGTGCAGCCATGCATGGCTTGCTGATAGCCGAGTGTTACAGAGCAAACTGAGTGCGGACTGTGTTCATGGGGTCCTGATCCTCGACTGCTACCCCTGTCATTTCATGTTTCATCATCACCTGGAGCCTTCACTCTCCTACTTGTGGTGGGCTGGATGAACGGCACTGCCTCCACCTTATAGTTGAGGAAGCTTAGGGTCCCGAGAGAGGACATGACCTTTCAGACTGAGCCTCATTTCCTTTGCACCCCATTTCCAGTTAGGGGCGTGGAGGTGCACTGGGACTAAGGTCAGATGGGAGTAACCGGTGGAGCCTGATCACAAACCAGGGCATCATCTGACTCCTTACCGTCCTTACTCCACATGCCCTCAGGACTCCTGGCCCCTATCCTAACTGTCCTGGATGCTGTGTTTTTGGAATTCCTGTGTCTGATTACCACAGTTTAGTCCATTGCTGTCACACTTGCAAGCAGTTATTTCCCGTCACTGTTGAGACGCAGGCATGCCCCCCACAGCCCTCCTCCCCACTTCACGCCTGCTCAGAACTGCTGCGGGCTAAAGGGCTGGGTAACAGTGTCCTTGGGGCACCCCGGCCAGCAACCAGATGAGAGACTCGCCTCCAGGCTGCAGTTCCAAGGGCACAGGGTGTGGCGAGCACTGCTGTCTGGGGGTTCCTGGGGCCCCACATTCCTCACAAAGAGCTGCATCCACATCTGTCTTACTTTGGCACAGAGAGCGGTTGGCAGGGGTCCCGCAGAGTGATGCCAACCCTGTGCTCTTTCAGGGCCTACGCGAGAGCGTTCAGGAACCAGTCCTCTCTGTTCAAACAGCTTCTCCCTTTACATCCCAGATCCTGGGTGGACAAGAGACGACTCGAAAAAGCCCAGGCTTCCACAGGTAGAGAAATGCCTTTAAAGTACACCCCAGTGAATCTCAGAAATAAACCAGCTCTTCCAAGGTCCCAGAGGAACGTGGTTTGAGGAATTCCTCTGCCCACAGCAATTTGGTGGCCTCATGGGTCAACATTTCTCAAAGACACCCTTCAGCACTTAATGTGTACCTTGGGCCAGGGACCTAGCTTCTCTGTGCCTCAGTTTCCTCATCTGTAAAACAGGGGCTGTCATGTTACTTACTTCATAGGCTTATTCTGAAGTTAAGTGAGCACATGTGCATACTTGGCAGAGGGAGCCATAGGGTCTACCTCTAATAATGATGTTGCTGTTATTACCATGGAGGCCACAAACTGTGTGTTCACCTCATTCATGTCACTTACAGTTTTTAGTTCTATGCAAATTCATGAAGGAAGAATCTCCTTCCACCCAATGGTCCAGCACACACAAAGTGTTTTTCCTACAGAAAGGGGAAAGTGGGGCCCACCCCCCCACCTGGAGGGTGGAAAAAGAGGGGCATGAAAGGACGCAAGGGGTCCTCCTCAGGTCTCCCCAGGTCACACTACCTGTCAGAGAAAAGCCACAGCTGAGCAGCAGCCACAGTCAGGTCCAGCCAGCGGATAAAAGAATCACTGTCCAAACAAAAGAAGCGCCCCTGCCAATCCCCCACTTACTTCCAGGACTGTCCATTGTTCGACAACAATAGCATCATAGCCCTGCATGGTTTTGCTATCTTCTGTGGAAACAGCTTCAAAGATGAATACTCCATCTGTCAGGCCGTGTAAGGAATCTGTGGAAAAAGAAACGGGCGGGGGGGTTCTGTAAACCGTCTGTGGCAGAAGCCTTATAAGCAGCAAAAATTTTCACTGCATTCATTAATAATCCCAATCAGAACATCTTTTCAGCATGTTAATTAAAGAAGGCACACACAGCCATAGAGTCTAGCCCCATCAGAATGAATGAGACTAATTTACCTCGCAGTTTTGAATAATATCCTTGATTTTATGAGCCCAAATTTCATTGTTAGCAATCACCATTTGATTTCACGCATTTACCTTCCTTTTCACGCTCCAGTGGCAGGATGCACTGGGGAGAACCTATTCAGGGTAAAATACAGTCATTGGAGACAGTTTTTAGAAGAAAACTATATTTAGGTGGAAGAGATTTTTTTTTTTTACAGGGGGATAGATATAACACACCAGATCTGAGCTTGTCAGACCCGTTTTAGACGCGTTGATTCCTGGAAGTTCCCATGATGTGGGCTGCTGTACAGACAACACTTCAGGCAGCTCTTGTCAAGAGGCGGGATTTGGGGGAAGGGGGAATTTTCCCGAATGATTTACCACTGAAAATGTTTCCTTGGGCACGGCTCCCATCCATGGACCAGGTTCTGAGTTCTGCATGATTCAACAATGGACACTAAACATACAGCATGACTCAAGAACTGCTTTAGGCAACGACGTTATAAGGAAACTTACAATGGGGTCCTTGCCACAGCAGAAGACATCAAGGGAGGGGCTTTCAGCCCTTGTTTTGGTTAATGGCTCCTAACGGCCCTGGATTCATTTAGATAAGAAATTGCGGGAAAGAGGACTGGACTTAGAAGCAGGTGGTCTGGGTCGTGCTCTATCATGAAAAGCGATGGGACCACTTTCAGGAGCTTGGTCTCTCATCTGTGAAATGGGGTTGTGGGCAGAGAATTCCTCTCGGTCCCTAGATTCTAGCCTACGAATTACAGCTCAATCATTCTGTTATGGACAGAACTGTGTCCCCCGCCAACTCATATGTTCAAGCTCTAACCTCCAAAGTGACTGTATTTGGAGATAGGGCCTTTAGGGAGATATTAAGGTAAATGAGGTCATAAGGGTGGGCCCTAATCTGATAGGACTGATGTCCTCATACGAAGAGGAAGAGACACCAGAGCCACCCCCCTTTTGCATGGAGGAAAGGCCACACGAGGACACAGAGAGAAAGTAGCTGTCTGCAAGGCAGGAATAGAGGCCTCACCAGAAACCGAATTTGCCAGCACCTTGATCATGGACTTCTAGCCTCCTGAACTATGAGAAAATAAATGTCTACTGTTTAAGGCACTCCATCTGTGGTATTTTGTTAAGGCAGTACACATAAAAAAATGTGTTTAACGATATACTATTTTTATTTTAAAAGGATAATTCACATAATAATGTGACCTTTTTTTTCAGGGAGGGAAGGGAGACAAATTCAGAGAGTTCTCTGAATCACACTGGAGTTCAGGAACTGCCAGCATTTTCCAGCAGTCACAAAGAAAAAGATGGACAAATGTAAAGACATAACAATCTTTAGCTTCTGTCTTCCAACAGACCTCATAAACAAAATCAAAAGGCTATCAAAATGAGAAAATTATTTGCAACAACAAAAGCAAATAAATAAATCACTAAGCTTAACATTCTTTTTTTTTTTTGGTGAGGAAGATTCACCCTGAGCTAACATCTGTTGCCAATCTTTCTCTTTTTTTTTTGCTTGAGGAAGATTAGCCCTGAGCTAATGTCTGTGCCAATCTTCCTCCATTTTGTATGTGGGTCACTGCCACAGCATGGCTGATGAGTGGTGTAGGTCTGCAACTAGAATCCAAACCCACAAACCTGGGCTGCCGAAGTGGAGGGCGCTGAACTTAACCACCACGCTATGGGGCTGGCCCCTTCACATTCTTTATATGTAAAAAGCTTTTACAAATCAAGAGTTAAAAATACTAAAATACCATTAGAAATGGGCAAAGGACATCCATGAGAAACTAATTAATTCCCTCTCTCACTCACTCACTTTTGATGGCCAGTAAATAAGTCAAGTCATTCAATGTCCCCCATCATTCAATGACGGGGACATGTTATGAGAAATGTGTCCTCAGGCAATTTCGTCATTGTACAAACATCATAGAGTGTACTTACACAAACCTAGATGATATAGCTTACTACACATCTAGGCTCTATGGTACTAATCTTATGGAACCACCATCGTATATACAGTCTATCATTGACTGAAATGTCATTATGCAGTGCATGACGGTATTGGAAAAAAAATTTCGTTCTCTCTTTTGTTTATCAAATTGGCAAATTTTGAAAAGAAAATGCTCACTGCTGGTAAGGGTGTGGTGATATGGAAAGCTTACTATGCTAAGTAAATTTTAACTGCACAATCTTTCTAGACAGCAATTTAACAATGTCTCAAGAGCCTGAAACAAAAAAGTCCATTCTCTTTGAGCAGAAATCCTTTTAGTCTATCCTCAGGTAATAACCACTAATGCCATCAAATATTAATCTACAAGCATTACTTAGAAATTTCTTAAAAATATAAACAGACTAAATGTTCAACAATCCAAATATTTAACCATAAAAATGTAGTTAAATAAATTAGGAGATTTCCATACAATTAAATACTATACTGTCCTGAAAAAAAAAATCACAGGAATTTAATGATTCAGAAAAATGCTTTAGGGACAACACTATGGAGAAAAAGACAGGATACAAAACCACAGTAGGAGGTGTATGTAAATGTTTATGCTAAAAAAGTGTTAGACGAAACTTGAATGAAACACAAAATGCTAGCAGTAGTTATGAGTGGTGGAATTAAGTATAATTTGATTTTTCTTTTTTATCCTTTTCTTCAAGGTTAGTACAAGAGTTCATAAAGGCATAACACAAGTAAACAGACAACAAAGATGACAAACAGTTTTCCTTTTCTCTTCTCTGCATGGCTCTTGAAGGGAGAACTAGAACCAAAAAGTTTTAGAAACTATGGGGGGAAAATTTTAATACAATCTAAATATGAAAAGCCTTCCTTACAATAGTCTAAAAAATGGAAGATAAAGCCTCAGAAGAGTGAGCAGCATGTTACTGGAAGCATTCAAGCTCACACTGAAAACCTTTCAGCCACTCACTCATTCCAACCCTATTAAGCACTATTATGTACCAGGTACTCTTGTGGTCACTGGAGATTGAGCAGGCAGCAAGACAAATGAAGTCCCTGTCCCATAGAGCTTACCTTGCAATGGGAGAGGGAGACAATAACATAAGGTCAGAGGTGATAAATGCTATAAAAATATAAAGCGGGCTAAGAGGAGAGAGTGAAGGTTGAGGCAACAGTGGTGGCTATTTTTGAAAGAGGTATTCAGGATAGGTCTCCCACGTTGAGTAGAGACATGAACTAACTAAGCAAGCAAGTCATACGGATCTGCAGGGTTTGAGAGTTCAAGGTAGAGGATACAGTTTAAATAGAAATGCAGAGTGAATGAGGGGCAGCCAGGGACCAGAAGA